>NC_034608.1:50474127-50544444 GCF_900095145.1 Mus pahari
TTACATATAATAAATAAATAAATCTTTAAAAAAAAAGAGAGAGAGTTTAATTGGAATTAGGCTACATAAAAGCTAATGCTACTCAAGGAAGTCACAGGTCACAAAAAAACAGCCCAGTGTGAGATACATCCTCTCAAACTGTTACTCAGTTTTTTCTACAGATGCCCCCCTCAAATAATACAGGTCACTGCTCCTGTTCTTGGTTTCCCACCAGAACTTGGTAAGGTTGTCTTGCTGATGACACCATGTGCTTTGGCCACAGAACGTGGAGAAATCATGCTGGTCCTGACCTGGAAGTCTCCTTTTTGCTGGCTAGCTTTCACAATACCAGAAGGTGCTGTGCAGGCTACAGGGGGACAGAAAGTCTCTCTCTTCTCCAGTTGTTAACCCTGTGCACTGAAATGACAACCAGCATGGCAGATATGCCCATGGGTACAAGACTAGCCTCAATATCACAGCACTATCTGATAAGATTTAAATAGTACTGTCCTCTCCCTACTGTTCCCACACCCATTCCACAGGAGGAAATACATACATGATGCTGTAAACCTGGTCAGAACATTTGGTCAAGGAACTCACTGCCCCAGGGGTGAATCTCTTAGCATTATTTTGCTAAATTGACATAGAATTATACTTGTCTCTAAGTTCCGATCCCTATAGCCATAGATTAGACCCACTCTCAAACCTCATCAGAGAAGGTTCTTAGTGCAGTGGATAGTGGTTAATGCAGAATTCTCACAACGGGTCGAAGCACAGCACAGAGGAGATGTGTCTGTATAGAGTGCTCATCTACAAATGGGAGATCTGGGTCACACTCCTTTCCCTCAAGGCTCAGGGTTCATCCCAAAAGGGGATTGTTAGAGCCAGAAGTCATGTAGAACCGGAACCAACCAGTGTCTTTTGGGTATGACAGACCATCACACCCGTTTATCCACAGCATCTGTGGCTGCCTGCACAGAACCAAGCTAGCAAAATTTTCATCAAGGGGTGGAGAAAAAGTTTCATGAGCTCCCAGGGAGCAACTAGTGACAGCTGACAGCTCTTCAGGGAGAGGGTCATTCGTTACCAGCATAGCTCCTGATAGGTTGACCACATTCTAACAGATGCCCATACCCATGACTGGGGAAGTTGGGGCGGGGGAGGTCATAAAGTTGGGATGGGTGAAGAGGCAGTGGGATGGGTCTGGGAAGAGCTGGGAGAATACTGAGGTTGATTATAACCAAAATACACTGCGTCCGTTATGATGTTCCTGAAACGCCAGTAAACTATTATGTAAGAAGACAAGCTGGGTATGTAGAATGTGCTGTAACTACAATGTGCAATGGCAGGAACTGGAGGCAGGAGAATGTCAAGGACTCACAGGCAAGCCAGCCTAACCACGACACTGAGCTCCTGGTTCATGACAAACTGCGTCAAAGGAATACGAATGAAATGGAGGGTACCAGAGGGAGACATCCGATGTCCACCTCTGGTGTCCACATGCACACATAGACGTGAGAGCACCTGCACCCGTGCATACCCGCACATCCTAGAATATTAAGTGGTACGTCATCCCGAGGCCATGATAAAGATTAGCACTTAGATGAGGCATTTGGGAAGATGCTAATCTTGGTATGCAAATGATCGATGTGGGCTTTTTCCCTTAAATTATGGCCATTGATTATGTTATGACATGTTTGAGCAATGTCAAAGATGTTTACATGGTGTTTAGTCAGTTAAAACAAAGTTCTCTAGACAATCTTTGTTACTTTCTAATTAGACATGCTAAAACAAATTTTTAAACTCAATTTTACAAATTTATGGATAAATCATTTATAATATTTAAAAGAAACATGTAGGAGAGAGTCAAACACTACTGAAACCGAATTTATGCTGATAAAAATCATCTCTTCAAAATAACTCCAAGGCAGTCTGATATATCATCTTACGTATTAGAATTACAAAGGTGTTAGCTTGTCCTAAATTGGTTAAGGGGAGCGACTTGCTCAGTTCTCGAGAGAATTACAGCTATAATTTTTCACCGATATCCCAATAGATATCAAAATCACTGAAAGCAGAGAAAGGAAACTTGCCTTATTTTCACTATCGTTAGCATCTACACATTTTTATTAAGTGATACTTTTTAAAAAGCTTTACACTTTGTGCTAGCAAGGGTAGTATAAAGTTTCACTAAGGATGAACTGCTTAATTTGAGGACTCCCAGAAGACGCTGCCGGTAGAGGACGTCTGACTTGGTTTTCAAATAATAAGTGAAACCCGATCCCTCCTGTGACCACTGAAAGTTTGACGAGAAACAAACTTATTTATTGATACTGGATACAGCTGGATCGTACCAAACCAAAACAAGGACACTTTTCATAAATTAAATACTCACACTGGCTACAGGGGTTTTAAAGGTGACAAAGATAAAAAACAAATGTACAGAATTCAGTGGCATTTGAGATTTCCTGCAAAGCTGATAGAAATAAACACTGCTTAAATAACACTTCTATTGTTGCATTTATAAGCATTTTTGCCATTTAAAACCAAAAATTTAAACTCCATTATCTTGAAAGCACTGACGCTTGAAAGGATAGTACAAGTTTTCAATGTGTTTCATTAAAAATACCTCATATCTAACGCCATAGGTTACTTTCTAAGCACAAGCATAAACATTTACATGGAGCACTTGAGTATTTAACCAGCAAATGCTTACCTAAATTATTTTTAAAATTCTATATACAAAATGAACATTTAACCTCTACTCTAAAGCATGTTTTTAAATAAGCAGATAGATCCATCTACAAAGTACTCTGCCTTCTACTCTTGTTTTATTTAAGTGATATAAATATACAATTCTTAAATTTACAGACTCTTAATTCAGAAATAAAATTATCATAAAAACAGAAGGACTACAGAAAACCAGCTCTGTATGTGTATTTGTACCTTATTATTGTCACTCTGTAAGTGACATTTGCCAGCATAATGAGGCCACATGAATCACTCAAAACAGAAAGGAGTCCAGTTAAATCAGGTATTCACTGGTAAAACACTAAAACAAACAAAAGCCCTTTCTTAGAATGTTAAATACGGCTGACATAAAACACCATCGGAGGGGAGCCTATGCTTGCTGCCGTACTGTTGCTGAACACAGCCACTGCCAGCATAGCCCCTGAAATTCAAGTTTTGCACAAAGAACATAATCGTATCTGGGCATCAGAAGCTACAACTTTGTTCTACCAGTCCCTTGACACACTGGAAGTTAACTTTCCTTAATTATCCTAAGAAAAACCAGTCTAGGGATTAATGCAATTGCAGTGTGGTAAACGAATAGGCTATTTTCGGTCTGCAGCACACAGCTGACCGGCAGCATCCAACACAGCAAAACAGCAGCTGATGCGAGACAAGATTCGTCCAAAGCAATGAATGAAGGGTTAGGATGGAACTCAAGGTGTCTCCGGGTTGCGAGTTAGCCATCTAAAGAAAGCCAGAGCTACAGCCACACAGTGGAAAGCACCGTCAGGAACGGTCACAGGAGCTATCACAGATACACTCACAGATCCTCGGAGAAATAAAATCGGAATCCCAATTCCAAATTTCTCCTGCAGGACGTCCACAGCAGACAGTAGCTGGAATGCTTGTGGCCCAAAGTCTTGGGATGTGTCCTCTGAGTTGTTAGCAGTAAGGCAATGATTCAGTCTGAAGGAAAGTAATAACAGACTAAGAAAACATCGACCAAGGCATGCTCCCTTAGAAATAGAAAGATACAAAAATGAACCACGTAAAAAAATTTCTCAACTGTGTCTGACACTTCCAACGCTACACATAAAGCTTATTACAATCAAGGACATGTGTGTTATCTATGTGTATGAGACATAAATAATAATACAGCAGTACAGACAGCGCTTTCTCGTGGTACCCAGAAGCTAAATGTCATGGAGGCACTGGGAAGATGCCAGGCTCAAGGGAAGCAGAGAGGTAGCATCCCGGCTAGGGCAGCCCCACATGATCAATTATATGAATACTGGATGCTTGTGCTACATTACACCAGAAAGGGTAAAGTGGGCTTTAAGTTAAAAGTTGCTATGCAGTAGCATGTTAGTTTGAACCCTAATAATTTTACAACAGAACATCGAGCCTATAAACTTGTCCTGCTGGCACATTCAGCGGTTAAATTCCTTAGTCATCCTCCAAATAGTTGTAAAATTATCATTAATGTAAATGAGGATTTTTTTTTTTTTGGAGTTTGAGAACAAAAAAGTCCTTAGAGACTATCAACTAATATATTCAGTTACCAAACTCAAGCACTTCCCACATCACATATACCTTAAAGTAGCAATAAGAATGCACTCAGGACTCCAGTCAAAGCTATTATGTTTTGATTTAAAGAAGAAATCCCCTGCCTTAGGTTTATTCTCCCATTTACCTCTTTGGTAGGATGCTCGGGTGACTTTCTTCAGAGAATTTAAAGTTATCAAGTTCCCATAAAGTATGACCTATACATTATCTTACCACCTTAAATATATATTATTATGGGTATCACTAATTTCCAAGCATCTTTAGATTCCTATCCCTAACTGCTGCTTCTGACATACAGCTACTGTACCCAGAGACACAATTCACTCAAAGAGGTACCACTTGCATTTATTTTATTTACAGTACAATAAAGCATGCATATTCCTATATGCAGACCCATCATCGAACCTTCATCACAGTCGAGACCCAAGGAATGCGCTGCTTTCAGATCGATTCTCCTTGCCTTTAACCTCTGCTAGCGGCTGATCTACCCTACAGCTCTGTCTTTCAGAGAGTGTGCGTGTGCAGCCACACTACAGAAGCAGGGATATTTACTCATTTAAACGTTTGCTGGAGGGCTGGCGAGATGGCCCAGTGGTTATGCACTGACTGCTATTCTGAAGGTCCTGAGTTCAAATCCCAGCAATCACATGGTGGCTCACAACCGTCTGTAATGAGAGCAGATGCCCTCTTCTGGTGCTGGAATCTGTCACTGAAGCCATGTGGGCTAGAGAGTTCTCTTTTCAGAGGTTTGTAAGGAAGAACTCAACCCTTATAACAGTTAGAGGAGTATTCCGCCTAAGTTTCACCATGCCTGAGCACTGTCAATTAGAGCCCACTAAGAAACTAGTCCATTAGATCAGTTTTACTGCATTTTCAGTAACCTGGCTTGTTCAGAACGTTCTCTTCGTCCTCTCGACTCTGTTTGCTTTGTCAGTCATGGGGTCAGTGAAATTCTTTCATTTTGATATTGGTACTCTGTCCTCCACTTTTCCCACCAGTCTTGGAAAATAATGAACCTGTGAGTTCACTGACTTTCCTCTATTGGCTTTGTCGTCTACACCATTGATCTACGCACTTCTCTTTATTACTCCCTTCCTGTTTGTCTTCCTCATATTTTCCCCTTTCTTTCTTTCTTTCTTTCTTTCTTTCTTTCTTTCTTTCTTTCTTTCTTTCTTTCTTTCTTTCTTTCTTTTTTGTTTGTTTGTTTTTCGAGACAGGGTTTCTCTGTATAGCCCTGGCTGTCCTAGAACTCACTTTGTAGACCAGGCTGGCCTCAAACTCAGAAATCCACCTGCCTCTGTCTCCCGAGTGCTGGGACTAAAGGCATGTGCCACCACGCCCGGCTTGCCCGTTTCTTAAAGTGAATGCTTAGCTAGGTGTCTGAAACCTGTGCTCTTTCATGTTGTATTAACACTATAAATTATCTTTGCAGAATCATTCTAGCTGTATCCCCAGTACTTCATATTCTTCTTCATCGGTTCAAAATGTTTTCTGAGTGGCTATAAAATTATTTAGAGGTGCACTGTTTGGTTTCTAAGGGTTTGGAGATTTCTCTTTTCTTCCCACTGTTGCTTTCTAGCTTGACTCCATTAAATCAAAAAGCATATTTGATCCAAATAGAACAGTTCCTCACTTGTCAAGTTTAGCTTCATGAAAACACATATGTATAAGCTGCCCTTGGAACAAATGGCTGAAATGCTTTCAAGAAATTAATTAGAACTGGTTTGCTGACATCCTCTTCATTCCTTCATCTCCTCATGGATTCAGTGGGGGTGGGGGTTGTTTGGGGGCTTTGGGGTGGGTCATGCTTGCTGTTGAGTCTTACACTTGCTTTTGTTCTCGGTATCTTGAGACACAGTCTCACTATGGGACCTGGGTTCTTTTTGAGAGCACGTGCATTGCAGGCTGGTCTCAGCCTCTTGATCTCTCATCTGAACCTCTGAACTTGCCTTTGCAGGCACGCCCATCACTCCCCACAGCCCTACTAATTCTTGTCCATTAATTCTAGTGACTTGTAAGCAGATGCCAACGTCACCAAATACACGTGGGTTTATTCTCCCCCTCTTCTGCTTCTGTGGTTCTTATGTACAGGCTGTGCCCACTTGGGATTATGTCTTCTGGGCTGTATGGCTTGCCTGTCAAAGTGGGGCTGCTGTTTGATCAGAAAATAATTTAGATGCCACAGCAAATGTATTTTGTAGATGTGAATACTATTTACTATCAGATGACTTCAAAGATGGAAATTATGCCCAATAATTAGCCTCTTTGGGTTGAAAGCCTTAGCAAAAACAAGCTTGTTGGACAATGAATTTTGTTTCAGCACTAATATCAGTGCTTGCCTGATGCAGGGTCCAGACCAAAACTTGGCTACAAGTTTTAAGAATTGCTGCCACACCGATGCCCGTCAACCCTGTCCTGTTCTTTCTATCTCACACCTCCCCTGCCCCTCTTGCTCTATCCTTGGCGCCATTTCTCTGCAGAACTCTGACACTATACTAGTCAGTGACACTTTACACTGGTTGGCGTCTTGCTGCATCCCTGTTAGCATGCTTTGCTCCATAGTCCATACCACTAAATACTAAAACAGTAACGTAAGGTTTCTTTTGGCTAGTGTTTTCACAGTGTTTTATATTTCATTTTTTAAAACTAGCTGCATAATTATGCTTGTCCTTATGGTAAACATCAAGTAGAATGCTTTTCAAATCAATTTTGATAAATTATGCCTTTAATGAGTATTTTTAGGCTATTCATATTTAAGAGCAACTGTTGACTAACTAGGCCTACCATTTTAAGACTTTATTGTATAAAAGTAAACCTCTTCACTTTGTTTTATTTTAAATAAATTAACTATGTCACTTTAAAAAACTAAAATACTTATATCAAACAAAAATTTAATGAAGCAGGAGTTGAACAGAAAGAGAATTGAGAGTTTCTAGAAGGTTCATCAGGAAGATATTTTTACCTGGGCCTGCAATTATCACAGCATTTTTCTGTTCCCATAATGTCCAAGGAGGCCTTCTGTAGACATTTGTCCTCAAAATGGGACAAGATGATTCTGATGAAGGGAAAATCTTAAATTAAAGAACAAATATAGACATGCTAAACCCACCACCCAAAATGACATGATAGCACTGTATTTACTTGCATCATCATTATTTCATATTAATTTATTTAAACAGAAATAAGCCTGCCCTGAAGTTCAGCATGTATACAGCAAACATTCTTTAAAAACACTTTTAGTTATCCGGGCGTGGTGGTGCATGCCTTTAATCCCAGCACTCGGGAGGCAGAGGCAGTTCTGAGTTCGAGGCCAGCCTGGTCTACAAAGTGAGTTCCAGGACAGCCAGGGCTACACAGAGAAACCCTGCCTCAAAAAACCAATCAACCAACCAACCAACAAACAAAAACAACAACAACAACAAAACACTTTTAATTAACTTTTTTTTTGAAAAGTACCATCTAGCTGGGCAGTGGTAACACATGCTTTTAGTCCCAGCACTTGGGAGGCAGAGGCAGGTGGATTTCTGAGTTCGGTCAAGGTCAGCCTGTTCTACAGAGTGAGTTCCAGGACAGCCAGGGCTACACAGAGAAACCCTGTCTCGAAAAACCAAAAAAAAAAAAAAAAAAAAAAGAAAAGTACCATCTAAAGACCTATGCTTTTAATTGATAAAAGCAGATAATACGTACTGTCGCCTACACTGACTGGAATGAAGGTATTTTTCCATCTTTACCATCATCTTTAATTTATATAACCGGAACTTTTCATTGTGAATCTCATTAAGGTGACTCCTGCCAATTGAAAAAAAAATCACAAGAATATTTAAAATTATACTGTCAATTTTATTATTTTGCTTTTAACCCACATGATCCCCACTATATCACAATACAAATACGTCTTCCCCCAAATGCCTGCACTCTTCCTAATCCTGCCCTGGACAAGAGAGTTCCACTGATAACTTTCAAGGTTTCCATTTTGATTTACAGACCTCATTCGTCACAGTTTCTAGTAAGCCTTCTAATTCATGGATCCTGGACCCTTCACTCAAAATTCATCTTTTATTTTAAAGGATGTTTTCTGAGAAAGTTAAAATATCTACGTAAGGAAAACTGAAAGAGGCTCATTACTCTGTACGACCCTTTACCTGCTATCACTCCAGTGTGAACCTTCATCCCTATTACTCTAGGCTGAACCTTCATCCCCATCACTCCAGTGTGAACGAACCTTCACCCCCATCAGTCTAGTGTGAACCTTTATCCCCTTCAGTCCAGTGGGAACCTTCATCCCCAACACTCCAGTGTGAACTTTCATCCCCTTCACTCCAGTGTGAACCTTCATCCCCATCAGTCCAGTGTAAACCTTTATCCCCATCAGTCCAGTGTGAACCTTCATCCCCAACACTCCAGTGTGAACCTTCATCCCCATCACTCCAGTGTGAACTTTTATCCCCATCACTCCAGTGTGAACCTTCATCACTATTTCTGTAGTCTGAACCTTCATCCCCACCACTCCAGTGTGAACCTTCATCCTCATTACTTAGTCTGAACCTTCATCCTCCTCACTCCAGTGTGAACCTTCATCCCCATCACTCCAGTGTGAACTTTCATCCCCATCACTCCAGTGTGAACCTTCATGCCCATTACTCTATAGTCTTCATTCCCATCACTCCAGTGTGAACCTTTATCTACTCCTACTGGCTTTTCAGAGGACATCTCAGCCCTCCAAAGCTGTCCTTCTGGGATGCAGGTCCCTTGAGGGCAATAGTAAAGTATTAGAATTGAGTGTTTTCCTTGGTGAGTTGTAATAAATTTTTTTGGTCACAATAATGAAGTTGTTTATACTTGTGAAATAACAGTAAGAGTATGATTGTTTAGATCTTTAAACATCAGTGCTGTTGCATCAGGCCATGAAATCTTCCAGGCAGTGTCCCACATCTTTCCAAGAATAAAAAAAAAACTACATGAAATGAATTTTTAGATATTGCAATATAACGTTCTGATTTAACATACAAGAACTAAATGATAATACTGAACTTCATCATTAGGGACTTTGCTCACTAATGTTTGTAATATCCAGCCTTTTGATGAATCAAAATATCTGTATACAATCTCTATTCTAGAAAATTTGAATGTACAGATGATCCACTATTCAAAGATATGTTCTCAATGGGCAGCACCACTCACATGGATTTTCTCCTCCAAACACCCTAAACTGAAAACACTAACCTAAGCTACTATCTAAACTCATATGTAAAAAATCAGTTTCATTTAGTTTCTTTATCCTTCAGAGATAGAATGAACAATACTCAGAACTATATGTTAGTATATTGAATTGGGATGAAATATATCTATTTGATTTCATCCATGTTCATTTACATGTTCATTAAAGAAAAAGAAACTCAATTAAATATTTATTAGTTTATTCTTCTTTTGCTACTATTAAATGAGAAATACAACTCATTCACAAAAAAACCCTTAAATTCTAACAATTCTAAATTCGTTAACATTAAGAGAATTCAAAGATTTATTAGAGATTATTCTCCAAATTCTTCGCTTTGAAACAAAAGATGGCAGTAACTACTGGGTATGACTACAAATATAATAAATATAATCACTGGGACACTGTCTTGTTATGGCTCTGTAGTAAGAAATACAAAATCACACAATAAAGGGACATAAAATTACATAATCATCTCTGAGGATGTGGCTCTACATATATGCTGCCGAGCATGGGGGAGGCCCAGATTTGACACCCAGCATCACAAAACTAACAAATAAACATTAGTTAGTTAGAATCACTGCATGGTCCCTCAGACAAGTTTCTTCCCTTGTCACAGAACGTTAGCGTATGAGAGACTACAACTTCCTAAGTTACAGTGACCCTTAGAGCTGAGACCCAGAGTCTCCCTGTTTGCCTCTGGTTCAGAATCTTGATGGTACAGACTCACCCCTAATCCTTGGCTCTATCTTGTTTATCCTTCTACAGATTTTCTCCTTTGTCTCTGAGACACAGAGTAGCCTATCTGTACAAAAAGATCGAGGGTTTCAGCTCTGCACCCACGAATTCAGCACTTGAGAGTCAGTCAACCCCAATTGGGCTTACAGTAGTTTCATCTGTACTAAACACATTGAGACATTTTTCTTGTCATTATTCCAACTTGTCATTATTTACACTGTCTTGTTAAAAACAGTGTAAAACTAAATGTTTACACATCAATTACTTTATAATAGATGTTATATGTGAGCTAGAAAGACAGTATGTACAAGAGTACACAGCCTGTATACAAATACTACATTGTATAAGAACCTCAAGTATAGTGAGATTATTTATTTATTTATTTATTTATTGGAATCTTAATGGACTCAGAACCTGTCACCATGGATACTAAGTAACAATTGCATGGGTATTCTGGCATAACTATTATTTCCTGATCAATCTTAATGAGATAAACCACTCAGCATGTCTTTCAAAACCCATATAAACCAACACTATATCTACGGGTGAGATTGTATTATATAACTCAGGCCTATAATGTTTCCAGTATGTTAGCATAATGCACAAATAAAATAAGATCTAGTCTTAACCAAGTGATATTTGATATATTCCAAATTTAATAGTAGCTTGCATAGATGTGTTCTATCCAACTTACTTTAAATTAGTTTTTAAAAGGCTGGATAAAGACTCTGGCGCCTGGTCTGGAGAGATGGCTCAGTGGCTAAGAATGCTTGCTTTCAGGGGATTAGAGTTCAGTTCTATGTATTACAAAGTAAAATATACTGACTATTCCTTGCAAGATCTTAGATTCTGTAACAACCCTTTTTGCTTATCTAATCCTACTCCTTCAGCTACCAGTGCCTAGCTTACTCATCCACCCGGAGGAGCCCCACAAGGTCCTTTATGTTGGCATGTTCACTGGCTGGGCTGCACTAGCTTCTGTTCCTGGTTCCCTAGAGATAACTGGTAAATAGTGTCCCTGTGATTTTGAAAATTGAAGCTGTTGCTTCTAATATAATCTGACAGGATGTAAGTGACAATTTAGTTAGTATTTAAGTAGGCAGTTTCTCTTTTCTTGAATTTAAACCATGAACATATACTATTTTATGACAGCACTCTGTCACTACGCTGTTACATGATTATTTAGGCACTAAATATTTAGGTGATTTTTCAGTCTATGAGTGGTGGCATGCGCCTACGGAACTAATCACGGAAACAACAGTAAAGAGAGTTAAAGAAGAATTGGATACATCTTTTAGAATACCCACCATTATAGCACTGGACACATGGTACCTACTTAAATAAAACTGGAGCCATATGACTGGAGGATTTAAAGTGTGGGAACTGCTCACTGCTGTACGACAGGACAGGATGCCAAAAGACCTATGTTATACATCCAAATGCAGTACTGATCATGTTAACTCCAACTGGATCGCCTCCTATGTGGTAAGACTTACCAAAAACACTCTTCAGGGATATTCTGTTTGTTTTGCTCACTTTCCAGTAGCGACCCCTTTAAATGTACTCGGAGGTCACTTGATATTTTAGATACTCCCTCAAATACATTCTTGGAAAGGAAAAAAAGAATTTGTAAGGTGAAAACAATAAGCATTTATACCTGGATGTGTTAAAATCTGCTGGAGCCCATAGCAAGTGACAGGAACTCGGAAGTCCATCCCGGCCAGCTCTACCAATTTCCTGGTAATAGGATTCCATTTCCTTAGGGGCACCATAATGAATAACTTTGCGAATGTCAGCTTTATTAATGCCCATTCCAAAAGCAACAGTAGCTACGACACACTGAGAATGAACAACACAGAGTGAGAATCACATTTCAACTTAACTAAAACTTACAAAATAAAACAGCAGCTTGCCTACCAGTGTAAAACTAAATTAAATTATCCAAATACAGATGAGAGGCTAGTGACCATAAAATGTGATTTCTGTTCATCTCTATAAGAAGGAGCAAGTAAAGGAGTTTCTCTGGATACCTGAAGCTATGAGAAACAGTTACTATAGTGAATAAAATTTTTGTGTTATTATCAAGTTTCAAGTGTCCTCTCCTGATGACAGAATGCATTAATCTAAGTATAATACCATTCACTACTGCAAAATGAAATGCAGCTAATGATGCATCGTTAAGACAGGTACGATACCAAGAGGATAAAACTGTCAAATGACCTAACGTGAATGAACTTACCAAAATAAAGTTATGATTAGGAAAAACTCACAGGAGAATTAGGGATAAATATCCAGAAAAAAATCCTTTAATTACAACAATACAAAAATATATGCAAGAACCATAACCATATATTATTATAAGAATAAAAGGTAAGATGCTTAAGTTGATAACCATATAACATGTAAGCAGAATTAAGATATAAACCAACAGGGAAGGGAAAGGGGTCCAGGGCTGCAGACACAGGAGGGAAAGGGCAGGAACACAGGCAAAAGGCTGGTGATTTTCCAGCATTTTTAGTGGGGAGTCAATAGAGAATCATAAAAACTGACAATAAATTAAGATAGCAGTATAAGTAAACTGTGTCAGGGTAGAGCAATAAACACCTCCAGAATTAGAGCAAAGGCTTAGGAGAGGGGAGGGCGGAAGACGCCTCATGGAAGAGCCAACAGTAAAATCTAAGTGTTGTTAATAGCGTATGTGCTAGGACGGCCCAGGAGGATGACAGACAGGAGAAGGGAAGAGCATAGGAAACAGGCAAAGGATGGGTGGGAGAGCGGGGATGACGGCACAGACGTGGGAAGCCAAAGCTTTGGGCAAAGAAGCCAGCTCAGTGCAGCTAGCAGTCAATAACCAACGGAATTCTAAGCTTCACCAGATTATTCTTTCGTTTGATGTTAACTAATCTACTAACCAGATTTTCACACGGCCCCTATAAACTTTTAGATATAAGTGAAAGCTAGTCTACCAAATAAGTTATTCATCCTTTCAGTTTTTAAAAAGCCACCTTAAAATGGCAAATGTAGGAAGGACGAAACTAAGGGTTGGGATAAAAATTTGAGAACAGACAGTTATAAACAAATCATGGAAAGCTAAATGTACATGGGATTTGAGCATACACGACATAAAGAAAATTCCCTTTGTTTCTAAAATTATAAAACGGAAAATGCATCAGTCTAACATATGAAGAGCTACAGAGATCAGCCTCTGTGCCTGCCATATAGCAAAAAAAACACAATGTAAAATAGTCTGGAAGTAGCTATTTAGAAGTCATTACACTTATGAACTCAGTAGACACTCAACGAACACTCAACAAAAAGTAATCAGCTCTAAGAGTCCAGATAATTCCACACTGATGACAACATGCCTTTCACCATGCTAAGAAAGGGAAAGGTTCTGAAGCATATGCGAAGCTTCTGAATTGTGACCACGAAGGATTCTATAGGTCCAGCTGTTAGACAAAACACTACCTCGTGTTACCTAGAATACAACTATTCATCTAAACTTTAATTTTTATAATATGGATTCGAATTGCTGACTTCCTGCACTAGAAAGAGAAACTTCAGCAGGGCATGCACAAATATAGATAGGTAGGTAGGTACATAAATAACCTTCAAAATTAACTGTAATAAAAGATCACTAAAATTTTTTAAGCCATCTTTTAAAATATTAATGCTTCCAAAGGATAGCCAGGTCTATACGGAGAAACCCTGTCTCAAAAAATCAAATATACATATATATGTGTGTGGTGGTTTGAACAAGAATGGCCCTCATAGGTTCATATGTTTGAACACTGATCCATTGGTGTGATAACTGAGAAGAATTAGGAAGTGTGTCTTTGTTGGGAAGGATGGCCTTTAAGGCTGGCCTTGAGATTTCAAAGGCCCAAGCCATTCCAGCTAGCTCTATCTGCATGGTGCTTAGGTGTCAGCTCCTGCTCCAGCACCACGTCTACCTGCTGCTCCGGCACCACGCCTACCCGCTGCTCCGGCACCATGCCTACCTGCTTGCTGCACACTCTCCACAGTGGCCACAGACCCCCTCTCTGAAACTGTAGGCCCCATAAACTATGTCTTCTGTAAGTTGCCTTGGCCAGCAGCACAACAGAAAAGTACCTAAGACAGGCAGTATGCCAGATGCATTCAACAAAGTACTCTGTCGCTGAAGTAATAAAAGTATTAATAAGCGTGCACAAAAATCTCTCATAAGCAGTAGTGCTGTTCCTACAGGAAGAATGACAATAGATGCTTTCTGGTAGGAGGCGAGCACCATTACCGAGGGATCCTTCTCATCTTTAAGCTGGCCAACCACCCAACGCAGTCTTCCTGAGAGGGTCTAACCTTCTCTTGGTGTCCCCTGACTGTGCCATTCCTACCGCTCATCTTCCCCTCCGACCACTTCAGGCTCTTCCTCTCTGAGCCCAGGCTGCACTCATGTGATGGCGTCTCTGCACCTGCTGCTGCTTCCCGGGACTCTATAACCCTCGTTACCTACTGACCTGGTAAACTTGACATACTTAAGGCTTTTCTCAGATTTCAGCTTCCTTGATGACCACTCTCATTACAAAACCTACTCTGACAGAACTGGTGTTGCTTCTCTGTGTAGCCCAGTAACAGATGATGGTCTTTGCTATTTACACTAAGCTATAGAGTTTATTACCTCCATTTTCACTATACAGTCATTACCTTTATCAGAATGGTGAAACTGTGCTTAATGTAACATTTTTAAAAAAAAAAAATTTGGTTACATAAATATTTGATGGATACGTACACTTCCAGTGAAGAATTCAGAGAAAGATGGTTGGTCTGCATACCTGAATTTCATCTCTCAGGAAGCTATGATGAATGTCCTTCCTTTCGTTAATTTTCATGCCGGCGTGGTATGTTCTACAGGCTAAGTTCAGTTTCCCAAGTTCAGCAGTAACTTGCTCTGTAATTTTTCTTGAAGGACAATAGATGATGGTTGGACCTTCGAATTCCCAGGCAGAACTGTGGAGAGGCAGGGAAGAGGTAGGGAGACAGAGAAAGCAGACATGCCTGTTACATGTATGTTTCATCACAGTTTGGGATTCATCTTTCATAATCTTTGCTTTCACTAAGTAAATGTCTTAAAGAAGTCAGCAGACTGAAAAACACTTCAGCTCCCTCAAACTGCAGAACATTCTGGAAAGACAAATGTGGAAACGTATGGTGTGAAGGCAAAACCCTGGCATTCAATACTGGCCCAAATTAAAGTTAAAACCAGAAATCACTTTGTTTTAGAAAAAAAAAATTATTCTAAAACTTACAAGGTATGGATAAAAATAAGTCTAGAAAGACAGCACACTAGATGAATCTATTCTCATTTAAGAGATAAGAGGGGCTGGTGAGATGGCTCAGCGGGTAAGAGCACCTGACTGCTCTTCCAAAGGTGCAGAGTTCAAATCCCAGCAACCACATGGTGGCTCACAACCATCCTTGACAGGATCCGACTCCCTCTTCTGGAGTGTCTGAAGACAGCTATAGTGTACTTACATATAATAAATAAATAAATATTAAAAAAAAGAGAGATAAGAGAATAGTTTCATTGTTGCACAAAATATTATACAAGGTTTAAAGATAAAATTTTACTCCAAGGTTTAAGGACGTGTCTGCAGATGATAAACTTGAAAGTTATCTGTGGAATACATCAAGAAGCACCAAAGATATAGATGTGTTATGAATGATCAGAAAAATCTGGACTAAAAATTAATCATCATTACCAGAATCAATATAAATATGGGAAGAAGGCATTTTCATAAGATATTGTAAGGCAAACGACGCCAAAAATGGGAAAATAAAACATCACAAGAAAAGATGGGGGAAGGCACACACATATACGAAAGGCACACGCGCGCGTGCGCACGTGTGCACACACACACACACACACACACACACATATATGAAAGAAGAGGGTCACTATAAAAATTAGCCATAGATATTAAAAATAATGTGCATTGACAAGAACTAAAGATCAGGGGTTAGTAATGACGTGAGTGTAGAAACATCCAGTTTAGAAGAAGCCTTTGACAAGAGAACTTTTCCCCTTCCTGGAAAGGACCGTGTAACAGCAGATTCAAGGAGGCAGCTAGAGCAGCAAAACCCTATCAATACGCTCACCATCCTCCTATTCTAGTCGGAACAGCGAGCACTGCTCTACAACAAATACTAGCCCTTCCTTAATAAGGATCTGTCTTCCCATTTGCATCCTTTCTGGAAGAGGAAAACTCTACCGATGCTCTAGGGCCTTACTTGCTTGGACTTGGTTTGCATTGGTATTGGTATTGGTAGGAGAAAATTCTTTTTCATTATTCAGAGTACTTCATATAAGGAAAATATAAACTTCACTCAGCAGGCAGGATAGAGAATATGGCATTACAAAGGTTCTTCACATATAAAATAAAACATAAAGTATATTTTAAAATACAAATCTTAGAAGTGTAATGGACAGTTTCATCAGTAAAATATCAATGTACATAGGTACTTCCTTATGCCAGAGGATTTAACTAGATCACTTGTATAAAGCATCTAGGACAGTCGTTGGAACATGGACAGACTCTATATAGACTATTAAAAAGTCCCTCCAACAGAGGTAGATCATCTAAATGTAAAGCAGACAGAACTCAGAAGAAATGCTCATGTCATGTTTGTTCATTTAGTTGCAAATTATTAAAAGAACATCTCTTATTTGAATAACAATAGAAAAGAAAAATAATATCAGACAAACTAGTTCCTGGCCACATCTCCTCTGCCCTTGCAAAATACAGATGCTGTGAACACCATGGGAGAGTGGACAAATAGAACATGAAGGCCAATGGTCAGAGAAATCTGAAGCAAAGCCATGTGTCCTGGTCATGGTGGGACCACTGCGCTCATGAACCCTTGTCTGCAGTAGACCAAGCCCCCTCCCCTAGCCAAGGGGTAGACTGTAGACAGCTTCTGGGAGAGGGGGAGCTGGTTTCTGTTAGGGGTGCAACTCCTGACTAGCTGTCCACAAAGTTATGGATGCCCTCTACCAAGGAGCATACGGACAGCACAAATGAGAGCTAATGTGTGATTCACAAATGAAAGATGGCGTGGAGTTGGGGAGCAGTGAAGACAAAGGCTGGGTATGGGAGAAGTTGGGAGAGTAATAAGGGGTGGATATGATCAAAGTATACTATATGAAATGCTAAAAGAATGAATGGAAATATTTTTATATGTGCTTTCATCTAGGTCACTGAATTGATTATATAGTATTACACTCATTTGATCCAAAGCTACATAAAATTTGAGACATTAAATATATATCAAAAAATTGGAAAAAAAATAAAATAACTTCTTTAAAAAATACTTTCATCTAGCGTCCTATCTTTACCTTGCCTTTCGGACGAGAAATGGTTTTAGATCCTGAAGGATGTTCCCTGTTTTTCGTCCAACTTCTAAGTATAGATTTGGCCGATCAAATCCAGTGCAGGTGATCTGAGGGTCTTTCAAGTTTAAGCAGCTTATAATGTCTTCCCGGATCGAAGAGCTTGCAGTAGCGGAGAGTGCAATGACTGGAACCTGGGGGGAAATCCAATACAAACGGATATTTAAAAGGCAGGAAGCACATTGACTTCTCACTATCTTCTGATAAATCCACAGTTATGACCATACAGGAACTATGTCCAAGACACACATGCTATCATTTTGGTTTATTCGAGTATTTATTTCTTTTTGTCGTGTCGGGGATGGTACCCAGGACCTTGGGCATGCTTAGTGAGTGCTCTACCATCAAGCTACAAGCCCTGGGTAAAGAGGGAAAAAAAAGTTTGTCTTTAAAAGAGAAAAGTTATCTCCTACTTAATAAATCAAACACTAAATCCATAAGATTTCAATGCAATTTATCTGGCCCCACTAAATTAAAACTACTTATTAGCCATTTATACTTTAGTGCTAATAGAAGTGGAGATTATGTCTTGTTCTTTTTTAATAATCTGTAACTTGCAATACATAAGCCCCAGCAGGGTTGCAATTTAATAGCCTCGCTACATAAAACAATTCATCTTTTATTTCATGAGAGACTTTCTTCAAAATTATATTGGCATGTGGCTTTTCAGCTGTGGAAGCGAGTCTCCCAACAGCCATGACAACCTCTCTCCTGTCTTACTGAGTTCTCAGTACCGTCCTGGATATACCAAATATGCAGGAAGTGAGACACTGACTACCTGATTCTTAAAGCAACTGACTCATAGGCTATTTTCTAGCACTTCTCGATACAGTGACCATCAAAATCAGGAGGCACAATAGCAAGCAGGAAGACCATTACTACTTTGTTCAGAAATTCACAGGTAGGTGAGCAAAGTATCTCCCATGTAAATGTCTCATGTTTTATAACTATTATAATGGGGATACATTCAACCATGGTACCATTTCATTATCAGAAATGAAAAGAAATGTCTTAAAATTTATTTCTAAATCATTAGCTATTCTATTGCTAAACATTCAATTTTATTTAAAACTATTTTATTACCTGTTACAGATAGAGGAAACAACATCCTAATAAAATTATTCAAACATAATGGTGACTACTTCATAAATGAATTTAAGCACTTATCTTGTATCTAAGTATAAATGTGTGTGCAGTTTGCTAATTTGGAAAGAAATATGTATATAATTTGACTTAAAATTAAAACAAAATACAACCTCTTAGGGATAAGTATGACCAAAGTACACTAAATACATTATGGAAATGTAATGAAACTCATTATTTTAAACAATATAAATTAATAAAAATAAAAGTGTTCCCTTCCAGTCTGTCCCGTTGCCCAGGAACTCCAACCCACCAGTGACACTGGTTCCTTCCAGTCTAGGCTGATGCCCTGAGCAGACCTTGGGCGCAAACTACTCAGTCAGTCCCATAACATCCAGAGGAAGCCTCAGTTCCAAGTACCCTAACATGCCCGGGTTCATAGGATCAGAGGTAAGGAGGGCACAACATCTGCCCCAACACCAGGAGTAATTAGGACCAGCAGGAATCAGGAGCTCCACTTGACCAGTGGCACAGGTCCCATCCCGTCTAAGACATTACCCTGAGCAGATCTTGAGCGTAAACTCCACTGCCAGTCCCCCAACACCCAAAGGAAGCCGCACTCCCAAGTGCTCTAACAGGCCCAAGGCCACAGGATCCCAGGATCCCAGGAGCTTGGTCACACCAGGATCTCAGGGTCCCAGAGGAAGCTTGACTCCCAGGAGCTCTGACACACCCAGGATATCAGGATCACAGGATCTCAGAACCACAGGATCACAGAGACAGCTGAACTCTGAGGACTTCTGACACAACCAAGATAACAGGGAGAAGAGGCTGCAGTCAGATATATCGAGGGCAGTTAGCACTAGAGATAATCAGATGGCCGGAGGCAAGCAGAAGAACATGAGCAACAGAAACCAAGGTGACTTGGCATCATCAGAACCCAATTCTCCCACGATAGTAAGTCCTGGATACATCATCACACCAGAAAGGCAAGATTCAGATCTAAATCACTTCTCAGAATGATGATAGAGGACATTAAGAAGGACATAAATAACTCTCTTAAAGAAATACAGGAGAACACNGATAAACAGCTAGAAGTTCTTAAAGAGGAAGCACAAAACTTCCTTAAAGAATTACCAGAAAACACTATCAAACAGGTGAAAGAAATGAACAAAACCATCCAGGATCTAGAAATGGAACTAGAAACAACAACAAAAAAATCACAAAGGGAGACAACCCTGGAGTTAGAAAACCTAGGAAAGAGATCAGGAGTCATAGATGCAAGCATCACCAACAGAATACAAGAGAGAGAAGAGAGAATCTCAGGTGTAGAGGATACCATACGAAACATTGACACAACAATCAAAGAAAATACAAAAAGCAATAAGCTCCTAACCCAAAACATCCAGGAAATGTAAGACACAATGAGAAGACCAAACCTAAGGATACTAGGTATAGAAGAGAGTGAAGATTCCCAACTTAAAGGGCCAGTAAATATCTTCAACAAAATTATAGAAGAAAACTTCCCTAACCTAAAGAAAGAGATGCCCATGAACATATAAGAAACTTATAGAACTCCAAATAGACTGGACCAGAAAAGAAATACCTCCTGTCACATAATAATCAAAACAACAAATGCACTAAACAAAGAATATTAAAAGCAGTAAGGGAAAAAGGTCAAGTAACATATAAAGGCATACCTACCACCAGACGTCTCACCAGAGACTATGAAAGCCAGAAGATCCTGGGCAGATGTTATACAGACCCTAAGAGTACACAAATGCCAGCCCAGGCTACTATACCCAGCAAAACTCTCAATTACCATAGATGGAGAAACCAAGATATTCCATGACAAAACCAAATTTACACAATATCTTTCCACAAATTCATCTCTACAAAGGATAATAGATGGAAAACACCAACACAAGGAGGGAAACTACACCCTAGAAAAAGCAAGAAAGTAATCTTTCAACAAACAAAAAGAAGATAGCCACACAAACATAACTCCACCTCTAACAACAACAACAACAACAACAACAAAAAACAAACAGGAATAACAATCACTTTTCCTTAATATCTCTTAACATCAATGGACTCAATTCCTCAAAAAAGACATAGACTAACAGACTTATGGGACACAGTGAAAGCAGTGGTAGGAGGAAAACTCACAGCCCTGAGTCCCTCCAAAAAGAAACTGGAGAGAGCTTACACTAGCAGCTTGACAGAACACCTGAAAGTTCTAGAACAAAAAGAAGCAAATACACTCAAGAGGAGGAGACAGCAGGAAATAAATCAAACTCAGGGCTGAAACCAACCAAATAGAAACAAAAAGAACTACACAAAGAATCAACAAAACCAGGAACTGGTTCTTTGAAAAAAAAATCAACAAGATAAATAAACCCTTAGCCAGAGAAACCAGAGGGCACAGAGACAGTATCCAAATTTATAAAATCAGAAATGAAAATGGAAACATAACAACAAAGCATATCTTAAAATAACTATTCTGTTTGTTGGATATCAACAGTTGAAAATATTAAAACCATGTTCTAAAAACATCATGGAAATATTATCGATAATTTTTCTCACTGTGCTTGAAATTAGCATTTTCTTAATGTTAACTTCAAAGAGTTTTTGCTATTTTGAAATTTTTAAAATATACTTACTGATAAAATAATTTCACCAGGCAGTGGTGGCGCATGCCTTTAATCCCAGCACTTGGAAGACAGAGGCAGGCGGATTTCTGAGTTCGAGTTCGAGGCCAGCTTGGTCTACAGAGTGAGTTCCAGGACAGCCAGGGCTATACAGAGAAACCCTGTCTCAAAAACAAACAAATAAAAAATTATAATTTCTCTCCTAGAAACACTGATAATCTTTTTTAAATAAACTGATTGTTAGACAATGTACACAGATATATAATGTGTTCTAAATACTTTCTCACTATGTCAGGTAGTATCATATAAGGGCTTTTGAATATATTTCTTAGTGATTCATTTTTAATATTTTATACTCTTTTATTATGCTTAACTCCCAAAGAATAGTCTGTATGTTTTGAAACAATTTAGTAGTCAATATTAGATATAGGATCCTCAGTTTTGGATAGTATTAAATATTCATTAATGATATTTTTAGGATATGAAAATATTTTTATGTATTACTTGATTATCAAAATACTCAATATTATTAATATGTTTGATGTATAAAATTCATTTAAATAATAAACAAATTAAGAAAAAAGTACCTTCAGGATTATAAATCATTAATTTGAAAACTATAACATAAACATCTTTAAATTTTAGATTACAAGCTTTGCTGCTCTGTTCAGTAACTTGGTTAATTCTTCTTTATACAACAATATAAATTAAGAATGCTAAACAAAACTACTAAGAAATACTTAAGAAAGAACATTGTCATTTACGGTATTTTCAGTTTCAGTTGATTGCTGGTTTTTATTTGAATCTCACAAAATATTAATATCAGTGTTTTTGCCTTTCATAGTCTACTTTTTCAGTTAGCTTTGTTGTAGAAATAGATTTTTCTAGTCTTTAAAAATGTAAATATTATAGGTACATAAACTCCCAATAAGTTGATCCTCCATAACAACATTGAATGTTACTTCAATTATGATTTATGTACTTAAGGATCATTTTTATTTATTATTTTACGTGTGTGTGTGTGTGTGTGTGTGTGTGTGTGTGTGTGTGTGTGTGAAGTCCTCCTCAAAGGCCAGAGCTGTCAGACAACCCTGGAGCTGGGTGGGATTGGAATTGGCCTCTCCTCTCATGGAAGAGCAATGTGAACATCTAACCTCTGAGCCACATCTGTAGCTCAATTTATCATTTTTTTTACCTTTAAATTTTTACTGCAATAGATATCTATGAAAATAAAAGACTTTCATAGTTAAAAATAAAAGTGTTCAATATAAAATAAATATTACCCATAAAAATAATATAGACTTGGACAAAGCTTCTAGCATTATTTAATTTTTGTTGGCTTAGAAAAATAAAGTTTGAGCTGGGCGTGGTGGCACACACCTTTAATCCCAGCACTCGGGAGGCAGAGGCAAGTGGATTTCTGAGTTCGAGGCCAGCCTGGTCTACAAAGTGAGTTTCAGGACAGCTGGGGCTATACAGAGAAACCCTGTCTCGAAAAAACAAATAAACAAACAAAAAACAAACAAAAAAACAAACAAAAAAGAAAAAAAAAAAAGAAAGTTTATTTTCAGTCACACACAGAAAGGAAATGTTAAGTGGCTGAAGGCATGGCTCACTGGGAAAGTATGAGCCTGTCAAGACCTTGAGTTTGGTCCTCAACAGTAAATTAATTATGAAACAGCTACTCTTACAATTAAAATAACTTAATTAGATTAAACCGTATCCAAAGTCATACAAAAATAAACTCAATGAAACCAAGTAATTAGGATAATTTTTTGTATTGTCTATTTTTAAATTTGTGAAACCACTTTAAAATGTAACCCCCACATTAATCTTTAGGCTAATAATCAGACTGTTCTCTGTGTTGGGAATGTATATGTAATGATTAAGTCATGCAGAGCCCTGTTTCGAAGAAATCAGATTCTCTTATCAAGCATTACAATGGTTGATTAATAGTTGATAGAAGATACTATAACAGACACAGCCTGACAGTAAGGACTCCTGGGTGTGCAGAGGACCCTGTCAGGGGCGGTGGCACACGCCTGTGATCCCAGCACTCAGGAGGGTGAGGAAAAGGGCAGCAGGGGTGGAGTTTGTCCCCAGCTACACAGTGATACCCTGTCTAAAAAAAAGAAAAACTAAAACTAAAAAACAACAACAACAAACTTAATTAACATTTTTAAAAGAAATGTAACAGTTTCCTAGGAATTTACACTTTTAACCTTACATGTTCAGGAGGCAGGCCATTCACTGAGCCAGAGTGCCTTCTTCTGTGTCTCTGTCTTGAACCCTTGTTTCAATATGCTCCCTATCTTTATAACAATTCTGCAAAGAACAAGAACATAAGGGTTCCTAACCCTGCTTACTTTTGCCTTCAGGAAGGCACCAAGGCTTGTCATAAACCTGCATGATCAAAATCTCATCCTATACATACAAACTGCTTGTTTCTAAAGTTGAACATTAAAAACCTAGCAATCCAATTACATCTTCTCAGCTTCTAAATTTTCCCTGTTTTACTTCTTTAATAATTCTTCTCAAATCTTCTATCTCATGCTTACTAACAACATTCATTAGTGATCTAAATGTTTATTTAAGTAATAAGTTCTTAGGAAAGACTCAATTTTCTGCATAACTGTGTTTTCCCAGGGAACTTTCATTAATTTGATTCTTGTTTACACTAGTCTTTTGTTATCCCAGCTCTAGCTTTTGGAGGGAGGCCTTTAACAGTGAGAAATATAAGACTCGCATGAGGTGTGCAGCAAATATCCACCAGTGAAGGGACAGTGAAGGGTTCATCCAAGCACCGGAACTTTGTCAAACAGCACCTTCAGGACACTGGGCATCACCACACACACACATACACACACACACACACACACACACACACACACACACCTAGATGCTGTGACACACACTCGAAATTCCAGATTGTAATACTGGCACCAAGTAGATGATCTCAGTGAATGGCCTGTCTTCCTCAACAGACTTATCAGACCAGAACTTTACTGATAGACCGCCTTTGCATAAGCAAAGGGGCTGAACAATATTTTAAGAATCAAAGAAAAAGGACGGTGACCTTATGCCAAATATAAAGAGATATAGAGGTTCCTGGGACTCCCAGGCCAGCCACTCCATCCCACTTGGCTAGCTCTAGGCCAGTAAAAGATCCTGTTTCTGAAAAACAATGTGGATTGTACCTGAGGAACAGCACCCAAGAAAGACGTGTAGCCTCTATACACACATGAACTCCACACAACACACATAAACATATCTACAAAAGCATGCTAAGTGCTTAATGCTATTCGGGGTATTAGAGCTAGCACCTAAAAAGGTTCCATTATAACTAGTGCAGTCACAAAACAGCAGAAGAAATTTCTTTCTGCATGGGAATTTCAATGGTGGAGAATTTCAAATGCTAACATATTCCCCTCTGACTCTGGTAAGGGCTCAACTTAAGAAAAAGTGAAATGAGAGAGACAGAGAGAGCTACATGGCTGCTAGATCTTTTAGTAAAAAATTTCAGTTTTCTTATAAAGTCCTCACTCAAGCAGACTGCTAGCAGGAAAAATATTGTAAACTCACTACAACATTCCAAAGACATAGTGAGGAATATTGCTCTTCCAACTAAAAAGTAGAATAAAAAATAACAGTTATGAAAATGAATGTGACTAGAATGGATCCCTCAGAAGTCTGCGGCATTTTATAATGTGAAAATTTTAGTCAAGGACAAGGCTTACAAATAGCGCATGAATCAGTACTGAGAAAGGGGCCACATACCCTCATTTGATGGGCTATTTCCAGGCCGTTTTTGTGGCTACAGCACAATTATAAATAGTCTAACCTGTTTAACCTGTTTGAGAAGAAAGCTGGTCACATGCAGAATTATATTGGTGTCTACATATATCAAGCACTTAGCACCAGGAATTTGTTCTTTAAGTTGGCTAGCCTTGATTTCCTTGGTAAGAGTCACCAGTTGTTGACAAAGTAAGCAACAAAACCTAATAAATATATAATGCAGATTAATCTTAAGACGCTGTACACTGAGGTGAAGCTTAATTACATGCTCCATGAAACAACAGTTGAGAGAAAAACCTAGCTATCCTTTTTCTAAATTGGATCACATTACTACTTCACGCTCTGTGTGATGCACACAGATTTTAGACAATCTCTTCTCCCAGTTACTTAGTGTCTACCATTCTGATCTTTTTAATGGGTCCTTACGACAAATTAGTGGGAAGAGTCAATATACCTCATAGTCTTCAAAAATCCATCCTCCTGGTTAGATACAAACTTTGATGGCTATGCAGAACTTTCACCTGGCTGTCACCTCTCTGGGCTCACCTTGGAGATTCCTTCCAAATGGGATCTTTGTGTGAATTGTTTGATGGTTTCAAGCATTTTTAGGTTTGCTATACTAACTTGGTGTAGTGAATCCAACAGTAATCCCAGTGTAACAGGATTAGAACAGTAAGATCAAGGTCAATAGGAAAACGAATATCCACCAGGTGGCGTTTCTTCCCACCCCCTAACAGAGTCAGTTCTTAAAACCACAGGGACAAAGGCTCCTCCGCCTCTGCTGAGGAACAAGCTGCCCAGTGTCTCAACTGGAGGAATCCACTGTTTCATCACTGCAAGAACTGAGAGTGATCTCATTATGTCCAGAGTTAGAGATAATAAAAGATTTAATTCCACCTGAAGAGTACTTGAGAACCGCTTAAATTATTTAAAACTCCTTTAACGCAATCCTAGAATCAAAGGCCTAGGAAAGGCTTACACAAGCATCCTCTTGATTTCCAATTCCACAGCTCACTCTGTCTCATTAAATCACCCTAAGTCAGTGGGAACCAGTCCTTCAGAGCAGCGTTCAGTGACCCGTGCTGTGGGACACCTTCATTTGCCTTCCCATGTGCGACTGTGCTATGTATGGGCACGACTCATCTTTCTGTACTGCCCGCACCATTCCGTGCATGGTGCACGGTTTGTTTCCACTGCCTCTACTTCCCTGGATGTGGATCTCAACTCCCTCGAGGGGCTATGAACTACCTAAGGGTAGAAAATATAGCTTGTCTCTTTCAAATCATTTGTGTTGAAATCAGCACAGCATATTATGGTACAGCTATATATTACCCAACTCTTTTATAACTACCTATATAGGAAAGTTACTTCGCTAATACCCAGCTTTCTGACCAGAATTAATTGATTCATGTAATTATTAAGCAACTGCTATGAATCAAATACTACTACTGCTTATATAAACCAAAAGAAAGAAAACTTCCTCTTGTTATGGTTTAGATACAAACTGCCATATCTGTGTGTAGAAGGGTGAATCTCCAAGTCATACACCCAACCACTGAGAGGTGATTGGATAATGATGGCTGTAACCTGACCCAAAGGCTTAATTCACTGATGGATTCCATTTAGAATCTAATGCCATCATTTGGGCATGAAAGTGAAAGACTACATAAGATAACCTCAGTGAGATGTGATACCATCATGTACTGCACAGAAGACACAGAACTAGGGGACGGATTCAGAAGTATCACTTTGAACACTGTATAGAAATAGACTGAAGATGGAAACCAGGCGGTTATTGTAATAGCCTACATGAAGGAAGATATAGGCTAGCACCAGGGCTATGGCAGGGATCAAGAGAGAAGTGATTAGCATCTGTATAGACTTGGAAGATCACTCACAGGCTTTCCTTACTGGTGAAATGTATGCTGCAGAGTGGTAACAATAAACGAGCTCCCAGGCAGAGTGGTACACACTCGCAGTCCAGGCACTGGGTACACTGAGGCAGGAGGATCTCTTGTTTAGTCAGGGCTGCATAGCAAAGCTCTCTGGTACTGCTATTAAACAAGGTGATAGAGTCTGAGGGAAAAGCACTCGGAGTGGGAAGAATGTCAGGAGCCTGTCTTGGATGGGCTAAGTTTGAGATTCCTACTAGGAACCCAAAGAGCAAACCCTCAAGTTGGCAATTGTGTGTATATACATATCCTATACATCTCCTATAATATGTGTAATTTATATTCAATTAAATTCTAAAACATAATGTAGTGCAACACCAAGAGCTGGTAAGTAGGCAGAGGAACTCAGTCACATCTTGGTGGTACTAATCCAAGTTGTAGATTTGAGGGCGAGAGAGAGAGAGAGAGAGAGAGAGAGAGAGAGAGAGAGAGAGAGAGAGAGAGAGAGAAACACTAAAACAGGGACCAGATGCCAACCTTAATGAAACAAGAAGGTACACAGGAACAGAAGAGACCTGAGGAGAAGGGCATGCTGTGAAAGAAAGCAAGCAAGGAGAATAAGCTGTCCTTTGACAACTGAAGAAATATGATGGCATTAATGGCTAACTTAATGAATGGTTCTGAAGACTGAGACAAGAGTGTCTGATCCAAGGCCAGATACATCTTAGACCTCAAATACAATAGTTTATTTTCCTTTGATATTCCATCTGCTATCTGTAGCATTATGTTTCTGCTACTGTTTTTGACTTACTTAATCACTGCTCAATCAAATCTTTATGAGAAAACCCAAAAGAAAGATGTCATTTTAAACAGCAATTTGCTATTAATATGTAAGACTGATGATTAAGTAAACAAAGTCAGATGATCTGACCAAAAGGATAAAAACTTTCAATGTTCTTCTTGGTTTAACCCCTTTAACTATGAAGCATGTGCACACTAACTCTCTATCACAGGGCCTAAATGTAGGCCACTTCATTAATTCAATCAAAATTAATATAGCGGACTACAGACCAAAAAAACAGGCTGACAAAAACACATTCAAAAGATTCTCAACAAAGAGGCAAAAGCAATTAAGTAAATAAAAAGCCTTCTTTTCACCCAGTTTGGGGGAGGGGGACTGGGTCTCCTCTGCCATATAGTGTGGGATGGGGCACATGTCACTGTACTTCACAGACTCAATGTCTTCACACAGCTCATGTCTTCACACTTGCACGACAAGCTCTTTACCTGCTGTGACATCTCTGTACCCTGTCAGACTTAAATTTACATCATTCACATTTCAGGAAAAACTACAGGGAGAAAATTTCAAGATCTGAGACCGAGAAACAAAATCCATAAAAGAAAAAAAAAAAACTTATAATGTTTTTCTTTATAAAAGATTGTGAAAATAGAAGAAAAAAATAAAACGTATAAAGAAATATTTACAAGCTCAATATCCAACTAAGAACTCACATTTATAATCATTTAATTCTTAGCAGTTAACAAACGGACTGCTGAGATGGCTCAGTGAGTGCTAGGACATGAGCATGGATCTCCAGAACCAACAGAAAAGCCAGGCACAGGGTGCACACCTAGGAGCCCCGTGTTCTAGAGGAGAAAGAACCCAGGGGCTTGGTGACCTGCTAGTCTAGCACAAGGGAGGAGCTCCCTGGCTCCTGAGACTGTGTTTCAAACAAAACAGGGTAGAAAGTAACAGAGGAAGACAGCAGCATCAACCCCTGGCCTCTGCAGGGGCTGCACTGCAGAGCATACCACAGAGATACATGCACATAAGCACACCCCTACCCCCTCTCTCCCTCCCTCCTTCCTTCTCTCTCCCTCCTTATTTCTCTCCCTCCCTCTGTCTCCCTGCATTCCCCCCCACACGTGCTTAACAGAAAAAATACAACCCAATTAAACTAGGCATTTAACCAAATAAGAAGCTCACAAAAGATGTTCAACACCACTAGCTATTAGAGAAATGCAAATTGAAAACACAAGCTACCACTCTACTGGGATCATAATTGCTAAAATACTACATAGTAGTAAGACAAAACGGTGGCAAGAAAGAGAAGAAGCTATGGTTCCTAAGCTGCTGAGGAGGGGATGATACAAAAGGAGCAGCCAGCCTAAGAGTAGCACTAGGGTCTCCCTAAAACTGAAACCAGCACTTCCCATAGATCCCAGAACCCGCTATCCTGCCATTTATCCCAGGAAACTACAACTTATGTTCACAGGCTTTATAGCCACTGACCTGGACCCTGGGAATATAGACAAATGTTTATAGTATCCTCATTCATAATATCCTAAATCCAACAAACAACCTAAAAGTTTTCTACAAACTGTGATGAGTAGAAATGATGCAGTCCCCAGCCCATTTCACAGTGGCCATTAGTGAGGAACACAAAGTAACTACGTTTTTTTTATGGACTACTTAAGAAAAGAGAACTGTATGTCAAAGCCATACTGTACTACGCACCCGCCCTTTCCATTTACCACACACCTGCCCCCTCCATCCACTACACTCCCATCTCATCCACTTCACACCCACCTTCTCCATCCACAATGGCGTTTTCTGATTTCAGATTCTCATGAACAACCATGTCTGAATATACTAAATGAAAAGTTATCCCAAAAACAACAACAACAACAAAANCAACAACAGCAACAACAAAAAAACCCAAAACCCAACTTACTTTTCCTTTATCTTTCCCCTAAGATAGGACAGCCCTGGCTATCCTAGGACTTACGCTATAAACCAGGCTGCCCTCAAACTCAGAGATCCGCCTGCTTCTGTCTTCCGAGTGCTGGGATTAAAGGCGTGCTGAGTAACATGATGAAATTCCGCACTGTACTCTCAAAGATGTCACCCCATTCTCCCCATGGAGGAATGACCCCTTGGTTCAGAGCATCCACACAATCCACGGTGTCCCCCATTAGCTATTTACTAACCACCTCAGTTATGAGACTAGGAAGTGCTTATGGTTGGGTGCCACATACTCTACTTAATCATGAGCCACACTGTCAAGAATAATGATTGTGGTCATTCTTGCTATAGTATATTGTCACAGATAGTCATTTTAAAAATTCTTCCACTGTGCATTGTGCATAATTTACATTAAGGGGGTGTTTCCAGGCATCCACAGATTCTTGAAACTGTACTCCCTGTCACTAAGGAATAGTAACTGCCATTTTTATCTGGCATGTTTAAAACTTGTTTTCCAGCTCTTGTCCCAGGGAAGAGCATCCAACTCTGTGAGTAGGAATGTGGCACAACACAAAGTCACACATGAACTAAAACAGAGGCATCTCTGTGATGTTTCTGAATAACACAATTTCGTGATTCTTGAGGGAGAACCTTGTAGATGACACTGGAGTAGCTCAATGTCACAGACTGGACACTCCTGTTCAGAGTATTCCTTAGTAAGCTACACAACAACCTCAAAAGGAAGCCAACATGAGAATTTTAAAAACTAAATATGCCCCCCTGTTCATACCTGAGACCTCCCTTTTATAGAGAAGTCTTGAGATGTGTGGACATTACCTAGTCCTGGAAAGGCCTTGATGAAAATGTCACTTCAAGACAGTAAATTCAGGGTTGGGGATTTAGCCTGGTGGTAGAAGCCTGGGGTCAATCCTCAGCTGAGATGGGTGGGGTATGGGCATCAGATCTGGCAAAGCTTACCAATGGGAGTGCTGTTTTAATGGAGCCCAGCGTCCTGAATGAACTTCTAAAATCATGGCCCCACTCTGAAATGCAGTGAGCCTCATCCACAGCAAGGAGCGTGATGCCTAAACAGAAGAAAATATACAGGAAAATAAGGCTCAAAAGGAAAATGTCAATATTGTTTGTTCCTATTGGAACGTATACCTTCAAAAGTATAAGCCAAATCAAAGTATTGGGCTCAAACACACACCCATAAGAAGCATAAATAATACCAGATAACAGCAAACTTCATAAGTCAGAATAGGAGGTAAGAGGAGAAATGAATAAAAGAGGTTAGCATTCAGGAAATGCTTACGTCGTAATTCAAACAACACACTCTCTTTCAGCTTTCATTACTATTCCTCAAAGACATAAATTGCTTACTATTACTGTGTCCCAAAATTATCACTTATAAACCATCTGCAACAATATCCTTTCAAAAGAACTGTTCCATTTCTTTTTGGTGATAATGTTAATCTTATCTTATAGATTAGCTATCAACCGAGACAAATAGTCAGCACATTTCTACTGAGACTAAGTACGTCATTATCTGCAATCGGGCACATATCATATTACAGGAAGTTCCTCTGAAATGCCAATAACTGAAGACGAGATGACATCCACATTGGCTAACATAAAACGGCTTGGGGAGAACTAATTCCCACCATGTGCAAAGTAAGTAGTGAAAAGGAACGTAACCCTCCACTCTGCCCCACACCACACATTAAAACAAGATCAATGGTGGCTTAATGCATCGTAAAGGGTTTCATTATATAGTCATCAAAACATCTTCAGACATTTCAAAGAACTAACTAGTAATGCCTTTGCCCTTATCAAATTAGTACTTTTAAGAGGAAAATAACCTTTGTTATTTGCTAATATGGTCTATCAGTGAGGTGATTGAAAACATGTGCTTTAGAATTAGACTGGCTGTACACAAAGGCTTGAGCAAGCTACAAATCTTTTCAGTTCTCAGTTTCCTCAAAACTACACTGTGGACCTGCTAAGCAGGCTCAGTGGGTAAAAGCCTGAGAACTTGAGTTCAACCCTCGAAAACCACAGAGAGAACTGACTCCCACTGTATTCTCTTACACAATTGTTCTCTGACCTCTACAAATACACTGTGGTATTATACACACACACACACAAAATGACCACCACCACCACCACCACCACAACCATCATCACCACCACCATCACCACCAGTAGCACCAGCAGCACAAACAGTGTCGTAAGTAAAAAACACAGTAGATAGTAACAGCACCTAATACTTACTATTCTTAAGGTTAAATTAGAACATTCACATAAAATACTCAGGTAACGCTGTGCCCAAAAAGAGCTTAATAAAAATATACTTGTTGTTATTACTACATGGTCATTATGATTTAAAGCCCTTTTAAGACCCAATGTGGAAGCACATGCATGGAATTCAGGATCAGGAATTCAAGGCTATCTTCAGCCACAAAGAAAGTTCAAGACTGGCCTGAGCTGCAGGAGGCCCTATCTAAATAAGAAAATTAAATTAATCCTTTTCTGGGTAACCAAAATACACTTGACCTCAAGGTTCTTACGATTCAGAAGAGGAAACAAAAGAAACAAGCAACTCGTTGAGATTATGAGCTACACTGATGTCCTCAGACTACGAGAACGAAGGAAGCAAAGAGGCAAATGCTCATTTTATACCACTGAGTGATTGGGGAAATTCCAGTGTTATTCACACACTTATTCTGAATGTAGAAATTAACATGGCTAGTTTTTAAGTTAAAAGAGTTAGAAGCCTTTAGTTGTAGATCTGACAAGCAGTTAATAGGGTTGAACCTTCACCTGCATAGTTAATTCAGACAAGCTTTGGCAAAATTCACTCTGAATGCAAAAGTTCAAGTGTCTTCCAAGGTCCTGTAGATATTTCATTTAGGCATCTGTCACTCAAATCCCATTCCCAAAGTTAAAAGACAATCACAAGTGCACCTGGGAAGGCATCCCCATATAAACTATGCCTGCTATTTCTGTTATAGATCTAGACTCCTTAAAAAAAAAATGTAACATTTACCTAAAAATGACAAATCTGATTAGTTAAATGTCAGACTACTGTACAAATAACATCCCGAGTATATTCATTTTTGTAGGCTTTTTACAGTGTCCTGCAAACAAAAGCCAGTGGGAAATATTTTTTTAAATTTTCATTTTCCTTATCCCTTTTTCTAAATCACCCAGGGAAATATTTTTATCTATTAAAAGCAAAGAATTCTGCTCTAGTGATGAAAACCTTACACATGTTATCTGGTTTGGTTTGCTCACTTGTGTGTATGTTTTTAAAACAGGAGGGCGGTCCGACTATCCGATCCTCCTGTATCATCCTCCTAAGCTGATTCAAAGGGAGGGAGGGATAAGAGTAAGAAAACCACAATAAACAAAACATACAGTGTCTAAGGCGAGCAAGGGGGGAGTGGGTAAAGCCACTTCCCTTTGGCATAACAGCAAATGCCTGGAACCCACATGGCTGACAGAGAGGACTAACTCCCCTTCTCCTTCAAGTTACCCTCTGACCACAAACACCAACACATGGAGTAAAAACAAAAATAAATTAAATTGAATGAGGTTTTAAGTCAGGCCTGGCGCATGCTAGGCAAACGGAATCATTGAACAGTGTCCTCGGCTCGGCAGTATTGACCATTTACCTCATAAAAAGTTATAACTACTTGTCAAAGGCTCTTAATGTTTATTTACTTACAGGAGTTATTAATTTAACATCACTATAAATTAAAACAAATAAACACTAAAAGTGGACTAAAATATACTCAGAATACAGAGTAACTGATAACCAGGTTTTTAGATCTAACCATGAAATTGATCTATAAGGTAGATCTATAAGGCTATAGATCTATAAGGTAAATCTATAAGGCTAAACCCATAGAGAGATGCTTGAAGGAGCTCCTTCCAGCCATTACAGACTGGACATCAAACTTATTTTCCATTACAGGCAAAAACATGCCAATGAGAGCTAACAGAGAGCATAGGCACACTTCAATAATGTATTTCCTTAAATATTAATTTATTCCCTCATTCTTTGTTGCTTTCAACACATACTGAAATATAAAAGTCTGTTCTCTTTTTATTTGTTTTTTTTTTCACTTTTCTTCTTTCTTTCTTTCTTTCTTTCTTTCTTTCTTTCTTATTGGATATTTTCTTTATTTACATTTCAAATATCCCCTTTCCTTGTTACCTCCCCCCCCCAATCCCCTATCCCATTCCCCATCCCCCTGCCTCCATGAGGGTGGGTGTTCCCCCACCCAGACTCCTGCCTCCCCAGCCTCAAATTCCCCTACACTGGGGTATCGAGCCTTCACAGGACCAAGGGCCTCTCCTCCCATGAATGCCTAACAAGACAGATACTATTAAGTGACGGGGTACATGTCTTTGTTACCATGACCAAAGCGACTCGCATCAATGATGGAAACCAATGTGGGAACTCAAGCAGGGAAGAGACCTAGAGGCAGGAGCCTGAAGTGAAATGAAATGTTCAGTGAAGCCTTTGTGTTTAGCTTTGAGTGAAATGTTTCAGCGAAGCCTCTGCTGTATTTGGGTTAACGAGTAGAGGCTGAGAAATTGTTTTGAGATTATCTGAAGAAACGTTGTCTCCCTGCAAAGTCTGCAGACGGTACTACACAAGAGCTTGCAGCTGCATAAACCTTGGTCCTAAGGTACTCCTGGCAAGCTTGAGGTTCTTACCTTTGATTATGCCTAGCCATGGTCAAAAGGGACTGAGATCTGTGTGGGTCGTCTGCTCTCTCGAGCAGCAAACACAAGATAACAACTGTGGTGGTTGAAACTTTTCCTAGCCCCAATTAACCGTGAAAAATGTTTGAATAAAGTAACTGGAGTGAGCCTTCCCATGAAGGTTGAACCCCTCTGCTCCTTCCGAAAATGATGGCTTAGCATCTTGGTGAGCTTCTCTCTCTACTGTGGCACCAACAAGCAACACCAATCAATACAAGCTCATGCAGAACCCACGGAGGAATGCTGCTTACTGGTTTGCTCCCCATAGCTTGTTCAGCCTGTTTTCTTATACCACCCAAGACCACCAGGCCAGAGATGATACCATCCATGATGGGATTGGCCCTCTACCATCAATCCCTAATTGAATGTTCTACAGGATTGCCTTCATCTTGACCTTATGGAGACATTTTCTTAATTGAGTTCCCTCCTCTCTGATGACCCTAGCTTAAATCAAGTTGACAATCAACTAGCTAGTCCAGTACAATACTAAAAACTTAACCTATATGAAATTACTTAATACCTAATTCTTCAAAAAAAAATCCCACAAATTGGGAAAACAATTTTATCTGATAAGTTGGATAAAATTCAAATGAAAGTTTTGAATATGGATGGTGTTTGTTTCCTTTGGAGCTCTTACCTAAACCTGATCACACTTCCACCACAAAAAAACAAAAACAAAAAACAAATGTTTCAGCATAAACTATATCAGCATTTAACCTATTTTGTACTTATATTTTCTAAGAAATACGCCACTTAACAGCACTGTTCTAAATTGTGAAGGGTGATTCTGATGAACAAGAATGAGGAACCACACACTGACTTCATTTAGACTCAGAATACGAAACAAGACAAATTCCAGACTCTAGGACTCAGCATTCATTCAGCTATGCACAGAATAGACAACTGTGTGCCATGTCCTTCACGAAGGAGTCAGAGACCAGTAGGATCAGAGACGTCTCAAAAGGGTTGAGTTTGACAGGGATGCAGACACGCTTGTATACAAACATAACACCCTCCCAGGAGTCCCACCTCTATGGAATGAGGAGTTATACAGCATTATAAAATGGGACAACCGTCAAACTGGTCAGCACTTTCCTAGAGGAGCAAATGTTTGAATTAAGCCTTTAACAAAACTGGAATCTAGTTTCCAACCATCCATGGGTTACTTTGTATTCACCAAAGTCCTACTTCATTACTTACCAATACTAGAGTCAAGTTGCTGGAGTAGGTCCAAGTTACCAGAACAGAACTCTGGAGTTATGTAGATGATCCTATATTTACCTCTGTAAAGACAAACAAGAAACAGAAACATGAATTGAAACACTCCAATAGTAAAAAAAAGCCAATGACTGACAACAAAATCAAAATATTCAATCGATTTTTTAAAAAAATTATTATTTAAATCCATTTTATATATCAAACATATTAATAATATTGATTATTTTGATAATCAAGTAATACTCAAATATTTTGCCCAACTTTTATATTCATATCCTTTCATACCCTAAAAATATCATTAATGAATATTTAAGACTATCCATAACTGAGGATCCTACATCTAATACTGAATACTAAATCATTTCAAAACATACAGAATATTCTTTGGGAGTTAAACATACTAAAAGGGCATAAAATATTAAAAATGAAGTATATTCAAAAGCCCTTTTATGATACCACCTGACATAGTGTGAGAGTATTTAAAATGCATTATATATCTGTGTAAATTGTCTAAGAATCAGTTTACTTAAAAAAGATTATCAGTGTTTCTAGNAGAGAAATTATTTTATCAGTAAGTATATTTTAAAAATTTCAAAATAGCAAAAACTCTTTGAAGTTAACATTAAGAAAATGCTAATTTTAAGCACAGTGAAAAAATTATCAAAATATTTCCATGATGTTTGTATAATATGATTTTAATATTTTCAACTGTTGATATTCAACAAACATAATAGTTATTTTAAGATACCTTTCATTGTTATGCTATTTCATTGTTTTTCATTTCTGATTTTATTAATTTGGATACTCTCTCTGTGCCCTGTTTGTCTGGCTAAGGGTTTATCTATCTTGTGGATTTTCTCAAAGAACCAGTGGTTTTGTTGATTCTTTGTATAGTTCTTTTTGCTTCTATTTGGTTTGATTCTTTCCTGACCTCTAATCCTCTTGGGTGTATTTGCTTCTTTTTGTTCTAGAGCTTTCAGGTGTGCTGTCAAGCTGCTAGTATAAGCTCTCTTCAGTTTCTTTTTGGAGGCACTTAGAGCTATGAGTTTTCCTCTTACCACTGCTTTCACTGTGTCCCATAAGTTTTGGTATGATGTGTCTTCGTTTTCATTAAATTCTAAAAAGCCTTGAATTTATTTATTTCTTCCTTGACCAAGTTATCACTGAGTAGGGAATTGTTCAGCTTCCATATGTATGTGTGCTTTCCATTGTTTTGTTGGTATTTAAGACCAACCTTTGTTTGTGGTGATCTGATAGGGTACATGGGATTATTTCAATCATCTTTTATCTGTTGAGGCCTGTTTTGTGACCAGCTATATGATCAGTTTTGGAGAAGGTACCATGAGGTGCTGAGAAGAAGGTATATGCTTTTGCTTTTGGATAAAATGTTCTATAAATATCTGTTAGATCCATTTGGTTCATAATATCCATTAGTTTCACTGTGTCTCTGCTTAGTTACTGTTCCCATGATCTGTCCATTACTGAGAGTGGGGTGTTGAAGTCTCCTGCTATTATTGTATTGGGTATGATGTGCGCTTTGAGGTTTAGCAAAGTTTCTTTTATGAATGTGGGTGCTCTTGCATTTGGAGCATACATGTTCAGAATTGAGAGGTCTTCTTGGTAGATTTTCCTTTGACCAGTATATCTTTTTTAAATAACTTTTGGTTGAGAGTTGATCTTATTCGATATTAGAATGGCTACTCCAGTTTGTTTCTTGGAAACAACCATTTGCTTGGAAAATTGTTTTCCAACTTTTTACTGTGTGGTAGTGTCTGTCTTTGTCACCGAGGTGAATTTCCTGTATACAGCAAAATGCTGGGTCCTGTATACATATGGAGTCTGTTAGTCTATGTCTTTTTTGGGGAATTGAGTCCATTGATGTTAAGAGATATTAAGGAAAAGTGATTATTACTTCCTGTTATTTTTGTTGTTAGAGGTGGAATTATGTTTGTGTGGCTATCTTCTTTTGGGTTTGTTGAAAGATTACTTTCTTGCTTTTCCTAGGGTGTAGTGTCCCTCCTTGTGTTGGTGATTTCCATCTATTATCCTTTTTAGAGCTGGATTTGTGGAAAGATATTGTATAAATTTGGTTTTGTCATGGAATATCTTGGTTTCTCCATCTATGGTAATTGAGAGTTTTGCTGGGTATAGTAGCCTGGGCTGGCATTTGTGTTCTCTTAGGGTCTGTATGACATCTGTCCAGGATCTTCTAGTTTTCATAGTCTCTGGTGAGAAGTCTACTGTAACCCATTTAATATATCTGCCTTTATATGTTACTTGATGTTTTTCCCTTACTGCTTTTAATATTCATTTTTGCTTAGTAAATTTGGTGTTTTGATTATTAAGTGAAAAGAAGAATTTCTTTTCTGGTCCAATCTATTTGGAGTTCTGTAGGCTTCTTGTATGTTCATAGGTATCTCTTTCTTTAGGTTAGGGAAGTTTTCTTCTATAATTTTGTTGAAGATATTTACTGGCCCTTTAAGTTGGGAATCTTTCCTCTCTTCTATACCTAGTATCCTTAGGTTTCATCTTCTCATTGTGTCCTACAATTCCTGGATGTTTTGGGTTAGGAGCTTTTTGCATTTTGTTTGTTGTGTCAATGTTTTCTATGGTATCTTTTGCATCTGAGATTCTCTCCTCTATCTCTTGTATTCTGTTGGTTATGCTTGCATCTATGACTCCTGATGTCTTTCCTAGGTTTTCTAACTCCAGAGTGGTCTCCCTTTGTGATTTCCTTATTGTTTCTAGTTCCATTTTTACATCCTGGATGGTTTTGTTCATTTCCTTCACCTGTCTGATTGTGTTCTCTTGTAGTTCTTTAAAGGATTTTTGTGCTTCCTCTTTAAGGGCTTCTAGCTGTTTACTTGTGTTCTCCTGTATTTCTTTAAGAGAGTTATTTATGTCCTTCTTAATGTCCTCTATCATCATCGTGATTTTAGATCTGAATCTTGTTTTTCCAGTGTGTTGGGGTATCCAGGACTTGCTATGGTGGGAGAATTGGGTTCTGATGATGCCAAGTAACCTTGGATGCTGTAGCTTATGTTCTTCCCCTTGCCTCCCACCATCTGATTATCTCTAGTGCTACATGCCCTTGCTATATCTGACTGCAGCCTGTCCTTCCTGTGATCCTGGTTGTGTCAGAACTCCTCAGAGTTCAGTTGTCTCTGTGACCCTGTGATTCTGGGATCCTGAGATCCTGGGTGTGCCAGAGCTCCTGGGAGTCAACCTTTCTCTAAGACCCTGAGATCTTGGTGTGACCAAGCTCCTGGGATCCTGGAATCCTGTGATCCTGTGGACCTTGGAGTGTTAGAGCACCTGGGAATGGAGCTTCTTTTGGGTATTGTGGGACTGGCTGCAGAGTTTGTGCCCAAGGTCTGCTAAGGCCCCCATCCCAGACCGGAAAGAAGCATTCAATAGATTTTTAAGTAATACATCATGCTGATTATTAAAAACCAAAGGAATATTATATATTCATATTCAGATATGTTAGTCCTTTCATTTATCTTCAATTCACCAATATAAAATGTAACAATTCCTGTCATGTGGGATTCATCACTAAGCTGGAATCATAAGCCAAATTATGGTTTCTAACAGTCCACTCCCAAAACAACAATTCTACCATCTCTCGTCCCCAGAAGCAGTGTGTGAGAAGTCCTGTTCCTTGCACCCCTGTCATTTCTTAGCCAGGCTTTGGCTTTAGCCACTTTGAAAGAATCTCACTGTACTTTCAATTTGCTTTTGTCTGCTGACCAATTATGTAAGCATCTTATACTTATTGCTGATGTCTGTTCCAATCTTTGGGCATTTTAATTTTTTTTAATTCTTTTCTGGTGGTAATTTCTATATTTGTATATTCTATACTTGTAGGTAGAAATCTTGTATTGATATGTACTTTGCAGATACTCTGCTAGTTTATGGCCTTTCTTCCCTTTTCAATAATTCTTTTGAGGAGGAGTAGGTTTTCAGTTTGATAAAGTCTAGTCGGAGTTTGTTCCTATAGATTTGGCTTTGGGTATTTAAGAAGTCTTCCCAACCGAAGGTTATAAAGATGGCATGCTTTCCCTTAAACATTTCACAATTTTAAGTTTGGATGCATAATTCACTTTTAGCAAAAAGTGTTTATATTGTGCAGTGTATTAGTCTTGGGGATTTTTGTTTGTTTGTTTTGTTTTTCTTATAAGGCTTTCCCGTTGTTCTGGCTCTGTCTTCTCCACTGCATCGCCTTTGAGCCTTTCCCAGATGATGAACTGAGTAGGCATGTGCAGATTCCTGGCTGAGATCTCCTTCTGAGGATCTGTCTGCCTGTGTTGGCTGCTATAGCTACGTTAAAACCCTGGAAGTCTCGATTACAAGCCCCTGGCTATGCTGTTTGTTTTCAGGGTTGTGTTAGTTCTCCTGGCTGCCCTTTGGTTCCATGAAGGTTCCGGTGTCCACTTCTTAACTGAGATGTCCTAAGGCTGGCTCTGTAAGGAAACAGCTAATTTTCAAGAAAGTGGGATACACTGGAGTTGACTGGCTCATCTCAGATCAGTTTCCTAGTTGAGTCCAAACCTGGGTAGAATAATGTCAGCCTTTATTATTTTATTGTTTCTTACAGTGATTAGAAAACTGTATTCATTTCCTGGAGATAAGGTAGAATTTATTACATGCCTAATAAATTACTAGTGAAAATAAAATGTTTAGCATGTAATAGACACTAAAATATTAGTAGAATGGATAAATTAAGAACTTTTTATATAAAAAATTTTAATTTAATTTGATCTGCTTTTATATGGTAGAGACATGCCATAAGTAATTTCTAGCCTTCTTTTATAAAATTTATCATAATAGCAAATTAACCATATAATATAAATAATAATACATATACATAATACATATATATGATATATATGTATAACATATAATAATAAATATAATACAATAAGATAATGGAAGACAAATAATATTAACATAATAATTTAACCAAAAAGTGAATTTTTCCCCCTTCCCTTTCTCCATCTTGCTGTGGCCCCGCTCACTCTGGCCCCTGCTCGCTCCAGGTCCCACTCACTAGTGCCCCACTTGTCGTGGCCCATAGGTTTTTTTGTTTGTTTGTTTCTCATTACAGATGGTTGTGAGCCACCATGTAGTTGCTGGGATTTGAACCCAGACCTCCGGAAGAGCAGTCAGTATGCTTACAACCATTGAGCCATCTCAAAAGTGAATTTTTATCTTAAGGATAAAGGAGTTTCACATAGCTTCTACTGAGGAAAACTGGACATATGGTAATACATATGTATATACATATATCCATGTAATGACAACTAATGGAAAAAAACTCATCAATCTGAAAGAGAACAAGGAAAGATGTTTGGCAAAGTTTAGAAGGAAGAATGGAAAGGGAGAAATGGAACTACGTTATAATTTCAGAAATAAAGCTTTTTAAAGTATGTTTTCAAATATGGGCAATTTACTCATAAAATACATAAATATATATACAAAATTCTCTTACTCTATATACATCTTACAATATCATGTGACATGATATAAATTACTCACAATTTAATATCTCCTAGAATATTTTTTGATTGTGCAGATCCAAGTAAACAGGCTGGAACATTGGACAGTCTATAAGAGACAAACGCTCTGATGAATAGACACAGTAACATTAACTTCATTCTCAAACATATATATTCCTCATCTTTCTAATGTTCTTTCTTTTTGTATCTGTGTAACTTGATATTTCCCTTCAAAGGTCTGATGAGGAGGCAAGTCTTTAATGTGGATCTTTCAAGAAGGAATAGAAAGGTGAACTTAGAGTTAGAAGAGGGGTGACTATAATCAAAACATGTAGGAGATTTTCAAAGAACTAATAAAAACATATCTTAAAAGGTAAACTTTTATATATACCTCATAGCAAGCTTGGGAGCCCAGAGAGCAGAACAAAAAAAGAATTTTGAGACAGCTAACTAGCATAAAGCAACCAGTCCTTTTAAAACCTGATCAGGGAAAGCAGGCAGCCTTGAATTAGAGACCTTGAGAATGAACGTAAACTCTTCCACTAACACTTCATTTGCTACTAATGAATGCAGCCAGGGGTGCCAGTGCATGCTCTGTCAGCCCAAGACATGGAGGGCATGGCAAGAGGCCAGAGCGACACCGCCCTGGACTATATATAGCCAGACCCTATCTCAAAAAATAAAAATAAAGATCAAGTCACTTCCAAAAACATAATCCTGTGACCTAGATTCATGTTTATCATCTGATATTGAGCTGATAGAACAGAGAAGGACAACTGGGCAAAGGGACACTGGACTGAGAGAGAGAGGCTAGTTAGGCCTGTGTAGTAAGACCCTGCCTTGCAATGTTCTTTCCACTTGCTTATCAAGGGCAGCGATGCAGCAGTGAAAGCATTACTTACTCAAGCTGGAGGACCTGGTCTTCCATTAGGGAAATGAGAGGTGAAATGACAATGCCAATCTTGCCCGTATAAACAGGCGGATACTGGAAGCACAGACTCTTCCCATATCCTTGAATAAAAAAATAATACACACAAAAAATAAAATAAAAAGAAGTTCTTGATGCTTTACTTTCTCTTACAGTGTGCTTATATAGCAGAATAAGTGGACTGACATGATAATTCATGCATACATTTGAAAGCTTCTCCCCCCACCCATCACTCCTTCCTATATTTTATAAGTTTCTGAAAGATTAAGCACTTTAAACCCTTTATGACTTTTAGATGATTAAATTATTTACTTTAAGTATAACTTACCAGTTGCCATGACAACAACATTATCTCTTCTTTCTTCTAATACAGAATGGATGACTTTCCACTGAACCCTTGAAGGCACAAAGGAAAGTGTTTTATCAATAGCATCTGATGCACAAGTTCAAATCTATTTAACTTCTTCTCTCCAATAAACTCTTTCAGATTTTTTTGGAGCTACCTATATAATATATATTCAATCCTAGAAATTTGAGAGAAAAAAACTTGATCATTTGATTAACTTCTCATTCAGACTGACTGAATAACTATGAGTTGCCATATAGTATGTATATTTAATTTTATTACATATATCTAAAGTATAAAATAAATACCCAGCCTTGTACTATAGATCAAAACGTCAGTATTTTAAAATAAATAAGAGGTCTGCTGTAGGTTTGCAATGAGACCTGTGTAAAGTGATGGTCTAAGGTGAAATCAACTGGAGGTGAGCTCTTCTGCTTATACAGATGACAATCTATCCTTATCTGAGTGCTGTCTATATCAGCATGCTGAGTTAACAGAACTTCCTTCTCTATGCATCTATGTGTGCTCTTCTGTACATAGGTTATAGTTTATTAAAAGAAGGGAAAATGCTTCAATGAATTCTTTCTAAGTTATAAAAAAAATGGAAAAAAAAAAAAACCCTGTCTAGATTGTTAGTTACTTACTAGTCTTATTCAAATGCATTTGTTCCTAATCTCGTTTGTGTTCATCTCATTGTTTCGAGTTATTAGTGTGCCTTTGTGATGGCTGGAATGAAAACACTCCCCAAAGGCTCACAGGGAGTGGCAGTATCTGAACAGATTAGGAGGTGTGGCCTTCTTGGAAGAAGTATGTCACCAGACGTGGGCTTTGAGGTGTCAGAAGCTCAAGCCATGACCAGTGTCTCACTCTCTCTTCCTCCTGCCTGCCAGCTGGGATGTAGAACTCTCAACTCCTTCTCCAGCACCATGTCTGCCTGGATACTGTCATGCCTTCCTCCATGATGATGATGGACTAAACCTCTGAACTGGTAAGCCAGCCCTGATCAAATGTTTTCCTTAATAGGAGTTGCTGTAGTCATAATGTCCCTTCACAGCAATGGGACATGGACTAAGACAGCCCTTTACATGTAAATATATTTTGAAATGTTAAAACAATAAACCATCAGCTTCTCCAACTGTTCTCTCAGAGACTCACAGCAGTGTGCCTTGGGACACCTGCAGGAAGCAGTCTGGATGTGCCTTTCCTCTGACCCCATACTCAATAAAAGATAACTCAGCAGTGAGAGAAATCCTTTTTTATTATCATGTAGTTGTTACATAGAACCACCCAGTTAAAGAAAAATAGAACCACTTCCTTTCCTATTAAAAGGACAAAGAAACGTATGTAATTAATACTTCAAATAATTTTGCAGTTGCACATGATCTATATCTGACATACATGCCTACAATAAAATTAGGCTGCTGCTGTTAGGATAGGGGGATGGATTATTTATTCTTTCTCTTTGTGAAAAAAAATTCTGTACATAATATAGTTTATTGAGATCACACTCACGGTTTAAAACTGCTGTGTCCGAAATAGGTCTTGAGGCAATTAATTTGCTTTGCGTTTGGTTCCGGCAATAAATGGTCTTAAAAATAAATAAAATAATAAAATTGACATTTATGTTCAAAAGCAAATATGCTATGTAAGAGGAGGAAAATGTTCATTCCATTGCTCTGATAAAAAAACAGAGTGATGGGTGGCATCCACTGTTTCCATCCTAGTCACACTTGACTCTACAGATATCTAGCATGACACCAGGCAAACCCTCTGGTCACCACTAACATACTAGAACTGTTCTTATGCTTCCACTCTAACAACAGTGGTAAGAAGAGACCCAACGTTCTGAAACTTGGCAGGATCTAAACTCCAGAGTGAAGTGAAGCAAGCAAACAATAGAAATGCCAATAAAAATTTCATATTAGAAGTAATTTTCAATTCATGATAAACATGAATTATATTAGCAACCCAAGTTCAGTGTACAGGAAAAAGTAAAATTTTCATTTAGCTGTTTAAAACTAATCTAGTTATGTAAATTAAGTTGCCTGGATCTAATTTAGCTACCCATCCTATTTAGTTAGGTTAATAAAGCTACTTAAATCTTCAGCCAAAAATTGTAATGGTGCCTCATGGTCGGCTATGTTAGCTCTCCTTAAGTCCCACCACTGTCCATCCATAGATATAAAGATTCACAAGCAGCCAAGAAAGGATAAAACACAGATTCTAGATAAGCTATCATTAAACATGAAAAATAAGTATTATGGCACATCTTAACAAACAGATGGCTACTCCTAATAAAAGGAAACAGAGGAGAATAACTCATTAATACATTTATAAATACCTTCCACCTACGAAATGATTTTGAAATGTCCACATATCCCACCACAATATATTGTAAGTATAGTGCGAGTATTAGAAAGTTGACAAAAGGACCATGATTGTTTATACTTAGATGACAGTTCTATCACTTGCACACTCATTTGCTATTCTATACATTTAATTTAACATAAGGAAGTTCTCTGGTGTGGCCCTTGTTTAAACCATAAGCTCCTGGATAGCAGACTGCATATATCTGTATCATCTACAGTGGCATTCAATATAAGTAAGTAATTAGTAAACTATTTCACTACTGTCATTGGGACACAACCAAATCTTTCATCAACCACAGTTCCCAAGAGACAGGAGCACTAAGGAATTAAGTGGCTGGTTTATAGACCAGATAAGTAACGACATGCCACCGACTTGTGAAACTTCCAAACACAGAAAACTGGCACGAAATGAAAGTCACTGAGAGGTGAGTATGTCTCCACCCTGGTTCTTACCCTCTTCTTCCTGCTCCACTTTGATGGCTTCATTTCTGTCTCCAGCTTCCTCCTCAGGAGGAAGACGCCCATTGCTTCCCATTTCCAACCATTTAGAGTGAGTAGGTTCCACCACGTCACTATTTAGGTTTTCTAAAGACTGGAAGTTTAAAAGAAATTTGAGGCAGAACACTGACAATACAGTATCTTTTTACTGAGTACAAAAGGAGGGTTATTAACAAAGCCTACAATTTGGTTGAAAACTGGCAGATGTGCAAACAACAGCACAAAAGAACATGTGTGCCCCTCTATAAATATGTGCTGAGGATGCTCCCAGGCACAAGGCCAGGATGGAGCATGGCCAGCATAAACAAGGTTCAGTAATAGCACATAATGAACGGCCTCTGGGAAACGTATCATAAATTTAAATTTTGCATAATTTAACCAGTTTTTCTTACTGGACTTCGACGTTTTAGAATTCTAAGTGGTAAAATGAAACATTTGAATGCTATTTTTTAATCATAGGTTTCTCTATGTTACATGTCAATTGCATTTTTCTTGAGTAAAGATTATGCTGAAATTATGAGCAAGCAATATATGTGTTTTGGAATTGTAAAAAATGATTCAAATAATTTTAGGAAAGAAATATTATTGATGGGAAATCAAGGGTTCTTTGATATGTATTTTCTCCACTATTACAAAAATATTAGTATATTTCAAATCACTGTATCTATAAAACTTTTTACTAAGGAGTTACATAGACTATTCATTTAACACAAGCTATCTTCACTTTTTATGAGGTGTTCTATTTTTTAGTTTGGTTTTAAGAATGTCCTTTAAAGTATAATATTTCAATCCTATAAAAGAAAAATGAAGGGGAAAAAGAGGTGATGCTATTTCTTTAACTCTACCAACATATCCAGAGATCGGAGATACCCAGTGTATAATACATGGTACAGATGTCCACAAGTATCCTATACTTGGTACCACTTGAACTGAATGCACCAGAAAAATGGATAACTAGTGAATAGGTTGTGATTTAGCTCAAATTTCTTAAATAGGAGACAGGCTCCCTGGTAAACTGTGATGTTAGCAATGGACACCAATGGAGAAGGGAGGACTCAGGTCTACAATTTCATTAGGAATCCACATCCTTATTTATCTAAAACTTAAAACTAAAGAACTAGAAAATTACTCTCATTTCACGAGAAGAAAAAGCACACTAACCTACAGATGATAGCTTAAAAGGTAGACACAAAAGAATACTTCTATTTCTTTTCATTTTTTGTCGTATTTAACTAAATCGTGCTTTTCCTTACTCTCCCAGTCTGGATTTTCCTGTCTACACATGGCTTACGACACTTGATAAGCTGGAGGACGAGTGACAGGATAGAAATGCACAGATCCATACTTCAGCTTTAACAGAGTAAACAGCCATTATAATCAGTATTTAAAAAAAAAAAAACCCACAGAAAGAAAATCCAGACCCTGTAAATGATTGAATTAGTAAAAACAGAATGTCTAAAACATAGCAAATACATGAAGAAGAAGAAATCAGTTTCCTGCTCAAGTGCTTAGTCACTGGCCAGATTCCAGAGAAAGATGTACAAGGACACAGAACTACCGTGAGAACTCCTGACATTACACCTAAGACTACTTACAGACGAGGAAATATAAATTTAAAAAGTAGAGTCTAACATTAAATAATGGGTATGAATGTCATTGTGGTGGCATCTGATTTAGAGCTGGATAATATTTTAATTATTAAAGTGTTCTTTTAAAAAAATCTTGAAGTAACTTTCTCTTATGCTTCAACATACCTTCAGCATCTCCATTTCTAAATCTTCATCACTTTCAATTATATAGGAGGAGTCATTTTCATCATCAATGGTAGATAAATGCTTTAAAGAAAAAGATTTCAAAGATTAACATCCTGCGTGATTGACGCTATGCCCTCAGGTGTTTTCACTAGAAGTATTTAGACATCTTCCTCTTCTTTAATAGGCAGGTGTATAAAACATATTTATATGTTCACAGCATGAGTACAGAGAGGAAGGGAAAGGAAGAAGAATGAGGTTTTTAAACATAATCAAAGAGAGAGAAAGAGTGTAGTTAAAAAGACAGGCAAGTTAGATAAACAGACTTCAAGTAGAATCTACATGCAAAAGAAGAGAAAGTACAAGTTGAAGATCAATCCAGGTCAAGCTGGGTGTCCCCAACTTTCCAATAGATGGCATTCTATAGAATGTTGAAAAAAGTCTGTACAAACCAAGGAAATCAATGTTTTGGTTTTTTCTTACATATATTGACTTAAAAAGACTGATACATAATAAGTATATTATTTTTCAATAAATCAGTGTTTTACAAAGAACATTTATTTGAAAAAGTACTAGATATATTATTTTCTTGATCTGTTGTTGATGTTTGGATATGAAGAATCTTTACAATAATTTGGCAATCCCAAGAAATCGGGGGCCTAACAAGCTGCAAATCTACCCTTCCCCCCACCACACACACAAAATCAAGAAGAAATGTGAAGGAATGTCTCCCTAAGTGCTTCATGTTTAATTTGTTAATGGGAAAATAAAAGTAGCCTTAATTAACATGCTAATTTAAAACTATTAAAATTTATTAAAGTACATTTTAACTGAGTAAAGTTTTGTTGCCTTCAAAATGCAGTCTTAAATAACAAAAACTAAAGATGCTAATCATTATATGATAAAATGGCAATAATTGATATAAACGATATCAGTCAAATCAAAATCATGAGCATAATTCTCTAATGTATAAAAATATGAAAGTACAGATCTAATTAGAAATTTCTACAGAATTAGAATGATGCGCATGTATGTGAAAAACAGCATTTTCTAAAGAGAGAATCTGGTTCACAAAAAGAATGAGAATATTCTGAAAATTTTAAAACAATTTACATTTATATAGTCAATAGAAACAATTGAAAAACTGCTGTAAAAATCAAAGAAGTATATATAAGACTGGGTTTCCACTTCTGTAATGAAATTGAGAGGTTTAAACCTATACAATCTTTTCAAAATCTAAAATAAAATTTGTTATTGCAAAAAAAAAAAAAAAAAGAAAGAAAAGAAAAAAAGAAAAAGAACCCCCCCCCAACAGAAATGATAAATGTCTTTAGTAATTTGCAAGCTAGTAAGAATTAGGAAGGAAACAAGAGCTTCCTGGCTCTCCAGGTCACAGTATGGATGCCTGTAAATCAAAGCACCCTTTCACCCTAACAAATAATTTCTATTTGAAGGCATAAAACCCACCCACCCTCCAAATCAAGTTTGGATGAGTAAATACTTAGGAAGAATCTACCAAAAAACTATTATCTATCATATAAAAAAACATAAATAGTAAAGCAGCAAATTTTTTCACTTATACAATTCTACTTATTGTATTAAGTGGATCTCACAAGTCAACATGGCCCTCTGTATTTTTAAATAAAGTTTTATTGAAGCACACAGGAACCACTGCTTGCATGTGTCTATGGCAGCTTTACAATGGATGAACTGAATAGGTGCAACAGAGACCATGCATCCCACAAAAACTAAAATATTTGTTCTTTGTGCATTTATACAAAGAAATAAGCCAACCACTGATGAATATATTATTCCCTCTCGATTCAGTACCTCAGAAAATTGGTGAGAAACATCATTATAATTTTCTTCTTTAGCTTGCTGTTCCAAATCTTGGAGTTCATATTCTGAAATACTAGGCATCAAAAAAGTTCTTTCCATATCTTCTCTCAACAGATTGTCTTCTACTTCATTTTCAGATTCACCTTTTTCTTGCTTCACTTGATTTCTAAATACATCAACCTCCTCTTGCTTCACTAAACTGTCAAGTTCTGGGTCCCATGGTTCTTCTTTAATTTTAGCAAAAGTACTTTGTTCTCCAATCTGTGTCTCTTTTTCTCCAACAGCAGCTGAATCCTCTGATGACAGTAAATTAAAACTACTGCCTGGCTTCGGTCTAATCTCAATGTTTGTAGGACCACAGATCACCTTTCTCAAAGAACAGAGATTTTCTGAAATACTCTTCAATATTACAGGAACCCTAAAAAAAAATTCAAGAAGCATTATTCAGCTCTAATTTTATTCATCGTAAAGATGAGTTTTAAAGGTTCTTACTAAACGAAAGCTTACTGAGGAGACCCATTGGACTAAAACTGTTCCTCATTTCCACATGGCCACACGTGAGTATGAATCACAGCCGACTTGCCTGTGTGGTCGGGTGCTTCTCATTGTAGAAGTAGCCTTGCTTACTCACTCAGAGTTTACTAACTCTGAGTCCTGATCCCCTTCATGCCAGATGGCCCTTTTTGATAATTAACTTAATGAAATGTAAACTACAGCAATAAGATAGGACAAAAAAAACAAAGCAAAAACTATTTCATTCTATTCTGGACTAAACACATGAGAAAAGCCAACAAAGTTCTGTTAGTAAATTTGTTATTTGTTAATAAATTTTCTAAAAATGAAAAACTCAGGGTGTTAAAGAAAAACTTGAGAGGTAAGTGTCACCAACATATCACACAACATGGAAGAATGAAGTTCAAGTCTTAAAAACAAGGTAGAAAAAAAATGTACAGTTCAGTCAAAAAAAAAATGTTAAATCTAAAAAGATGCAGGCACAAGCCATTCAGGAATCCTGTGATACAATGAAAAGATCAAATCTATAAAAAGTAGATAAAGAGGAAGGAGAAGAAATCCATGTACAGTCACAAAAAATATTAACAAAATCATACAAGAAATGTCTCCCAATTTAAAGAAGGAAATGCTTTTAAGGTATAAGAAGTATACAGAAAACTAAATAGACAGGAATAGAAAAAATAACCCCTCCCCACATAATCAAAATACTAAACATACTGAGGAAAGAAAGGATATTAAAGGCTACACGGTTTAAAGACCATATGACATATAAAGGCAGGGCTATTAAAATAACTTCTGGCTTTTAAATGGAGATTTTGAAAGCCATAAAGGAACTGGGCGAATAGTCTACAAGCTCTGAAAGATCACAAATCCCAGCTCAGACTACTATACCCAGCAAAACTATCAATCACAGTAGACGGAGAGGGAAAACATTCTGTGACGAAGCCAATTTTAAGTATATCAACTTACTAAACCAACACTCCTGAAGGCATTCGAAGGAGAACTTTAGTCTGAACCCAAGAAAACAGAAGGAACAATCTCAGACCAGTAAATCGGAAGAGGAGGAAGCAAGCCACACTTTAACCACAAACTAAAAGAATCAAAAAACAAAACTAAAAAAAAGAAAAAAATTATTGATAACTCTCAGGTAAATAGTAAATTCTACAATAAAATGACACAGAAACACTCTCTTCCAGACACAAGACTGGTGCACATATGAACTCCCAGAGACTGTGGTAGCTTGCACATGAATGGCAAAGGTTCAATTCAGACAAAAATCCCAGCAGCCCTAACTAAAAACTTCTTTGCAAAAGCTGGCAAAGAAAAATTCCATTTTCTCTAATTACGTGTCCCTGGGTATTTCGACAACATTCCAGGGCAGGCCCCATGCCCAGGATCAGATAACCAACACAAAATGAACTCCTTGCTTTTTCTCTAGGCTTTTTATTTCATTTTGTTTGGGTACCTGTTTTTCCTTATTGTTTTTTGTTTGTTTGTTTGTTTGTATTTTCTTTGTTTGATCGTTTACTGTTGATAGAGGAGAGACTCAAACCTGAAGTTGGGTGGGTAGGGAGGTGGTTAGGGAATAGGGTTAGGTGCTTAGGATCTGCAAAGGGTGGGAATAGGGAAAACCCTAATAATATATTATATAAAAATTGTAAACAAAAAATTATATCTTATAGTCAAAATAACTGTAAAAGGTCATAAGAAAAAACTTCGAAATTCTTAGGACTCTGTATTCACATGACTTTAAGTATATTATCACTCTACTTTAAAGAAACTAAACTAATGTGTAGGTAACACATTCCGAACGTAGTGTAAATAAGAAACACTGTGCAGAAGTCCACACAGCAGGACTACTTTAATGACAACTCTGTGATGCTTGCCTGGAGTGCACAAGGCCTCACGCTCATTCCTCAGCACTAAGGAAAGAAAAAATAACTAAATAAGTGAAGAAATTAGAGAAAGACAAAGGATGGTGATAATCAAATGTTATTATAATCAAATGTATGTTATTATGTAATAAGTGCTGGTGATAATCAAATGTTATTATAATCAAATGTATGTTATTATGTAATAAGTGCTTTGGGCTATGTATTCTAATTTTTTCAGTATTTAACTCAATGATTTATAAAATCAGAAATGTTCATGTAGCTCCAGTTAGTTTTTGTTTTAATGGTTCAGTTGAAACTCTGCTCTTCCATGAGAATAAACCATCCAAGGCTGAGTTGGTCCAAGGGTTGGTCCTACACTGGAAGCCCATTCTTACAAGGCACAGAAAAATCAAACTGGAACTGACCGGATGCTTCAGCTTCATCCTGCCAGTTAGCATTCATACCATGTCACCTGTTGGGGGACGGGGGGGTTGTGATGTCATCAGGATCTTACCTAACTCTGTACCCTGCATGCTACAATACCCAATGACGTGACTGAGGGTGGGGTGGCCAGCAGCAGTCCAGGGATTTGAAGCCTGGACCTTCAGAAGGGAATACATGACTTGGAAGTATAAATCTGATCAGAAGCCTTTGGCTGGGGAAATCACAGGCCCTAGCAGGGGTACCAACTGCTGCCACATTGCTAGATAGACACATATCATATTGCCTTCGAAATATCTGTTCTTACCCGGAGTGCTGCTCTCAGTCTTGGTCAAAGAAGCTTTTGGCTAAAGAAGACTCACAATGATCAAAGTGTTGAACATAAATGAGTACTGGCTGCTTGGCCTGAACCGGGACCAGCATGTACATATCACTCCTTCAATGGCCCAGTGAACATCACAGGATGGATTGACAGGCCATAAGAGTCAGATGATGTGGGGGAGGGCTATGAATCATTGCCATGTAGACATGGCATGGCTACTGAAATCATAAACACACAACAGCTGTGGATACCTGCATAAGACCCACAAAACACAGGGCCTTCCACTGCTCCCACGTGGATGGAAAAGCTCACAAGTGACCCACCCCATCCTCCCCTAAGGAGCTTTTGCTTGGCTGTCAGGTAGTCATCATTCTCTTCAGTAGTCACTGGTGAAGTTGCCAATGCTTAGTCAGCAGCCTCTTAACCATGCTCATATAAATACTCCTAAATAAACTCAGTGCCACTCACACACATACACACACACCACACACACACACACACACACACAAACATGCACACACAAACACACATGCACACACGCGTGCGCACACACTCACACACATTCACACACATACACACACATGCACACACAAATACACAAACACACATGAGACGTGAAAGAAGGAAAGGAGCTACTTAAGTAAAAGGGAGTCAGCAGGAATCAGGGGGATAAGAGAGTGTAATGGAAATTAATTATGATCATAATAAAATGTACAAAATGCTCAAAAAAAACCCCAAAACTATACAATTACCAACTCTCCCGAGTTTAGCTCAACCTTAAAATGTCAAAGTCCATATTAACATAAGAAAAAATCAAGATCAAAATTAAATTCAGGGCTGGAAAGATAGCTCAGCAGTTAAGAGCACTGGCTGCTCTTCTAGAGGACCCAGGATTGATTCCCAGCACCCACATGGCAGCTTTCAACTGGCTGTTACTCCCGTTCCAGAGGCTCCAATACCCTCCTCTGCACCTCTCAGGAATATATCACATAAGTTGTACAGAGACATACATGCAGGCAAAAACAGCCATACACATGAAATGATACAAAAAAACTTTAAAAACTATTAATTACATTCAAAATCTAATAACAGATTATTTTAAAATAATAAAATTTTATAAAGCTTCTTATTAGTCAGGCTGGCCTTGAGCTTGGAATTCTCCTGCCTCTGTCTCCTGAATGCACAGATTACAGTTATGTACCATGGTGCCTGGCAATTTTGTAAATACACAGTATATGATTATACATACATGCATATACTGCTTATATATAACAACTGTGTATAAATAATATGGTATGAGAAGTTATGAATCAATTTAATTGTGAAATAAACGTGTTGCTAAAGCAACAGTGATACTATTATAATGTCTTATTTACCGTGCACTCACACCAGAGTAAGACATAACCACTCACTCTAACATTAGAGGCTGGCCTATGAAGGCATACATGGCGGCATGTACATTTCCTTCCTTAAGATTCCTATGATGCTCATTAGTAAGCAGCAGACAAGCTCAACACCCAACAGAATGCTAAGTGCACTGCAGCAATACCACAGCACACTGAATTTAAAATAAATGACTAAACAACACTAAATAACATCAATTCTATTAGGGTCCTCTGAGACAAAAACAACTGTTCCTTCCTACAATAAACTTCAAACCATTCTGTTGGGAGTTCTTGATGCTAATAAAGCCTACTTAGCTTGCTGTTATAAAGCCAAGCCTTAGGTATATGTAATTTATACCAAGCAGGTATTCTGTAAAAATCAGAAATCTGTGTTTAAGAAAATAGCATAAAAGGCGATTGAACATGCATACACATACAATTAAAAATAAAATAAATATTTTAAAAAGCACAATATTTAACCTCTGTAGAGTTTCCAAATTTCTGCAAGTGACAGGAAAACGGTCGGCTAGATCCCTCATTTCTTCAGAGATTGAATTCAACTGTTTCTTCATCTCCAGGGGTAGGTTTTCCTCTGCTAAATAAAAGAAAGGAAGAAAGAAAGAAAGAAAGAAAGAAAGAAAGAAAGAAAGAAAGAAAGAAAGAAAGAAAGAAAGAAGCAAAGAAAGGAACAAAGAAAGGAACAAAGAAAGAAACGAAGAAAGAGAAGAGAGATTAATATTCAAATTAGAAAGCAGAGATTTTATTTAACCACATCATAATATAGTATTAGTATCCAGATTTTCATCTATTCCCACAATGAATTTTAATAGAACACTTCCTTCTGGAATCTCTAAAACACTTTCCTCTTTACTCCCTTGTTGCAATGTTCCTTTCAAATTTTTGCTATTTGAAATTTAGAGTAAATTCCAAATTTATACATTATTCAATCCAAATGTTACTGACCTGGACCAGAGGACAAACATGAGACTCTAAACTCACCTGACACTGTTTCTGACTCGGAAGTCAGTAAGCCCCAATCCAGGCACGTTCAAACTTAACCCTGTTTGGAACCCTTGCCCAAGGGTCACCCTTCATTCCAACAATCTTCCTCATCTAAGCTGAGCTACTCATTCCCACAATCAGACCCTCGACCTTAAAGCCGCCCAATAAAACCTCCACTGCACCCAAACTCTATTACAAACATTTTCCACCATAAATACAGCCATCTCATCACTCTTTCTGGCTTGCTTACTTACCCCAGCTCAGTGAGTTAACACTTCCGAATGAAACCCATTGACTGCGCCCACTCCTGCTCTCCCTACCAGGTCTCCTTTCCTTTCCTGGCCACACTACAGTGTCCATTCCTTTGATACAGACTCTCCACCTCCATGGAACTTACCTGGCAAAATCTAATCTCACTCAACAACTTTAGCTAATCGGTGCCTAAGTAGCTGGACATTCTTGGAAAAAAACAAACAAACAAACAAAATGATAATGGCCGATTTGGCTTTAAACTCATGACACACACCCCGCTGATCTTAAGATGACAAATTTACACTTCTTCTTTCTCTTTTAAGTTTCCAACGCCTGCTGCTCATCCTCAAATGCTCTGCTCTTATTTTCTCCTAAACCAACTCCAGCTCAACAGTTTTGCCCTCAGCAGCACAGCTTCCTCTGGGAAGGCTACATTATTAATCCTAATTGTTAATCCACGATCTGCGCATCCTTCAACTCCTCAGAGGTTTAAGGGGCTGATGTCTCCTCTCCTTCCTATTTAAAGCGTTTCCTTCGCCCCCTCCTCATTCACTGATGCCCGGTCTCTGCCCTCTCCTTTTCTGAACACCAGTGTGACCTTGCAGCTGACACCGCCTCTGTTCTTCAGTTCATCCACTCCCAAGTTTATCCCGTCCAGTTTGACCACTGGCAGGACAATCTACATCTCTAACCCTAACTTCCGCGGAGTACTCCGGAATCCCATTTCTCACAGTGCTGTGGTGGTGGTTAGGTGAGAAACACTTCCCACAGGCTCGCGGGCAGTGGAACGCTGGATGCTCAGCTGGTGACTCCATTTGGAGAGGTTTTGGTGGTGCAACCTTCCCGGAGGAAGTTTGTCACTGGGGGTGGCTTTGAGAGTGCACAGCTTCACCCTACTTCCTGTTTGCTCTCTCTGCTCTGAGACTGCTGTTCAAGATGTGACCTAACAGCTTCCTGCCCCACTGCCACGCCGGCTGCTTTCTGCCACGCTCCCGCAGAGCCGCTGAAGACTGTTCCCTCTGGGACTGTGAGCCAAAAGAAACTCTTTTCTTTAAAGACCTCTTTGGTCACCGTGTTTTATCACAGTAACAGGAAATAACTAGTACGGAGATGTGTGTGGATATCAAAATCCACCTATAGTTTTTTTCATGTCCACGTAGCAACTTTGGTGTATTTTTTTTCCCATCAAAACATACTCTTCACATCATCTTGCACTCTGACCCTGCCAGTCATCAGATGATTCAGGAAAAATACCTTAAGCCGGGAGGTGGTGGCGCACGCCTTTAATCCCAGCACTTGGGAGGCAGAGGCAGGCAGATCTCTGAGTTCGAGGCCAGACTGATCTACAGAGTGAGTTCTAGGACAGCCAGGGCTACATAGAGAAACCCTGTCTTGAAAAACTGAAAAAGAAAAGAAAAATACCTTGGCCATCCTAGCAAAGTCTTTTCCTCACCCTTTATAAGGAATTCACCTAGAATTCTTTAGGGTTTACCTTCAGAATACCCACTGCATTTACAGTTCTTGCTACCTCTGCTGGCCTAGTACAATTATGTTCTATTCCTGGACAATTGAAATAGTCTCCTATCTAACTTCCTGGCCTTCTTAGAGCAGTGAGGAAAAAACATTTTAAGACAAAATCTGGATCATTTTATTCTGCTGCTCCACACGCCCAAACTAAGGGTTTCATATTGGCCATCGGTGTATTGTGGTTGTTGATGTGTTTTGAATATTAAAACATGAAGTCCAATTCACGAAATCCGATGCCCTAACTGACTGGCCCTAAGCCTCTTTTCCAGCCTTGTTTCCTACAAGTCTCCCTCACACTCATTTCTCTTTGGTTATATTACTGATCCATACACAAGGAAAGCAGTTACCCTCAGTGGCTTTGTAATTTCTTGGCTCTAAGCATTTGCAGCTCTGCCTTCAGAGAGCCAAATAGCATGTTCCCTTGCTTTTCAAATAAAATCAATACATAATGAATACTAATATATAGCAAACACTAGATAAACCTGTATTTTAATGAACATTCCCTTTTAAAATCAAGTTTTAAAAAATATTATTTATATGCACTTAAAATCAATACCTTACATCTAACTTTCTCCACTATCTGCAGTAATATGACTGATATAATTTTAGTACAGTTTCTACCGACCTCATCATACTACTTAATTCTTGCTATGCCTATAACATTTTTATACTACCAAAGCCTCTGGACCCTGCCTGCTCTAAAAGTTCACCCTCTGTTGGCAATACTCTTCTGTCAACACCCAGAACACCAGAAGTAGAGCAGAGAACAATGGTTTATCAAATGGTTCTTTCACAGGGTTTATATATCAAATATCCTGCATATCAGATAGTTACACAATTCATAATAGTGGCAAAATTACAGTCATGAAGTAACAATGGAAATGATGCCATAGTTGGTGTCACAGCATGAGGAACCGAACCGTATTAAAGGGTCACAACATTAGGAAAGCTGAGAACCACTGGTATAGAAGGTTACAAATGACAGTGGCCATTGTGCCAATCTAATGATTACCTACAAGCCTTCACTTTGCCAAATTCTCAGCAGAATTCAAAACAGTTGGTAACATCCTCCTCCTTCAAACTTAGTCCTCCCTTGACTTTCGGCACACTGGTACTTGAATTGTCCAGCACTTTCTCATTTCCTTCCACACCCAGGGCAACTCCTATAGTGTCCTCTCCCCCACACAAAGATTAGATGCCAGCAGTTTCTTAGGACTCTTAGTGCTAACATTTTATCTCAGACAAACTGTCTTCTGAGATACAACCTACATATCTAGACGTCCACAGGCTACAACCCTCTTGCTATCTGAGATGTTTCTCTCCTTTAACATGTCTAAAAAACAACTATAAAACTTTACTTCCAGCTGGGTGGTGTGGTGCACACCTTTAATCCCAGCACTCAGGAGGCAGTGGCAGGCGGATCTCTCTGAGTTTTAGGCCAGCCTGCTCTATATAAAGTGAGTCTTTAACCTGGATTTTAATCTGTCGTGCAGCCAAAAGCCAGGAGGATCCATGGCATGTGCCTGTCATTGCATCAGATTATGTTGCCTTGACTTCTCCACTAAATGTAGACTGACGCTACCCACCGTGCCAATGCTTGATACAAATAACCAATTCAAGTTACCAGCCAACCCTTGATACGAATAACCAATTCAAGTTACCAATTCCTCTTTCTTGGCTTACCATCATAACCTCTGAAAAGCCTTTCCCAGCATTCTCTTGTAATCCTAAAATCTGCTTTCTTTCTCTGTGGCTCACTTTGTTACTGCATGTGTTTTATTCTACAGCTTGTTTTGTTAGCTTGTTTTAAATACAGCACATTTCACTTCCACGTTGAGAACTGTCAATAACGGCTTCAGTTTTCTCTTTGGAAGGCTACATGTAAGCTCTGTAGCGAGGCCTGTCTTCTTTCATTTTTCTGCTTCTCCCATATTACACCTTCAAAGTCAACAGTTTCTGATGTGGCACACATTCCAGAGAGCTTCCCTCTGAGACCTTGTACCTGTCTATCATGTTCCCTTTGGCTTTGGCTAGCAAATGTCCGCTCCTATTTCAGGTTTCATCTCAAGCATTGCTTCTTCCAGGAGACATTTTCAATGAAATATACTAATGAATATGTAAATCATGTTATCACCAAAAAGCTTCCGATTTCAAAGCATTTCAGATCATGTATTATAGGACCGTTCAAGCTATTTATCAGTTTTCTCTGACCATCTGTCCCTGAGATAGACATTTATCTCTTATCCACATTACAAGCATAGGGAAAGGGACATCTTCCAAGTCAGATGGCTAAGGTTCCACCACAAAGGTTCTGCAGCACAAAGGCCAGTGCCTATCCACCCTGGCTGACCCTGCCTGCAGTCACTCCCAGATCAAAGCATCTGACAAGGGCAAGGAAGCTGAGTGAAGAAGTCAGCAACCTGGCACAGAAACGCAGAGCGCCACAGTGCGCCGTGTACACAGGAATGGCCGAGGCGAATCCGTCTTAAACATGCGCAGAAAGAATGTGGATGTTTCCAGCCAAGAGGCAGCTGGCTGGCTCACTGACGTTATCAAGGACGATAACATGGCCGCCCCATGGACATGAGGAGCAGCAACACTATAAAACAAGCAACGGAAGCCTTGCTTTCCCTGAGGAAGACCTACAAATCCCGGATCCGGAGGGCAACACTGCTCGGACATTTAAGAAGTAACCATAACACTTGGCAAAGATCCAGAATACTCTGACTTTTTGAAACGAATCTCACAAAACAGCAAATTCATATTTTTAATCTTTCATTTTAGGCCATAACATACCTTTATTTAGAGCAAACACTTGTGCAGTATCACCCAAATTTCCTAATTTTTGATAGATGATGAGACCAGCCTATAAAAAGACAAAAGAAAAACAAAGTGCAAGTTAAAGATTACCAAAATAAATATATATGTCATCTCTCTAGCAACATCTACAAGAATGATTTCCAAAACAACCTCCAAAAATGAAGCAAAACTGTTTCAGTATGCAAAGACCCAGGTCTTCATGCAAGCACTATCCCAATGGGATATCCCAAAAGCTGCCTAGGCTATAAAATACAGCTTTAAATTTTCACTTACTAATTTTCAGCATTGTAAGTAGGTATCCAAATGAAATGATCTGTAAACAAAATCTAATAACTACCATCTAGTGAGAAACATCTGTTTTGATGACGGATCCTATCCAATTCTTGAGATTTCATTCAACAAACTGAGAATGCTGGTCAGCATATGAACAACAGTGCATGCTGCGTATTTTTCACAGACTTGATCAAATCATACAAACTGTCAAGAATATAGACACTACAGCCTGTAATCTCCATACCAAAGAGACGGGGGCAAGAGGATCCAGACATTAAGGCCAGCCTCAGCTGCACGAACAGTTCAAGAGCAGAATAAGCTGCAAGAGAGTCTGTTATTTTTTAAAGCAAGTGAGCAAGGAAGCAAAGAAAGCCAAAGGAACCACGGCAAGTCCCAACTCATCCAGCTGTGGTCCTGACAAAAAGCATCCGTTGCTTTTCCTTTGCTTTTCTGGCTAAAAGTTAAAGGAGTATAGATGTCTTAAAAATAAATGTAAGGTGGAAAAATAACAAGATATTTATCAATAAATACTATTTAAATATGAGCAATAAGTATGATCTAGGGCAAAGAAATTTACAAAAGATACATTTCTTAAGGCAAAGCACATATAGACCACAGTACTATATATAAAGACTAGCCTAGATGCCAGTATGTACAGATTACACATATGAAAATACATCTAAGAACAGCAGCAACTAAACTTGGAGGCAATTTATCTAAATTTCCACATTTTAAATATAAATGTAGGGAATAAGGCTAGTTTAAATATGGAAAGCCTGTGATTTTTCTGATTCTGAGTTGCTTATATACAAAATACATCATCAAACCATTTGTGCCTGCTAAGCTTAAAGCCTTTCATGTTTTCAGTAAGTTCACATTCTTTTACATAGGAATTGGACACTTGACATCATGATAGTGGAAATAACTACTGCTAGACAACCTACTAATTAGTACTTTCTCATTAACATGGAGAATTTCACTTGATGTATTCCTAAGCAATTTTTAATGCCAAACTATAATAAAATATTTCAGCTAAGGACATAACCCCAGTACATTTTTACTAAAGTGATTTGGTACAAGAAATGAAAATGATGTCATACTAAAGGTCTTTAAATACATACATAAGCATCAGTAGCTGCGTACAGTTTCTGGTCCTCAGTGAGGGGGAAATTACTCCAATTGCTGCAGCGGATGGACTTGTCTTTCAAAAGTTGTTTCCCTAAGACATGTTTAACCAGACCATTGAGGCTCCAGGTCTCTGCGCACTTCAACTGGAAGGAGTGAAAGGGGGACAGAGCAAACATTCACAGTCATTGTCAGTTGTCCCCAGGGACCACAAATAAAACAAGCCTCCCATCTGAGACCTCATTCACAGTAGGAATTTAACCCCGAGGTTCCATAATGTGGGTAAAAAAGGGCTTAAACATTAAAGCTGCTGCTCCTAGAAAGCAGCTGAGTAGGTTAGAATGGTTTTGACCTCACAGCCAAATGAATGCATGGCTGAAAATAAGAATGTAATCATTTCATTAATAAAATAATGGACACATAGGTGACGATATTAAAGATCAAACAGACATTCAAAGCTCTATATCAAGAGCTGCCCTGTGGTCATCTTTTCCAAAGACATGCTATTGGAATAAATCCATAAGAATACAATAAACATTCAAATGTGCAATATACAAAATAAGAAGGCTGGCAGGGGAGATGGAAGGGCGCTGGTTCAGGCGACTGGACACTGAGATGGAGACTCAGAGCTAGAGGGTTTCATTATTGCACTTTGAATTTCTGTATCGCCACAAAAATCAACACATAGCTTCCATTACTTTAGAAAAAAAAGAAACTTAACATTTAGACAAAAATGCACATTCTATGAAACACAGGCTACCATGTTTATTAAAATTCTGCATTTACTATGCCTACCCTTTCATTGGCAACATCTGTCAGCTCCACAAAACTCTCCAACTTGACATCAAAATCACGCAGAAGTTTCCACTGGTCCCCTTCAATCCCCACACCTGCCTTCTTAATTGATTTGTTTTCCAGTAACATTTTTAATCCCTGGGGGAAAACTAAAACATTTCATTATTAATCCCATAATACTATTAAATATATAATGGATTTACTATTTTAATGCATTCAGAATGCATGTTAAACTGTTTATATTAAGCTTAAATTTAGAATTACATTCACCTTAACTATCTCTTTTCTTAGCTAATACAGAGTCCAGACTGAAAATTTACTAGAAAGAATGAGTTTGAATGCCACTTCTAGTAACAGTAACAGGGTAAACTTGAGTTCTCTATTCTCCAACACAGGAAAAAGATATAAAAATCAAGTAAAAATATAAATACCTAAACAAATATAAGATCATGAAAGAAGGCCTGTAAATGAAAGAACTTAACTTTGCAAGAAGAAAGTTGATATGCTATTACTGATGGCCATATGAAAATGAAGCAGAGATACCAACCTGACATGGAAGAAATGTGAAACAAGTAACATTTGCTCTCAGACACACACAACTGGATCACTGCGACTCTGCTTCGTTTCCCTGGCTTGTATATGGGCGGCCATTCCATGTCAAATCCCACCACATCGCCATCAGACAGACGCATGCTATCAAAGGTAAAATTGTGTGGATTAACTGCATGAAGTTGTTTATTTTTCCTTCTGTCTTAGTCACTATTGTATTGCTGCAGAGATACCATAACCAAGGTAACTCTTGTAAAATAAAGCAACTAATTGGTGGCTGGCTTACAGTTCAAAGGTTTAGTCCATTATCATAGTGTAAAACACAGCACTGTGGCGGCAGCTGAGAGCTATACCCTGAGCAGCAGGTAGAGAGAACAAGAGGTCTGTTCTTGTTCAAAAGGTCTGTTCAAAGCCTAGGCTTTTGAAGCCTCAAAGGCCACCCCAAGTGACACACTTCCTCCAACAAGGTCATACTTCCTAATTCTTCTAATCCAGTGGTTCTCAACCTTCCTAATGACCCCAACTACAAAATGATTTCATTGGTGGTACTTCATAACTGTAATTTTGTTACTGCTATGAATCATGATGTAAATATCTGATATGCAGGATATCTGTGAAAGGGTCGCTTAATGTCCAAAGGCATCAAGATTCTCAAGTTGAGACCCACTGTTCTAATCTTATCAAAGAATCCCACTCCCCAGTGATTAGCCATTCCATATATGAGCCTTTGAGAGCCATTCTTATTCGAACCACTCTAAAAGGTGAGACAGCTCAATCGATGAATGCCTTAGTTTGCCATCCATTGCTGTGATCAACACCACGTCCAAAAGAAACTTGGGAAGAAAGGGAAGTCAGGTCAGGAACTCAAGGAGGGTCCCTAGACGCAGGAGCTGAAGCAGAGGCCATGGAGAAACACCGCTGACTGGCTTGCTCGTTTTGCAAGGCAGGACCAACTCCCAAGGGATGACACTGCCCAAGGTGAGCTGGTCCCTCCCACATCAATCATCAGTCAAGAAAACCCTATTCCCATGCTTGCCTATACACCAATCTGATGGGGCATTTTCTCAGTTGGGTTTCTTATCCTCAGCCAACTCTAGGCTGTGTCAAATGGACAAGAAACACTAACCAACACAGCAAAGAAAAGAATGCTCGCTACAATCCTGCTCCTTCTACAGAGGGGGGAGCTGGAAAGAAACTAAATTTCCATAAAACGAAAGAATAAAGAAATTGTGGCGTGCCAAAAGCAAAATATAGCATATAAAATAATGGAACTACACATATCAAAATGAAAAATTCTCAAAACTTGATTGAGTGAAAAAGACAAGTTTCAGGAAACCCATATAGTTTCTAAGTTGGCAAATAACACAATATAAAGGAATAATAAATACTAAATTCATGACATGTTATTTTAAAGTAGCACAGGAGTTGGAAGAAAATAAATTTAAAAGGGTATATGTGAGCTTTTATTTTCTATTTAATTTTAGACATATATAATAGAAGAAAAGAACCTACTTCTGAAAGTTGTCCTCTGACCAAGTATGTATCTACATACATTAGCACACACACATACACACTAAATAATAAAGATTTGATATAATTAGATAAGAAGATGTAGTTTTGTTTACTACTGTTTCTATGCCTAGTTCACAAGTTTTGATTAAAAATTTATGATAAACATAAAAGAATATCAACTAGTACCTCAGGCTAAGATGAAATTTACAGGAAGTACTTCTTCTTCCACTAAAAACAAACAATGAATTGTACAAACACATCTAAATTTACTGCTCTCCAAACAAGATGACAGTCTCTGCCATTGTCCCTGTTTCTCCTAGAATGCCTTACAGACAACAGAGAAAGAACAGCCCTGGGGTGGGGAAACAGACAGCTGTGCAGACATATGTCAGTCAAGGTCAATGCACAACACCAGACCAAAAGAAAACTCAACAGCCCTGACACAAATCAAACATAAACATAATCCGTGGACAGGGTGGGGATCACTCAATAGTGGCAAAAATCGAGCTAAAATATCACTGAAACTTGAATTCTGCTCACAGCTGGGCGTGGTGGCACAGGTCAGTGCTCCCGGCACTTGGAGGCATAGACAATGGGATCAGGAACTAAGCTCAGCCTTGGCTACAGAGTACGCTCAAGGCCAGCCTAGGCTACATAAGCCCCTGCTCAAAACAAGACAAACAAAAACTATTATAAATTGTAAATATGTCCAGGAATTTAAAGGAAAGCATGCACACAATGAGTGGCAAATTGGCAGGTCTTTTATGCTCATGGCTTGGTGTCTTGCCCAGCCAACATCAGAGACGCTGCCCCCTGCTGGAGACAGTTACAATGACAGAGACCCACAACTGGACGGTGTGCATTGAGAGACCTTGAAATGCTCAGTCCTAAACAGGATGTCTCTCCATCAGACCCCTCCCCTCATGGCTCAGGGAACTTTGCAGAAGACGCAGCAGAGAGGTTGTAAGGACCGGTGGGATGGGAGACACCAAGGCAAGAAGACCTTCTAGACACAGCAGGGCTGATGAAGCACGGAACTTTCATGTGGGAGCACACACGGGGTCGACCCAGGTCTAACCAGATAAAGACCCAGTGCCGATCCTATCTCGCGCCCAGAAGTTATCTCCTGTTTACAACCACTCGCAAAGGAAAAACTAGTTTCTCCACCAGTCTCACTGGGTATATAAACCACACTCGACAGCAGGCCCTAGGCCCAGCAGTAAATGGTCAACACAAAATGAGCCATTTTTTTAAAATCTAACAAGTCTTTTGCTTATATATTTTTATATATTCTGGTTTCTGATTTTGTGCATTTATGAGATTGCTGTGTGTGTACAAGTGTGTGGCCCTGCATCTGTATGTATGTGTTTCCAGTGATTTTTCTTTGACCCTTTCTTTTTCTGATGAGGTAGAGAGGATTTGGGGTGAATTGTGGAAAGGGAAACCATAGTCCAAATATGTTGTATTTAAAAAAAAAAATCATTTGCCAGGCGTGGTGGTGCACGCCTTTAATCCCAGCACTCGGGAGGCAGAGGCAGGCGGATTTCTGAGTTCCAGGCCAGCCTGGTCTACAAAGTGAGTTCCAGGACAGTCAGGGCTACACAGAGAAACCCTATCTCAAAAACAAAAACAAAACAACAAAAAAAATCATTTTCAGTAACAAAAAAGAGAGAAAAATACAAAATTAAAAATTCACAGGGAGGATATACAGTAGATAAGTCACTACAGAAGAAATATAGATGATTAATTTAAAGACACAGCAAAAGAAACATTCAAACCAAAGCATAAGCAAGAAGAGAAAAAAACTTAAAAGATATACTATCCAGCAATCTCATTTATGTATATCAGAGTCCCAGAAAAGCACAGTACTGAAAAAAAAAACAAAAACTGAAGATAATTTTCAAATTGAACAAAAACTATTAAACACACAAATTAAAAAAAAAAAAAAAGTCAATGACCCCCAGGCAGAATCAGCACAAACTTTAGCACACAAAGGCATGTCATAACCAACTGTTGAAACCCCATGGTGGAAACATCTTTTTGAACTGCTTTTTTTCTTTCTTTTTTGGCAGCCCCATGCATGTTTTATTCAGGATCAGCTCTCAGCTTCCACCACGAGCCTCTGAGGTTGGAATGGGAATAGAACTCAGATCTCCAGGTTTGGTGGCAGGCCCTGTTATCCACTGAGCCATGTTCACTGGCCCTGATGTAAAAATATTCGTTAAGATTTTTATTTTTCTAGCTAGGCGTGTATGGGAGAAGGGTGAATATGTGTGCATGAGCTCAGGTGCCTGTAGAGGGCAGAAGAGGGACTCAGCACCCTGGAGCTGGAGTCACAGAAAACAGAGGTCTGTGAGTCACCACTGTGGGTACTGGGAGCCAGACTGGGGTCTTCTGCAATAGCGCTTCCTGCTCTTAACACGGGGCCATGTTTCCAGCCTCGGATGCAAGGATCTCCAAAGTGGCCATTTGAAAAGGAATGCAAGGCAAACCAAGCCTGCCTTTCATAAACTGAACACAGCGCTTCAAAAAATCATTCAGTCCACTTCAACTTACTGCACTGAGCTGATCTTGGCTGGCAACTTAACTACATTTGGAATCGGCTCAAATATAAGCCCTGGGCTCACCTATGAGGGCTTTTCTTGATTGGATTATGTGATGGGAGAAGACCATCCTAACTCTAGGTTACACTTTCTGATGGCGGCCCACTAAAAGGGGCATGGAAGGGGGAAGCTTTGGCTTTTTCTCAGCCTGTCCTCAGTCTGGCTGGCAAGTCCATCTGTCTTGCTGCTAAGGCACTCCTATGCCAGTATTAGAACCTCCTTCTTCAGGCCTCCCATGCAGATTGAAGACTGACTCAGGCACCCAGCCTCCTGGAATGAACAACTACAAGACAAAAAAAAAAAAAAAAAAAAAAAAAAAAAGAATTCTTGGCCTCTGATGAGGGACAGCCATTGTTAGACAGGAGACCTCAGTCTGTAAAGTCACACTAATAAATCCCCATTTGATATATACATTCATTCCGTCAGTTCTGTTCCTTTAAAAAAACAAAACAGAACAAAACAAAACCAAAACTCTGACTAATAAAACACAAGTCATACCATAGGAAGACAAAGGTAACATGGAGAGGTCAATATATAATGGTGTGTAATAGATTTACTTATTCTATAAGTCTAACTTTAGTTCTGCAAAATGAAGCCCAGACATAACCAGTAAGTGGAGTGGAATTAAAGACGCCTAAATGCTACATCTAGATTACATTTACCAACCACCAGGAGGGCACTGAGAAACAGCTTTATTTACTTCTGCCTTTTCATGGAAATAGTTAAAAATCAAAAGGACACACGCAATCATTTCAATGATCTGAATTAATTTACTACTTCTCGGTGTAAATTGCTTAGATTGCATTACTCCAGAACCCTAATTACACAAGGTGCTGGGTCATGAATATCCTATTCATAGTCCCTGTCAAAATGGATTCCTTAATGGAACACAGCGTGGAGGTGGGGCCTAAACACAAGTGTTTGGCTCATCAGGGCTCCACTTCCAGAACAGGTATCCAGAGAACTGGCTTAATCTCAACCCATCTTAGCCTCTACCATGATACAGATGCAGTACAAAGGTCCCTTACATGTTGCAGCATGTTCTGGGTATATGCCCAGGAGAGGTATAGCCGGGTCCTCAGCTAGTACTATGTCCAATTTTCTGAGGAACTGTCAGACTGATTTCCAGAGTGGTTAAACCAGCTTGCGATCCCACCAGCAATGGAGGAGTGTTCCTCTTTCTCCACATCCTGAGTCTGCTCAGGATCTGCTGTCACCTGAGTTTTTGGTGTTAGCCATTCTGACTGGTGTGAGGTGAAATCTCAGGGTTGTTTTGATTTGCATTTCCCTGATGACTAAGGATGTCGAACATTTCTTTAGGTGCTTCTCAGTCATTCAACATTCCTCAGCGGAAAATTCTTTGTTTAGCTCTGAATCCCATTTTTAATAGGGTTATTTGGTTCTCTGGAGTCTAACTTCTTGGGTTCTTTGAATATATTGGATATTAGCCCTCTACCAGATGTAGGATTGGCAAAGATCTTTTCCCAATCTGTTGGTTGCCTTTTTTGTATTATTGACAGTGTCCTTTGCCTTACAGAAGCTTTGCAATTCTATGCAGTCCCACTTGTTGGTTCTTGATCTTACAGCATAAGCCATTGGTGTTCTGTTCAGGAATTTTTCCCCCCTGCCCATATGGTGGAGGCTCTTCCTCACTTTCTCTATTAGTCTGTGAGTCTGATTTTATGTGGAGGTCCTTGTTCCACTTGTACTTGAGCTTTGAACAAGGAGGTAAGCATGGGTCAATTCAAATACAGAAGTGGATACTCACAGCCATCCATTGGACGGAGCACAGGGTCCCCAATGAAGGCGTTAGAGAAAGGACCCAAGGAGTTGAAGAGGTTTGCAGCCCTATAGGAGGAACAACAATATGAACTAACCAGTACCCCCAGAGCTCCCAGGGACTAAACCACCAACCAAGAAAAAACACATGGTGGGACTCATGGCTTCAGCTGCATATGTAGTAGAGGATGGCCTAAGTCATCAGTGGGAGGAGAGGCCCTTGGTCCTGTGAAGGCTCTATGCCCCAGTATAGGGGATTGCCAGAGCCAGGAAGAGGAAGTAGGTGGGTTGGTGAGAAGGTGGAAGGGGGAGGGGAGGAAGGGAGGTTTGTAGAGGGGAAACCAGGAAAGGAGATAACACTTGAAATGTAAATAAAGAAAATATCTTTAAAAAATTTAAAAAAAAAAAATGGGTCGATTTGTATTCTTCTACATGCTGACCACCAGTTGAACCAGCACCATTTGTTAAAAATGCTGTCTTTTTTCCACTGGATGGTTTTAGCTCCTTTGTCAAAAATTAAGTGACCATACATGTGTGGGTTCATTTCTGGGTCTTCAATTCTATTTCATTGATCTTCCTGCCTGTCTCTGTACCAATACCATGCAGTTTTTGCCACTATTGCTCTGTAGTACAGCTTGAGGTCAGGGATGGTGATTCCCCCAGAAGTTCTTCTATTGTTGAGAATAATTTTCACTATCCTGGGTTTTTTGTTATTCCAAATGAATTTGCAAATTTCTCTTTCTGCTCTAACATGTAATAAGGACACATGCTCTACTATGTTCATAGCAGCCTTATTTATAATAGCCAGGGGCAGGAAAGAACCCAGATGTCCCTCAACAGAGGAATGGATACAGAAAATGTGGTACATTTACAAAATGGAATACTACTCAGCTATTAAAAACGATGAATTCATGAAATTCTTAAGCAAATGGATAGAACAAGAAAATATCCTGAGTGAGGTAACCCAATCACAAAAGAACACACATGGTATGCACTCACTGATAAGTGGATACTAGTCCAAAAGCTCCAAATAACCAGGATACAATTCACAGACCACATGAAGCTCAGTAAGAAGGAAGACCAAAGTCTGGGTGCTTTATTCCTTCTTAGAAGGAGAACAAAATACTCACAGGAGCAAATATGGAGATAAAGTGTAGAGCAGAGACTGAAGGAAAGGCCACTTGGAGACTGTCCCACCTGGGGATTCATCCCATATACATTTACCAAACCCAGACACTATTGTGGATGCCGAGAAGTGCATGCTGAAAGGAGCCTGAAATGGCTGCCTCCTGAGAGGCCTTGCCAGAGCCTTACAAATATAGAGGTGAATGTTAGCAGCCAACCATTGGACTGAGCTCAGGGTCCTTAATAGAGGAGTTAGAGAATGGACTGAAAGAGTTGAAGGAGTTTGCAATCCCATAGGAAAAACAACATCAACCAACCAGACCCCCCTGCCCTCAGAACTCCCAGGGACTTAGCCATCAACAAAGAAGTACACATAACTCCAGCTGCATATGTAGCAGAGGATGGCCTTGTCATGCATCAATGGGAGGAGAGGTCCTTGATCCATAAAGGCTCAATAGATGCCCTAGGGTAGGAGAATTGAGGGTAGGGAGGTGGGAGTGGGTGGGTGGGTAGAGGAACTCCCTGACAGAAACAGGGGGGAGGGAGGATGTGATAAGGTGTTTCCGGGATGGAGGGAAACCAGGAAAGGGGATAATATTTGAAATGTAAATAAAGAAAATTAAAAAAAAAAAAAGTCCCACTCTCTGGGGTTCTATAGTCTCCAAAACTGTAAGGAATAAATTTATTTATGAATTTACTTGTATGTATGTTTTTATAATTTACTAAGGCCATGGATTTTATTACAGTCTTAGAAAAGCAAAGACAGGCAACTCTTAAAGTACCAACAGTCATTGCTAAAGCTCTTTTCATGGACTGTTTGCAGGAACACTATCACTAACTTTTAAAATGGCTTAGCAGTGGAATCCACTGGCTGTTCGTCCAGAAAACCTAGGCTTGATTCCCGGCGCCCATAAGGTCACTCACGACTCCAGTTCAAGGGGGATCCAAAGCCCTCTCCTGGCCTCTGTGGCCACCGTAACCATGTGGTATACAAACATACACACAGAGGAGGCATCCAAACACAATTTAAAAAGCTAAAAATAAATTTTAAATAAAATAAAACAGATAATCATAAACATTACTTAATATGTTGATGTTTTAAGACATGAAAATAGTTAGAAACTAAATAACATTTTCCATTTTTTCCTAAATTGGTAAAAATAGTTACCTTCAATAGTTGTAACAAAAACAGTTGTCTTCAATAGCTGTACCTGTATTTACATCTAAAGCACTAAAAGAAAAAAAAAACTTATCTAATGAAGTAGAAAAGGTTACTAGGGCCGGGCGTGGTGGCGCACGCCTTTAATCCCAGCACTCGGGAGGCAGAGGCAGGCGGATTTCTGAGTTTGAGGCCAGCCTGGTCTACAAAGTGA
>NC_034608.1:50544514-50550857 GCF_900095145.1 Mus pahari
AAAAAAAAAAAAAAGAAAAGAAAAGGTTACTAATTAACAATAGGTACATTACTAATTTAATTTGGTGAGTTTATTTTGTATTTTAAGAAGTAGAATGCAACTTAATGATATGATATATGTAAATATTCTTCTGAGATATACTTCCATTGTAAAATTAGGCACTCATAAATATCACTATTTCTTACGGGTACAAATTTAATGGTAGAAACTTCAAATCCCTTACCAAATGTCTTCAGACAGGAATGAACAATCACTAGCTTCATAACTGTACACGATAGATCCAGGGAATTCTAAGAATGGGAGGTTATCTTCAAGAACACTCTTCTGGACACATGCCTTGAGTTGAGCAAAATTCGAAATAGGCACAAATAAATAGCACAGTAAGTTGTAAGTGTTAACTGAAATAATAAAGTTCACTGAAGAAATTTATAGCACTATATTTTATATTATAGAGTAAGAATTCATAAGGTCAGTTTAACAAAGGTAAACATAAAGTTATTTTTTCACACAATTCTATTTTCAAACTTCCAATATTTCTTTTGCGAAGTCACTTAATTTACTTGTTTTTTCCTCATAATTATATTAGTATCCTAGATGCAATAATGTAACTTTAAAATGTTGGTGGCTAATTACCAGATCTTAAGCCTCCAAGGACTCAAATTATTTTAACCAAAAGAAACCAACATTAATTTTGTATAAATTATTACCTGAAATAGAACAAACCAATAACTTCAACTAAGAATGCTAACTATAAAAATAAAGAATATACACTAGGGAATCTCATTTTATAAAACATATATAAAACTGAGTCTCATTTACCTTTCAACAACTTGGCTCTGGTTCATTCACACAACAGTTTTACCTCAACAATGACCCGCAGCTTACAAGCAATGAGGTGACTTACTGCATAGTCAAACTCAAATAAGATTTCCCATTTAGACAAATAATCAATGAACAATTACCTTTTCTTCTGTAGCACATCTTCTATTCTGCATAGACATCCATTCTGGAAATTTCCGCTGCAATGAAGTGGTTTCCATTTTATTTTCATTTGTCTTTAAGATGCCCTGTTTGAAAATTCCAATAAACAATATCTATGAATAAATCTGACAAATATTTAACAGAAAGCTCAGAGACTGCTCCATAGATAGGACTGAAAATGAAACAAACACATATATTTAGTGTAGGATATAACACCTAGCCTGAAACATACATATTTAGTGTAGGATATAATACCTATAAATATGTATGAAACAAACATACATATTTAGTATGAGCTATAACACGTAGCCTCAAAGACAAGATTTTAAACCACAGAGAAGCAAATGCAGTATGCCAGGCTTATTAACTATACATTACTTCTTCCTTTTATAACAAATTAAGTTCTATGCTTGTGGCTGTTTCAAAATTCTAATATGTTATGTGTATAGCTTTGCTCCTTCAAAAGAATAATTTTTATCTCCTTAATGAACAGGATCCTTCATTATCCATGTGAGGTATTACATTTTTCAGCATCTTTGATTTTTCTGTACAATTATCATCTCTCATAAGGTATAAGCTGACTCAGCACAACTACTGGATTTAGTCATAAAATAAAATAAGGACCCAGTTTTGAAGCTATTACAGCTGCCCAATACTAAGCCCTTTCACTGTGCTCTTGGCTGAGTAAGAGACACTTCCCTAAAAAGAGTTTCTTAGATGATCTTTTTTCTTAAGCTGTTCCTAGTTTTGAGGGCTCTCTGGAATGTAACCCAGACTTCAAGTACGAGACTCCAAATATATTATTTTTTCAATAATGAAATGCATCCATGCTCCTACGTGATTTATACTAAAGTCAAGTTGTAAACTCCTCACACCTCTGGGAGGTCCCTGTTACCTAAATGTCTGTGGGGAGCAAAGTTTTCAATATGTTGGGGAAAAGGCTCATGATGAAACCTCTGTTACCATTAAGAAATCAGAGCAAGCGTTTAAGATGGGGGAACAGCCTATTACACTCGGCACTACTAAATAATATAAAGAGACTTTATCTGCCTTTCCTCAGTTCTTGGAGAACTGCATACGTAGTGTTTTGATCAGAGTCACTCCCCTTCCCCAACTCTTCCCAGATCCACCCCATTCTGTACCCACCCAACTTTAATGTAACAAGACAAACTCATGTAAAAATGCAGGTTTCATAAACCCTAAAGCAATTTATAACTGTTAATGGTTAGGTTGCTTTTTGCCAAGATTTCAAAACCACTAAAAGAAGTCAAAAGATGGTATCAAATTACAGATGTATAATCTGTTCTATTCACTTTTTATTATATACAGATGATTAGGTTTCATTGTGGCATTTTTTTTTCAAGAAGTTTTTGTTTTTGCGATTTCTATTCCTATGCCCTATTTCTCCCTATTCACCAAGTCCCCAGTCCTTGAGCCCTGCTACCCCCAGTAGCCTGCCTTCTGCTTGAAGCCTTTGTTGGATAGACTTTTGCCAATGTGACACAAGTTCGTGTTGGCTGACAAAAGAAAAACATAATTGAGAAATTGCCTCTGTAAGACAAGCCTATGGGGCATTTTCTTACTTAGTTATTAATGTGCACTCTGAATTTTCTGTGACTCTGCCCTGGTTCTTCGCTCTTGGAATAAGAAAGTAATTTATTTTAATTTCACAGAAACACCCATTTATGAGACCTTGGATATTTCAAAGAAACTTGGTAATTTTAGAGGAATTTTCGATATTTTAAAGAGACTTAACTTGTAAAGTTTTTGAATTTTTAAAGAATATGAAACTTTTAAAGTTATTTATAGCCTATATTATGGTGTTAATATGAGACCAAAAAATGAACAAGAAGGGAAAGGTTATGTTTTCATAATAAGTACTGGTGTGCCAAGTTGACAAGGGGTCAACTACCCTGGCTAGTTTACTGTCCACATGACACAAGTGAGAGTCATTTGGGAGGAGGGACTCTCAACTTAAAAAAAAAAAAAAAAAGTGGGAGGGCCTGGTCTGTGGTAGGTGATGTCACCTCAGGGCATGTTGTCCCTGGTGTATAAGAAAACAGGCTAAGCAAGCCATGAAGCGAGAGCCTTACAGTAAGCAGTGTTCCTCCTTGGCCTCTCCTTCAGCTGCTGCCTAGAGGCCCTGCTCTGACTTCCCACAGTGATGGAGTATGAACTCAGAGTTGTAAATTCTAATCTTTTCTGCCCCAAGTTGCTTTTGGAGATAGTGTTTTATGACAGCAATAGGAAGCCTAACTAAGACAATGCCCCCATGTGACCTTTTGCTTTCTGCCCCTGCCCCTTCTCAACACCTACTGTTCCCTTTCGTGGTCTGCTACCTAGTTCCAGACTCTCTATCCACTCATCCACGGAGTCACACACTCACTATCATGAAAAGATTAGCAACAAACATGGTTAAGCAAGTACTTCTATTGCATGGTAAAGTCCTTTGTGTATCTGCTCAGGAGTGGTACAGCTCGTTTGTATACAAGTTCCATTTCTAATATTTTTTATAACCCACTAAGTCCAGTTACTTACTGTTGCTTCTGTGTATGCGTGTGGGGCCATCCACTGGAACATGGACAAGCTAACAATGGCCACACTCCCAAAGAAAAATTACTCTTCCCTCCCCCTGGAGCCACCAATTCCTTTATCTCCCACGAAGGGTGGGTTGCAGACGGCATCTCCCCTTTTCATGCTGGGATTCTGACTGGCTTGATCTTATATAGGCCTCATGCAGGCAAATACAAACTATTATGAATTAATAAAACAGCTATGTCATAAGCAGAAGACAGGATTTTATAACATGCACACAAACACACATACACACACACACACACACACACACGCACACACTTGTCCATGGTCTGTTATTAACAGTATATTTGTATAGAGTAAGAAAACAAGTTTGTGCTGCACCCTGAGTATATCACTGGCAAAATACCAGAAAACTAGTTTCAACAAATAACCTTTTACAAAAGCTATGCAAGCAATTCAGCACGATGCTGAAGCAACCATAAACCCCATTAACTAATCGGCAGCTGTGTAACACCAGCATCATTTTAATTTGTAATACCTGCTTATATACAAAATTGGATCTAGACACCCCCAGGAAGAGAATTTAAAGGTAAATGTACTTACAAAACCAGCATCTCGGGGCTAGAAAGATGGCTCAGTGGTTAAAAGTTCCTACTGCTCTTGCAGAGACGATCCACGTCCAGTGCCCAACTACCATAGGATCTGACACCCTGCCCTCCAAGAGCACTGGCTATCACACAAACGCACTGTCATACGATCACGCACGCGCGTGCACACACACACACACTGGCTATCACACAAACGCACTATCATACAATCACGCACGCGCACGCACACACGCGCACACACACACACTGGCTATCACACAAACGCACTATCATACAATCACGCACACGCACGCACACACACACACACACACACACACACACTGGCTATCACACAAACGCACTATCATACAATCACGCATGCGCACGCGCGCACACACACACACACACAGCACATGCATATATAGATTTTTTGTTTGCTTGTTTTCAAGATAGATTTTTTTTTTAAAGAACTTAAATCTTCCCTGAAATTATCCTGTCTAACCATCTACTATCACCTACAACTTTTCAGCTCTTATCATTTAAAGACTGTCTATGTTTTTTGTTTTGTTTTGTTTTGTTTTGTTTTGTTTTTTGGTTTGGTTTTGTTTTGTTTTTGCTGGTTTTTGTCTGTTTTTTATTGTGGGTTGGTCTGGTGCTACTGGTATCCATATGTTAAATCCTGTACTCCAAGATCTGGTTGTGCCAAGACAAGCAAATCCCTAGTTACACCCACCTTTGTTCTGTAAACTTATCCCCCAATTTAAAACTATTGGTTAAATGAAACTGGCAACAACCAATTACTGTGGAGAATGGGTAAGGAGAAGCCATAGAAAATAGGAGCTCTCCATTAGTCATGGACCAGCAGCACTGCCTGAGTGAATGCCTCCCCGGGACACCAGGCTGTTGGAGCAGGAATCACCCAGGAAGATCCAGACAGCAAGTATTTGGGGAGCACAGTTGGGGAAGTAGCCAGACTAGCATTAGAGAATAGATTTGGGGTCATTCCCCAGTAATTGAGCAGAGTCCAATAAATAAATCATAGTTTAGGTCTCATTCATTGGAGGCTAGGTAGGGATCGGCATAATTTATAATAATGTACAGTTTTTCAGTAGTACCATTCATCTCATTCACGGGCAGTATTAAAAACAAGTTCTTTGGAGTTGATGAGATGGCCCAGCAGATAAGGGTATTAACTCCATGGGTGTGGTGACCTGAACTGGAGCCTCAGAATCCATGTAAAGGTAGAGAAAGAGAAGCAACTCCACACAGTTGACATGCATGCCACGGAGTGTGTCTACCCACACTCACACACAATAATAAATAAGATTATATGTCTACATTTTAAAGGGCTTTGCTTTCCCCTTGTCTAGTGTGCATCTTTGTGACAGCTTCATCCAGTGTAGTGTTCTGTATCCCCGCCCCCATCCTCTCTTAGCCCCTCACACTCCTGCTGACCCTAGTTTACTGTGCATCTCCCATGTCTCAGTCTTCTTTGGACTTGAGGGAAGGTGGTTGTTTGGGGAGTGTTCTTGCTGTTGCTTGTTTTGTTGAGACAGAATGCCATGACGCCTCCGCTGGCCTCAAACTCGCTATGTAGCCAAGGATGGCTTTGAATTCCTGATCTTGCCTGAGTACTGAGACGAGACGACAGGTCTGTGCCCCGGTGCCTGGTGTATGTGGGACCGAGGATGGAATCTGAGGCTTCTTTAACGCTCAACAAGTACTCACTCTCCTCCCCCATTATTAAGGCTACTATATATTGGACTTTATGCTAACTTTTGATCATGACTTGAATTTTATTTAACAACCACCACACAAACCACGTTTTCCTAATCAAGTGGCAGCAAGCAGCAGAGGGGCTTCTGACCCCGCAGTCTAAAAACTTTACAACCAACTGCTGTGCAGCAATGCAGGCCCCTCACATGGATTACCAGAAGAAGGGCAGGAAGGCTGTTGGCAGGATTATTGCACATCTCAGAGGCTGTGTCTGCATGCAAACAATCAAGCCAGCCAAATCCCAGCATGCACTGAGGGGGAGCTTAGGAAGTCCTACAGATAGTACTGGCAACAGATAGCCGCTGGGGAAACAAGAGTATGTCTTCTTCAGGATGTGCTCCCTGACAGGCTAGGTATCTTAGGTGGTCCTATACTCGTGGAGAGAGAAGCAGCGTAAGGATGTTCAGTGCATTAGAAAGAAAGAAAGGGAGGGGAACGGAGGGGAAGGGAAGGGAAGGGAG
>NC_034608.1:50551098-50621207 GCF_900095145.1 Mus pahari
AAGGGAAAGGGGCTAGGGAAGGCAAGGATTTAAAGGGAGAGTTTGATCAAAATGTTATATGAGTGTATGAAATTCTCAATATAAAATGTGAACTATAAAAGTTAAGCCCACCCTTCCTATTAAGAGGAGGTAGCTTTTTAATTGCCCTATGACAAGGAGATTCAGCTTAGGGGCATGTTTTCCCCATTTAGAATTGAGTCCTCTTTTAGAGAACAAACACTTAATACCAGTCTCAAGAGAAAGTTGGGTTTCAATGGATGAGCTGAGAGATTTCTTTGTTCCTAAAACCATTAGCTAAGGTAAGGAAATGAATACCTTCCGTTACCATGGTAATTGCCTCACCTAATTGCTTGAGGGCTAAACTAAATAAGGTATCCCAATCTTTTCTAAAAGCATTAAAAAAAGCGAGAAACTTAATTAATTTAAATGGCCAATATAATCATTTTGAGCATAAGATAAAGTTGTTACTAGGCAATATTAATAACTAATATGTAATCATCCAGCAATTAACTAATAGGCAGTTATACTGCTTAATGTGGAAATTGTTTCAATAATTATCTAAAATAGTTCAATTTTATTTTGGTCAAATATGTAAATACTCATTTTTTAGTAAAAATGTAAAAAAATGTATAATTACTCTGAAATCTGTTAACAAAATGTTAGGAAAAGCTAGTTGTGTGTATTTATGCTATAATTTTTAATTTCTATGGAACTTTATGAAAATTTTACTATAGCCACTACGTTCACAGTGATTTTCAACAAGAAGACTTTATAACCATCACTCTGTACAAAAAAAAGAGTAGCTGACATCGCCGAAGACCGCTTGAGGACTGAGGATTATAACGTACAGACACAAGATGTTAGAGCAGGAAAAGAGTCTGGCTCTGATAGCGGTTTGTGTCAAGAAAATGTATCCAAAACTGAAAAGACAGAGCAAGACAGGTCTTCCAATGTCATAAAAGAACAATTTCATATGAGGATTATTTCATTACAGGATACACTTTGGCCATTTCCTCGCAATTTAATAACTCATAGTCTACGATGGTATGTGTTAGGTTCTAAATTCTTATCTAGTAAAAGTGAAATGGGATTCTGTCCCCTTCAAAGAATAACTTCAAAGCCTGGGGACCTAAGCCCCTCATCTCATTCTGGACTGCTTTCTGCCCTCTTTATAAGCCCTGTCACACTCTGAAACAATTGCATCACACTGGTTCTCATGAGTGAAGTGAACACATGGGATGTGTTTATTCTACATACGGGTAAGAGTCTACCTTAGGAAGTTAGGCATTGACGTATGATCACATAGCAATGTGACCTTGACCAAGCCACTGTTTTGCTAAGCTCTCACTTCCCTGTCTATAAAATATAATTATATTCCTGTTGTTACATTACTTCTCTTACTGTAGCTCATAATTCTGGGGCTTGGTGGGGTTTTGAACCAAGTTTTGTTTTCAGAGCAGGAAACTGAACCTAGGAAAATGCATGTTAACCAAGCACCCTAACACTAAACCCAGCCCACATGGTATTAGTTTTACTGACTAATAAATACCAATAAAAACTATGTCAAATCTTTTAAAACTACAGTTGTACTTGAGTTGGGGCTTTGTTTTGGTTTGGGTTTGTGCATTTCATCTTGTTTTCCGTGTGCTTGTTTTGGAGACAGTGCCTTACTGTGTAAACCCAGACTGGCTTCACACTCATGACCGTCTTGCCTGCCGCAGCTTCCCAATTTCTGCATTCAAAGGGATGTGCTACCATGCCCGCCCATCCTGAACTGAAATGCTGATGAGTAGCAATGCTCTTTTACTGTTCTTCTACCTCACATCCTGTAGTGTACTGGGTCCTCTTAGAAGCACTGGGATTCTGTGAGTCCGGGATTCCACAAAAGCTCTGTGGTAAGTTCCAGGCAGAGCAGATGGTACCTTTATGTACTACTGAGAGTGAGAAGAGACGGGGTAAAAAGACAGTTTCAGGCAACGAAAGAGGAACACTGGCTCGAGAGAGGTGTTGGGAAAAGGCATAGAGAAACAGAAAAGTCATAGAGAGAAAAGTAGAAAATAATCCATAGCTCCAACCTCAGCTTCCTAAGAAGCAAGGTGGCTAAGGAAACAAAAGATAGAACCACAAAGTAAGGCAGGCTACCCCAGAGACAAAAAAGACTTACACTCCTTGCTTGCCGCAGGAGAAAACCCACACACTCACAAGCCTTAAACCCAACAAGGGGATTTAATATGACACAAACCAGTGTGTGGTAGGCTAACACTGAAGAGAGATTCATTACAGTGCTCCCCATACCTCAGGGTTCTGCAGGGGAGGCAGTAGCATCCTACTATTTGAGAGTAAGCTAATCTTGGGCCCTAGGAACATGGAGTAATCACTAGTCAAAGAGCCTGCAGGCACCATACCACAATGTCTGGGTAGGAAATGAACAAGAGAAGCAACCATGGAAAGGAAGGACTCAGACATAGTCTGGACCCACTGAGTTTAAGCAGCAGAGAACTAAGAGCTAGAGTGGCTAAAGGCCCTGTCCTCTGCGGCCCAGAGCAAACCACACTGCCTGTCGATTATCATGGAGGCTGAGAAGTCAAAGGCCCATGTTGTGATCATGAAAAGAGAAAGAGCTATTAAGATATGTTCTAAGGCGGTGTGGGGGAAGAGGGTGCCTCAGGGGGTCCATGCTAAGGTATCCCTTCCCCCTGAGGGACCAGCACATGATGGTATAGGATAAAATAGAGTTTGTTTAGGGCATGGGGAGTGGAGTTCAGAGAGTCGCAGAGGCAGAGAAAGGCAGAGAGGAGAGAGGAGAGAAGTGGAGGCCAGCCATGACCACATGGAGAGAGGGGGTAAGGGAATGGGGAGGAAGGGAAAGCAAGGGGGCAAGAGGCAAAAGTATAGCGTAAGAGAGACTAGAGAGGCAAGAGTGGGAGGAGGGGGCAAGCAGACCCTTTTATAGTGGGCCAGGCCTACCTGGCTGTTGCCAGGTAACTGTGGGGGTGGAGTCCAGACAGAATACCAACAGCCCAGTCCATAACTATGCATTGCTTGACCTCCAAAGCCGCCTCCCTTCCACATGGGGTTTACTGCTTGGTGGGTGTAAGCATTCTGGCCCAGGTCCTATCAATTTCCCCAGCTCCTGCCTCCCAAAATGTGTCTCACTGCTGGGGATGATCTGAAGGTGCTGAGACCTGTAGTCCGGGTGCCTGGTCTACTGGATTCTCTCTCTCCACTGCAAAGTTCAGGGCTCTACTTGCTTGTCTCAGTCCTCAACCCACCCAGATCCTAGGCCCCAGAGCTCACTAGGACCTCAAGAAGCTCTTGGCACACAAATAAAATGAGCTTTAAAGTGAAAGCAGTCCTGGAGATGACAAGTTACAAGGTCCAGCCCTTATCAAACAATACAGCCCTAATCTCCACAGTGAGAGGAGAGAGGGGTTACAGTAGACCCACTAAGGATCCACAACCCACTCTAGACTTGGTGGACTCCAAATGAAGCTTCTCCTCTGTACTTGTCTCTTTGTTTATTGAAAAATAGGTTTAGTAATTGCCTTTACTTTTTAAAAAACTCTTTCATGCTTTATTTTTATTAATCTTTAAGTTTTAATATTTTCTTTCTTCATAATTGGATATTGACTTTCTTCCTCTTGGTCTTTTTCTTTCCTTTTATTTAACCAGGCTATCAGTTCCTTTGTTTGATTATTAATAATTGTACTTTTAGTGTTTTTCTCTTTTTTTCAAGACTCTCATGTTATAGCTCAGGCTGTGTTGGAATTCACTGAACAGCCCAGGACAGCTTGAGGCAACAGTGATCCTTTTGCTTCGGCCTTCTAAAGGCCCGGATTCCAAGCATCAGCCACCCCACAGGACTCTTTCAGTAACTTCATACTTCACAGTTGGATCCATGTGATCCCACAACTTTCCTTTCTGTGACTTTGCAAGTGTAGCAGCTGTCTTTTAGTGATTTCACTGCATTTCTACATCTTCTTTGCTTTTGTGTTGTTGCTTTTGGAGTTTGTTTTCTCCTCTCTGAGAGGTTCTAGACATGCAAGTGCACAGAGAAGGTTGCTCATTAAGTGATAGCCACCATCTAAAAGTCAGAGCACTATCTCTGCAAACAGACACAAACTAACACAGTTACACAAAAAATATGAAAAGGCAAGAAATATGGCTTCTCCAAAAAGTCCTAATTCTGTAATAACTGTACTCATAAATATGGAAGTGCATGATGACTTAAAATACTGGTTCTAAAATCATCAGTGATTACATAGCTAAATGAGCGCATGACTGAAATAAAGAAGTCAATTCAAGACTTAGAAATTTGGCAATATGTATAAAAAACAGCAAAGAGAAACTCTGAAGAAGGAAAAAAAAATCTTGAAAGTAAAATGTTCACCTCAAGTGAACAACTAAATATACTACAAATAAAAGCAGAAGAAAAATTGAAAATAACTTTGAATACTTTTTATATTCAGATTGCAATAAAAAAGTAATAAGCATAACTGCATACTACTATCAAGAGATCAAATCTGGTGTATAAAAGAAGGAACAAAGACATAAAAGATATTAAATAAAATTATAACAGAAAACTCCCCAAATCTAGAAAAAGAAGTAGACATTCAAATATAAAAGGCATGTAGAATCCCAAATATATACAACTAGAAACATATTCATTTTACATGACAGTTAAACTGTCAAGAGTAAAGACAACAGAAGGAATAATGAAGCAGAATGAGGAAAGGATCAAATTGCTTACAAAGACATATCTATGAGACTACCACTGGATTCTCAGCAGAAACCCTAAAGCTATAAGATCACAGATTGATATATTACAAGCCTTGAAATATTACTATAACCATCAAAATCATTCTTCAAATTAAAAGAAGAAAAAACACCTTCAATTATATACACAAACTAGTATAGCTATGCCAACATTACAAAGATAAGAAATATCAAATACAAAAGAGGAAAAATGGGTACAGGCACAAAAGCTCAGGAAATTTAAATAAATAAGTATGTAAAAATTAAGGAAGAATAAAACATTAACCCAGTAAAAAACATAAGGGCCTAATATGAAAAATGGAGAGCTTCACATTCACTAATAACTCTAACACAATCTTAGTTCTCTAAAACATGTAGTTACTGATTTTAAAAATCAGTAACTAGAGTGCCTGTCACCCATACATAATGCTCTGAATTTGATCTGGAAAAAAACTCCAACTGTTTGCTGTCTGCAAGAAACTCATCTCACTAGCAAATATATACAGAGACTTAAATAAGTGCTAGGGTGGAGAAATGTTATTCTAAGCAAACAGAAAGCAAAATCAAACAGGAATAACTACACTCAAATCTGACAAAGCAGACTTCAAGTCAAAATTAAAAGGCATAAAGGTCACTACATAGTAACATAGAGAAAAGTTCACCAAGAAGATAGAACAACTCTAAATGTAAACATGGCATACTGATACACCCATCTCACAAAACACGCATACATAAATCCAGATCTAGATTGTATAACTTCAATACCCAACTCTCATCAATAGATAGATAATTCTGACCAAAAAAAATCAGCAAAGAAATTTCAGTGAAACTGAAACATAGACTAAATGAACAGGGATCTACAGAATATTTAAACCAACAGCTAGAGAAAAAGCCCAAGTTACTACCAATAAATCATATTTTAGATGCCAAATTTGTATAAACAAATAGCAAAGCAACTGAAATAATTCAGATAATGAAAGAAAACTACAACTCAATAGCAAAACAAGCTACAGAAACTATACAAGTGCATGGATAATAAACATTATTTTTTGAATGAACATTAGGTCACTGAAATTAGAGAGAATTTAAATTAGTGCAGCTACTATGGGAACCAGTATAGAGGTCCCTCAAACAAACTAATATATGAACTCATCTATAGAATAAAAATATTAATACTCTAATAAATAGAACTGATATATTGTCTAGCTCCACCACTCCTGAATACATTCCTGAAGGAATGAGAGTCAACATGTAATAGACCATACACTTATATGTATCAAAACACTGTTCACAATAGCTAAGTTAAGTTATGGGATCAGCATAGATACCTATAAACAAATAAATGGATAAAGAAAGTGTGCTGGTCCTAGTTTCACTGTTGCTGTGATAAAACACTGACCAAAATCAACCTGAGAGGTTTATTCGTCATATAGGTTACAGTTCATTATCAAAGGAAGCCAAGGCAGACCCTAAAGTCAGGAACCCAGAGAGAGACCATGAAGGAATGCTGCCTGTTGTCTTGCTTCTCCTGGCCTGCTCAGCCTGATTCCTTATATATCAAAAGACCAATTGGCCAGGGGTGGCAACATACAGTGAACTAGACCTTCCCACATCAATCACATACAGTGAACTAGACCTTCCCACATCAATCATTAATCAAGAAAATATTCCACAAACTTACTCATAGGCCAATCTGATAGGAAAAATTCCTCAACTAAGGTACCCTCTTCCCAGATGACTAGAGTTTATGTCAAGTTGACAAAAACTTGGAACCAGAGCAATAAATGGCTCAGCAGTTAAGATCATCACTTACTGCTCTTCAGGACCTGGGTTCAGTTCCCAGCATCCACATGCTTGCTTCACAATCATCTTTAACTCAAATCCTAAGAGAACCAAAAATCCTCTTCAGGCAATATAATACATGTGTGATGGAGTATGCCTCTAAATCCAGCACTTAGAAGACAAGTTAGATCTCTATGAGTTCAATGTCAGTCTGGTCTATATAGTGATTCTGGGCCAGTCAAGGACTACATAGTGAGACCCTCTACCAAAACAAACAAAAAACTAACCAGCACAGGGATCTATATACATATAACATAGTACAATTCAATCATTAAAAAATAACAACAAAGTCATGTCATTTGCAGGAAAATGAATAGACTACAATATCATGGCATTCAGCTCAAAAAGGTCAAATATTGTGTGTTTTCTCTTCTATGCAGATGCTAGAAGGGAAGAAGAGGGACAGGAAAGTAAAAAGGACTATTTGGGACAGAAGAAAAGAACAGTAGAATGGAATAGATGGTGTGTGGCCAAACGCATTATAAGTGCATGTATGGAATACATGGATTAATTAATATACAACTAGTATAGGTCCTACTTCAGTTGGTTATTATGCACAATTAATAGATGCTAGTAAAAAGACAAAAACAGAATATAATTACAGTTGGAGTTACCAAATCCAGACAAAATAAACAAAGATTTTTTTTGCCAACAGTTAACCACAAAAGTGCTTATAGATTGAATTGTCTTCTATATGATAGATTCAAACAAATGAGAAATGAAGGCTCGTTTACCCCATACTTCACTTTTATCCATTGACCCCGACTGTGTTTTAGTAGGAATCTATTATACTCTTGCTCCGGAACTACACACAAACTACATTTAGATGTTTCCAGCTACAATCTGAATCATTTTTGTGTTCTCATCCAACTGTTCATGCATACAGAAAGAAATGCCAAGAAAAAAAAAAGAAAGAAAGAAAGAAAAAAGACTACTTTCAATGACTAATAGATTTATAAGATTAGGTAAGTCATAGTAAGAATAATCTGCCACATAAAACTCCTAAAACCAAAACAATTTACTGGATTTTAGCATTTCAGTTGGTTATCATGGGTCCTAGTTTGGGTTAGACAGTTTGGACTTCACCAACACAATTATCTTATTTTTACTGCAAAACAACTTCGAATTTAAAAATGTGTTTAAAAAAATAGTCAGAGGGCAGAGAGGAGGATCCCTGGATCTTGGGGACCAGTCAGCACAGCCTAGCCTAATCAGCAAATCCTAGGCCACTGACCCTGGGCTCCACATTCATGTACAGGCACAAACACAAACGTGCGTTTTAAACATAAGGACCATTTTTATATTTTTGAGTTTAGTGAAGAAAACAGAAATCATGACATTTACAGGGAAAATAAAGATGGGCCTGGAAGTCAGATGACCCAAACTCAGAAACAAAAAAGGCCACATGTTCTCCCTCACACACAGATAGATCCCAGGATGAATAAATAGATGTCCATGTATAAACAGGTGTAAGTGGGGTCAAGCCCAAGAGTCTAGGCCAGGGAACCCTGAGAGGGTAATATGAGGTAGTGAGGAGGGATGGAAAGCAGACAAGGACTCACATGGAATGAAAAAGGAAAAGAGTGTGGAGTCTGGGAAGAAACACAGAAAGAAAGATGGAAGAGACAGGAGCCAAGGGACAACAAAAACTCCATTTATTTAAATATGTCTTAATGGTATCTAACACATTATATGCTGATTGAAAAAATATAAACAAAAATATCTGATCTTGGGCTGGAGAGATGGCTTAGAGGTTAAGAGCACTGGCTGGTCTTCCAGAGGTCCTGAGTTCAATTCCCAGCAACCACATGGTGGCTCACAACCATCTATAATGGGATCTAAGGCCCTCTTCTGGCCTGGAGGCGTTCGTGCACAACACTCATACATAAAATAATAATAAATAAAATTAAAGATGAAAGAAATCTGATCTTGATTTTACTTACTCTGTTATATTTAGATATTTTCAGAAAATGTAATTGTACATGTTAGCTAAACTTACTAGCAACTAGTATGAATGTGTATGTACATAACCTATAGATTACTTTAAAGATGTACAAATAGAAATGAGAAGGGAATGAGGAAAAGAGGGTAACCAAGAAATCTATAACAAAGTTTTCATTAAATTCCTTAACTAAATAGATTTTTTTAAGGCTCACTAACCTATCATAGATTTTTGCTAGTCTCAATTTCCCTCCAAACAGTCCAAATTTAAAAAAAAAACAAAAAAAAAACAGATAACCCAAATAAAATTAGTATTCAACCACAATAAGTCAAGGCAATTCTGAGTCATTGTAAGATGGCTTTTGAGATTCCCCTACTTCTTTTAGGGACCTAATCAATTTTCCTGTCAACTCTTATGGAAGACACAGTTTTGTATTAAGGAGGGCCAACTGGTATAAGGTACAAATGTAAATCAACCAAAAACAATGTGATGAAACTACAGAGCCAGCCACAGAGAGAAAGGAAAAGCCTCTCCTCTTCCTGTCCCCTTCTCTCTGCTGTGTCATGGTGAGAAGCCATGCTGCTCATAAACCAGGAACATGACATGTCGTGAACTGAGTCCGAGGCACAGCGGAATGCTTTATAACTGAATTTCACTGTCCACCTAAATAATTCATTATTTTTAATGAATTTCCTCTGTTCTGTGAGTAGCTTCAGCGAGTCAGCTAAAATCAGCCCCTGTAGACTGGGAGACAGCAGAGAAAGTTTTCAAGTCCATTTAAAGCTTGCTTAGTTGTCTCCTTTTCTCCTTCTGTTTATTACTCTTCCTTCATAAAGGCCGAGGTGAAATTTTATAGGACTCATTTTTAAGTGGACATTCATGGTTGCCTAGGCAGCCTCCAGTCTGCACTAGACTCTCTTTATCACACTAATAAATTTAATTCGGATAATATACAGTTCCCGACTAAGCCAGCTCCTATAGTGGACCCTATAGGTCATCTTCATTCCCCTTGCCACAGTGATTCTGAAACTCAAATCAAAGCCATATCCTGAATTTGCTTTTTAACAACAAAATACACCATCCAAGTCCAAGCAGACACAAGGGAAAATTTTGAGATTTCTAAGAATATCTCTAAAACTAAAAATCTTCTCTTTTAAGAAAAGACCTAAAGTGATGGCGTTCATTTGAGAACATGAAGCTCAGACCTTCTACAACCACGAGCAAAGCCTACTTTTGGGGAAAGGCCTAGAAATGAAGGCAGCACACAGAAGCCGGCAGAGATGGAAATACAGCCTTACCGCCCAGCATGGCAGTTCAGTCCTGTAACCTGGACGCTGGAGATGCTGAGGCAGGATCACTGTCGCTAGTCAAGGCCAATGTGGGCTCCAGAGTGAGTTCCAAGGAAACCTGGGATACAGCGTGGAGCCCGGTCTCAAAAACAACTAAGGGGCTGGGGAAAGCTCAGCTGATAAAGCACAGAAGCAAGAGCACATTAGACAGAGGGGGATGGGGTGTGGGGGGAGAGAGAGGAGGGGGCGCACATCTGTAATTACGCCAATGCTGGGGAAGCAGAGACCAGAGACCCCTGGGGCAGCTAATCAGTCAGTCCATCTGAGTCACTGAGTTCCAGGTACAGTGAGAGACCCAGGCTCAAAAACTAGGGTAAAAAATGACTGAGGATCATACCCAGTATCGACTTCATACCCAGTATCAACTTCATCCCGTATCAACTTTATCCCATATCGACTTCTAGCCTTTACACACTTATACACACACACACACACACACACACACACACACACACACACACTCATGCACGCACACGCACACATACACAAAATAACAAGTAAAAATAAAAATAGGTCCTTACCTTTTAGATCTACCTGATGTTTTCCATACTAGCACCCTATCTAATCCATAAGTGTCTAAAAATAAAATCATGTTGTAGAATCTTTCCTTTGATCCCTTATCTTAAACAAACAACCATAATGAACACAGTAGTTAGTTTTATACTTTCAAAATAGAAAGTTCTCCTGAGTGTGCTAGAAGATACCTGTAGCCCAGCACTCAAAATGCAGAAAGAGGAAGATTAAGACTTCCCATGGCCAGCCTGGGCTACATACATACATACATACATACATACATACATACATACATACATGCAGTGACATTATCTCAGAAAACCCACGGTTTGAGTATGAAGCTTTATGGTGGAGCACCTGTAGAGCACACACAAGACTCTAAGCTCCAACTGGAGAAATGATTTAAAACTTTCAAAAACAAAAATAACTAAGAAATGAAATGATCCATCAGCAATGTCAGAAACTGACCACTAAATAAAACTGGTGTTTAACTTAAGGCTAGAAAGCCCTGCGTTGGGCTGAAATTCAGCACTGCTGAACCAGAAGAAAAGTCCAACGGTCTCTTCAGTAAGCAGCACTGGAGAAAGGGGTACCCTCTTACAAAAAGAGCACTTGCCAAATTAATTAGTTAATTAGTTAATTAATAAAAACAAACCGCATCGTTCCACATTCTCCCTGCTGGATACAGCAGAGAAGAAATGAAATCAGCACCCAGGAGATATACCTGCTCGATCTGCTCCCATGTTCACGGCCGCAGTATTCAGAAATCAGAGGATGAATGGACAAGATCAAAAAAGTGGGGAGAGAAATAAAAGAGTATATGGGGGCTGACGTGGGACCCTGGTGCCTCCTATAGAGGTAGGCCCTGGTCCTCTACCTTAAGAGAGTCTTTCATCACCCACCCCTGCGTACGTACACCAGGCTAGCTGGTCTGGAGGTTGACCTCTTTCAGCTCCCATTAGAGCTCTAGCATTACAGGCCACAGAATCTTGACCGGCTACTGGGTGGATTCTGGGAAATGGAACACATCTGCACACTTGGACAGCAAGCGCTTTACGTACTAAGCCACATCTCCAGACCAAAGGTCTATTCTTAGAGCTGTGTGGGAATGGTAGGTCTACAGATTTGACGTACAACATAGAGGACTCCAGTTAGCAATGCTATACCACATACTGAAATGTTAATAAAGGTAAAATATAAGTGCTCTCACAAAACAAAAAGGAAACCTGCCCTATGGAAGGCCACGGTGTTTATCTCCTAAACTACAACAGTCAGCTCACTGTGCAGATGTGCATCAAAGCATTAGGCTGTGCACTTTAAATGCATGGAATTAATACGTAAGCCAGGTCCAGAAATAGATCAAGTAGAGAAGCTGAACATGTAATTAAAGAGGCATTTCTAATCTTTGAGAAAGAACAAGTTATTCAATAAATGAAGTCAATAAAACCAGCCATAATTTTGGTGTACTAATATTGGCAAAACTTTTAAAAGTTTAATTTTTAAAGGCAATTTTCAGGACAGCAAGTAGTAGCCCCACCACTTTGAAAAAAATGTTCTGTAGTAGCCATCAAAGTGTTAAACCTCCAAACTCTCAGGTTAGCAATTACACATTCATATGGAAATACTGGCACATGTGCCCCAAAACAAACGATGTCCATTGCACAGTTTACAAGAGCAAAAGTACTGAAGAAATTACTATAGCAAATTAATAGTCAAATCATGGCAAGCCTGTAACACTGAATGCTGAACAGCGAAGAAAGAATGAAACAGACCTCTCTGTATTAACAGGCTCTCTAAGATATATACTAGGTGAAACAAGAAAAGCTGTCAATTATACTTATCATTTAATTGTAATATAAATTGAAATTCTGTACTCAATTGTCTCTGGAGACTCAGAAAGTACTGGGGCTCTGTGGCCCAAGCACACCCTCCACCTCTCCCACTCAGAGATCAAAGTGAACAGATGTTCAAGTCTCTTTTTAAAAAGAGAGTAGTGCTTGCATATAGTGTACACACACCTTCCTGTATACATTAAAACACCTCTGAACTTCTCGGACATAACTATGTGTTATGAAATTGTTACACAGTTGTGCTGATTAGGAAATAGTACAAGAGAAAAAAATGGTTCATTATAGACGCATGTGCGCGTGCTCACACACACACACACACACACACACACACAAACTGATCTGGTATTTCTAAAGAGTCAGTTAAATGTAGAAACATAGAACCCACAGGCACAGAAGCCAGAATAGATACATACATGCCAACTAGCCAGGAGAATCTGAGTTAGTTAGCAGGGTCCCTTACGGGGCAGAAGGAGATTGGGTGGTCAGATACATGAGCCTGGTTCAACACTCCTTAACTTGTTTCTCACCAAGCATGATGTTTCTTCATTTGTCTTCTCCTTCCTTCCCACCCCAATCCCTGTCTACATCTTTCTTTCAAGCCAGCAGGAACAAATAATAAACACTGCTTTATATCTTTTCAAACTGGCATCCCAAGAACAAATATATCATAAGACTTCAGTTTGAAAAAAAAAAAAAAAAAGTAAATAAGAATGACAGGATGAAAACAAGGCTGGTTATCTCAACACTAGGGGTCTCTGTGGGAGAGTGCTAACCTGGCTTACATGGGGTCTGGATTCAATCCCAGCATCAGAAAAAAGGAAATACATATGTGCATACATACTAAGAAAGAATATGACGGGCCCACCGTACATTTTCATAGCATTATACTCCCCTAAATTTAGCTTTCCCTAACCTAAATGCATTAGCACTAAAACCTTCTGGTTAGAACTGACCTCATCGGCACTACCAGAAGTAAAACCTAATTGAGGCCAACAGGAATTATTCATGACGGTCAGTCCAGGGATAAGAAATATAAGCCAGCCAGGCGTGGTGGCGCACGCCTTTGATCACAGCACTCGGGAGGCAGAGGCAGTCGGATTTCTGAGTTCGAGGCCAGCCTGGTCTACAAAGTGAGTTCCAGGACAGCCAGGGCTGTACAGAGAAACCCTGCCTCGGAATAAAAAAGAAAAAAAAAAGAAAGAAAGAAAGAAAAAAGAAATATAAGCCAGTTCTTGGTTCTCTGGCCCACCATCCTCTGGCTACAATGACTGGTTCCCAGGGAATCCAACAGCAGCAATACCTAGGGTTCTACATCCACACTAAGAGAAAGGATACTTGGACTTCTGGCTGGATGTGAAGGAAGAACTGGATACTCAAGGTTGACACAGGCTGACATCTTTCAACCCTAAAAGTAACCACCATGAAGACGTCTTCATAGTAGGCCATAAAACAAGGTCAGAAAGAGAGTCAAAGCCCAAACGTCTGTCTGCAGGCCACCCTGGCCTCTGGAAGCATCACATAAGAGGTCACGAAATAACCTGCCATGGCTGATGTCAGTGTGACTCTGGGCATTCCACTGAAAATATTCTTGTTAATAACATGAAATAATACCCTACAGCCATCTTTTTTTAATATACTGTACCAGGCATCGAGCCTGTGGCTTTCTGTATGTTAGGCGCATGCTCTTCCACTGAGCTGTATCCCCAGTCCTAATAACATGCCCTGATCGAATTTCTGAAAGTCTGTCCAGAGTCCTTTTCTTCAGCTACCATGACTTGGCTCTTCTCTAATGACAGGTTACTCAAAATTTTCACTGCAGAAATCTCTCAGGGTACTTCCGTCCATACATAGGTATCTTTAACCCTTATTTCTATAGGATAAATCCCTGGATATGAAGTTACGGGGTCACAGAGTACTCTTGCTTTTCTGCAAGAGGATTTTTCTCAGAATACATCTGGGATCCATGATTGTCACCATCAGTGTCACAGACGTTTTCCTTTACAGTCTACCCCTTTCTCCTGTCTCCTTGTCCACAACCTGTGTGGCCTAGGAAGATGTACTGGCTGGTCTTGTGTGTCAACTTGACACAAGCTGTAGTTATCACAGAGAAAGGAGCTTCAGTTGAGGAAATGCTTCCTGATATCCAGCTGTGGGACATTTTCTTAATTAGTGATCAAGGCAAGGAGGGCCCAACCCATTGTGGGTGGTGCCATCCCTGGGCTGGTAGTCTTGGGTTCTATAAGAAAGCAGGCTGAACACCGGGCAGTGGTGGCGCACGCCTTTAATCCCAGCACTTGGGAGGCAGAGGCAGGCGGATTTCTGAGTTCGAGGCCAGCCTGGTCTACAAAGTGAGTTCCAAGACAGCCAGGACTACACAGAGAAACCCTGTCTCAAAAAAACCAGAAAGAAAGAAAGAAAAAAAAGAAAGGCAGGCTGAGCAAGCCAGGGGAGCAAGCCAGTAAGTAACATCCCTCCATGGCCTCTGCATCAGCTCCTGCTCCCTGACCTGCTTGAGTTCCAGTCCTGACTTCCTTTGGTGATGAACAGCAACATGGAAGTGTAAGCTAAATAAACCCTTTCCTCCCCAACTTGCTTCTTGGTCATGATGTGTGTGTAGGAATAGAAACCCTGACTAAGACAGAAGATAATGTCTTCCTATTTTCACTACCTTTCCACCTATTCTTGCCATTAACAGGAACTGAGATAGCCCACACTCTTAAGTTCTACATATCCCATACTTTTCAAGCTTATTCCTCCAAAGGAATTCAACTCCAACCATCCTTTGACCCACTATCAATTCAATGCAATTCAATGTTCACACCCCCTGAGTAGCTTTCACTTATCATTTAAACATTTATTATCATTTTTGAGACAGAATCTCCCTCTGCAGCCCAGGTTGGCTTGGACTTCACTATGTTGCCCAGAATGACCTCAAGCTTAGGGTGCTCTCCCTGTCTCACCCTCCGCAGTGTGGAGTCACAGACACAGGTCATCATTCCCATCTACTTGTCTTGCTGACCAGCTGAAATTCCAGAGTGTTAACTACTCTCTTGCATACTCCCTTAGCTTCACTGCCCGACTTGGTTTTACTTCTCTCCTGAGACCCTAACTGAAGTTTTTTCCCATCACTTATACCTCCACGATGGCTGCTGTATCAGTGTTTCAGGTGTTAAAATTCTAACACCGGAGTTGACTGGTCTTCCCTTTTAAATCTGACTATAAGGACGTCATTTGTACTTCCTGGCAATCTACACTTTTCCACCCTCTCTACCTATGATGACAGTTTTATAACTTCCCCTCCTTCCTTAAGCCTATCATACCTCCTCCGCCACCTCCATCCTCAGTTCATGACCTTGCTTCCAGCCACCACAAGCTCTCAAGCCGGAATGAATCATCTTATTGTGCCCATGTATTCTACTGTTAAAGATAATTTTATTTCGAATCGGCTGGGATCCATTGGCAGGGGGATGCCCAGACATTTGCTCAAATTTCTGGCAGTACTGGGGATCTAGCCTCTATGGTAGATCCCCTGGCACATGTGGAGCCGTGGGTTCCATACCAACACATTCTAGGAAGGAGAAGCGGGGACGAGGACCAGAACCCAGGCATGTCCTGGGCCTCAGATTCAGGCGGACCAGAAATGATAGCATCAGCAACCCTACTCTGAGTAAATCCTCCATCCCATCCTTACCTTCATGGTGACAGCCTTAGTTCAATCCAGAGATTTCTGAGAAGGTGGGGGGTGTATATGGTTACTTTCATTTTTGTTGTTGCTATGTAGCCCTGGCTAGTCTAGTATTCATTAGCCTTGAGCTTTCTACAATCCTCCTGCTTCAGTCCAAGGACCGGGGAATACAGATGAACACCACCCCACCTAGCTCTAACTATATAGCTGATGGACATCCTGACAGCCTCAACTCAAAACAATAGGCAGAGTGGTCCCTGTTTAAATCTAAGGATTAAATAACATGACCGAGTGAAATTTAACCCCAGGAACACAAGGATAGTTCAACATGAGAAAAATGGCCAATATAATAACTCACATTAGAAATATAATGGAATAAAAACAGCATGCTTATCTAAATTTACACAGATGATGTACCTGATAAAATTTAACAATTTTTCATGATTTTAAAAACAAATAACAGAAGGCAATCTCTTCAACATAATAATCAGCAATTATATGACCCTGCGGAAAACACCAAACAAAACAACTTTTCCTTAGAAATATCCATTTTTATCACTGCCACTTTTGAAAGTTCCAGACAGAGAATTTATACACGATTTGTTTTTAAGGAGCACCAGTGATAGTTAATCTTCACTGTCAACTTGACAGGATCTGGAATCAACCAACAGAGAAGGCATCTTTAATCAGGGTATCTGAAGTGGGAAGACCCAATCTAACTGTAGGTGGCACCTTCCAGGGGCGGCCAGATAAAGGAAGATGTGGGGGGAAAGCTTTGCCTCTTGTTTCATCGCCTTCATGTCTCACTGGTGAGTTCAGTTACCCTGTTGATATGGTTATCTACACTGAAAGTTCATGTGTCCTGTTGATATGGTTATCTACACTGAAAGTTCATGTGTCCTGTTGCTGCTAAGGTCACTGCTGTAACCTACCCTCGCTGATAGCTGGAGCTTCTTCGGATTTCCAATACAGACTGAAGACCAGGGGCTCCCCAAGAATCATCCATGCCTTCAGCAGTGGGTTGGGACTGCTGAAACATGCAGTTTCCTGCTCTGAGCAGCTACAGAGTTCTCCGCCTCTACAGTAAGAAGAATGGCATGGTAGAACTATCCAGACTATAGCATATAGGCCAATCTAATGAGTCCTCGTTTAATACAGATTCATTCTATTGATTCTTTTCCTCTAAGCAGTGGTTCTCAACTCCCTTTGGGAATTGAACGACCCTTTCACAGGGGTGGCCTAAGGCCATCTTCATACTCAGATATGCACTATGATTCATAGCGGTAGCTAAATTACAGTTATGAAGTAGCAACAAAAATAACTTTATGGTTGGGGGGGGTGTGTCACCACAATATGAGGGACTATATTAAAGGGTTTCTTACAGATGAATCATCTGAAAGAAAGCAACGCCATTTACAACAGCAGTTAATAAAATATCTAGAAATAAATGCAACCAAGCAGGTTTAAATAAAAAAGACTTGTTTACTATAAGCTACTTTCCTACATGGAAAAGAGTAAACTTGGACCCTTAACTCAAACTGAATACCGAGATTAACTCAAACATAATGGCTAAACTTTCACGTTGTTTTTTTTTTTAAAGGGGGGGGTTAAAATGAAATTATCAGAGAATAGATGAAAAATGTGTGATTTTGGAAATGGTAATAGGTTTAATATCTTAACATGTACAGATAATGAATTGAGCATCATCAAAATTTCGCACCGTGTGAAACATTATCAAATATGAAAAAGTTCCAGCATTGTAGAGCATGCCTAGAGTCCCAACACTTGGTGAGCAAAGGCAGGAGGAATCTCGAATTCAAGGATAGCTAGAGCTACACACCACAAATCTATCTCACCATTCCCCACAAAATAAAAAAAAAGCACAAAACATGATGTCTTGCAAATTATATATATACATATATATATATAATATATGTATGTATATATACATATACACACATACATGTATGATGTTTCATATTCACATGAAGAGCTCCTACAACTGAATAAATTAAAAACTCAAATTTGAAAATAGGCAAAGGACTATGTTTCGTCCTTTACCAGTGAAGAGTAGCCATTAAATACATGAAAAGCTGCTCAATGACATTAGTCATTAACCAAAGCCCAAATACCAAATACAAAGCAAAACAAACATAAGATACTACCCCATGTCACCCTCTAGCAGGATTACAATAAGGAGGGATTTAAAAAAAGAAGAAGAAGAAGTTTTGACAAGACTTTGGGGAAACTAAGACACTTGTGCATGACCCCTGTGTGAAAGTTCGGCAGTTACTCAAAAAGCTTATCACAGAAGCCAGAAAGTCCCATATACAGAGATACATCAAAAAAATTTAAAACAGGGGCACAGATACACACAACAACATTCAGGGCAAACAAAGGAGAAACCAACCTATCAGTAGTATAAAGGATAAGCAAACTATTGTACATATACACGATGAACCATTCATTCATTAATTCAGCCTTAAAAACAGGAATTAAACTCAGCTCTAAACCACAGCATAGATGGGCCTTGAAAATGATACCTTGCTTGATGGACGAAGCCACATCTGTCAGAACAAACGGTTCTATTTACATTAAGTATCTGAAATGGATGGATTCATAAGAGAAGTGGCATTATTACAAAATTTCTGGGTCCTGGGAAGTGGAGGCAACGGAGTTATTACTTTATGGTTATAGAGTTTTTGCTTAGGATGAAGAGCAATTTCTGGAAGTAGGGTGTGCTCAGTAAAAGAATAGGTAGTTATAGCATGGGCAATGCCCAGCATCGGAAAACAGACAAACAAGAACCCAAATCAACAACAAAGAATGTGGTAGCAGGAGATAGCGGCAACATTTGCACATGCGGAGTGCAATTTATTATCACTGAACTGTATTTAAAATTATTAAACTGGCAAATTATAGTGTGTGTGTATGTGTGTGTGTATGTGTGTGTGTGTGTGTGTGTGTGTGTGTGTGTGTGTATTTCCCTGACAACTCGACAAGAGCTTCCCAACTCTTCAGGATGAGACACCAGATTCCTAACATAGTCTTGAATCCTGTGCAATCTCTCTGGTCTCTACCAGCAGGCTCCTTTTCTCTACCCTAAGGGCCTTTCTGGGTTACTCTTACTCCAGGCAGCCTCCTTGGGGCTTTCACTTTCTTTCCCCTCCCATAAACACTTCCTTCACAGTGAGGACCTTTTGGGAATTGTACCTCCCAACCCCCACTGGCCCTCACCCCTCTTTCTTTCATTTTCACTTTGTCAGTACTGCACTTGACATTTTGTGTAGCTCTTTCCGCTAAATTGTAAGCTCAAAAGGGGGTAAATATTCTCTGTTTCATTCATTTTGTTATGTCAGCATTGCTCAACAATTATATGCTGAATTCGCACAGGGCTGGGATGCCATTCAATTGAAGAGCGCTATATCAAGCAGGTGAGTAGTCCCAGCCTGGGGTTCCATCCTCAAAACAAGAGGAGACACAGGGGACCACTAGAATGCAAGGACATTAAGTACCAAACTGCCCTATAAGCCGCAGGCTTTGCATACAATCTCTAATAAAAGATCAAGAGGGCATGACAGGGTAGGCCTTACTGTCTTGAGTTCGAGGACAGCGTGGGCTAAAAGTGTGAGGGGCTACAGAAGGGAAGCCCAGGCTCAACAAAATCGAAGGAAAAAAATTAAAGCCGAAATTATCGCTATTTGGGAACTCTGGATTAGCATCCCAAATATTTTTATTGCTCTCCAGGTTTTTACATATCAGGTCTTTGGGAGAACGAGTCATATTCAACAAAACAAAATGCTCATTAGTAAAATGACTTGACCTTAAGAGATCCAAAACAATTTGCTCAGTCGTGGAAAGCCGGTTGCCTCCCCTGCCTCGGTTACTCCTGCCTCAGCCCTTCCCGAAAGCGTGACTCTAAGAACGCTATAAACAGCAGCTGGGGCGGAAGAGGCGGGAAAGCCCACTGACGGGACTAGAGGAGGCCTGTGGCTCCGAGGCCCCTTTCCAGGGGATCTGATGGAGAAAGGAGGCAAGGCTCCCTTCCCAAGAAGCTCCCCAACACAACCCCAGGAGAAAGCCCCGTGGGCGAGAGGGACGAGCGTCCGAGATGCGTAGATACAGCCCAGGGTACGCAAAGGGGAGAAGCAAAAGCAGGGGAGACACGTTACCCTGAGAAGAGCCAGATCTAAGGGTCTTCTCCTCCAGCAGGATGATTTATGGAGGACTGAGAACCAAAGCCCACGACCCAGGCATCGGGTGAGGCCTCACATTTACTAACTTTATACCAACGGGCGCCTCGGTGCACTTCTGGTCTGGAGACTGCCCTTCCCTGCACTCCGCCCGCGGCCCCGCCCAGCCTCTCCCAGCCCCGCCGCCCTCCCACCCACGGCAGCCGGCCGGCGCAGCGCGCATGCTCGGAGCTGACGGCCGCTGGGCACGCTGGGCAATGTAGTCTCAACGCGGGTGCGGGTGAGCCGCGGGAAGTCACAACCCTCCCGCCACCTCTCCAGCCGGCTCTCACGCACGCCGGGTCCCCGCGCGCTGTCTGCCGTCAGGGCGCGCCCGGAGGCTGAGCCCGAGCCCCTCACCCCCTCTTTCGGTTAGCGCGGCTGGGGAGGCGGGGTCCCAAGCCCGGCCCCTCCGGAGGCTCCCCGCCTCCCTCCCGCCCTCCCCGCGGCGTCGGGCCGGTGCCCGAATCCAGGCAGCGGCCGCAGGAGGCGCGGCGGCGGCGGTGGGCGCCGCAGGCGATGCCCCTGCCCCGCTGCTCCGGCGGGGGGCAGAGCGCGCGGCGGCGGCGGCGGCGGCGGCGGGGAAGGAGGCGGGGGTCGGCGGCGGCGGAGGGGCCGAGAGCTGGCGGCGGCGGTGGTCGTGAAGGGCATCGGTGACGGAGATGATGTGAGTGTCGGCTGGCTGGGGACCCCCGGGGCTGCCGAGCCCGAGCTGGGCGGCTGGCAGCGTACGGGAATCGGAACGGGAGGCCCGGGGCGGCCGATGGGGATGCTGCGTGTGCGGTGCGGAGCCGGCCGAGGCCGGGGCGCGAGAGCCGGGCCAGAGTGGGGGTTCCGGGCGGCGGCAGCGGGGGCAGTGCGGACCCAGGGGCGTCTGCGATTGTTCTCAACACCCCTCCCCCATCCCACCCCGTGTGTCTGTTTGTCACTTGCAGCTGAAGATGGAAAGAGCCAGGCGAAGGGGAGGCGGCGGCAGCAGCGGCGGCGGCCGTGGCCGCGGAGGCAAGAATGTAGGGGGCCCTGGCCTAAGCAAGAGTAGACTCTATCCCCAGGCCCAGCATTCTCACTACCCCCACTACTCCGCGTCAGCCACCCCTAATCAGTCTGGGGGCACATCCGAAATCCAGGAGCTGGCCTCCAAACGTGTGGACATCCAGAAAAAGAGGTTTTACCTAGACGTGAAGCAAAGCTCTCGGGGCCGCTTCCTAAAGATAGCCGAAGTCTGGATAGGGAGAGGCCGGCAGGACAATATCAGAAAGAGTAAACTGACCCTCTCCCTGTCGGTGGCAGCAGAGCTGAAGGACTGTCTAGGCGACTTCATCGAGCACTATGCCCACCTGGGCCTGAAAGGCCACAGGCAAGAGCATGGCCAAAGCAAAGAGCAAGTCTCCAGGAGGCGGCAGAAGCACTCTGCACCCTCCCCACCGGTGTCAGTGGGATCCGAAGAGCATCCTCACAGTGTCCTTAAAACGGACTATATAGAGAGGGACAATAGGAAATACTACCTGGACCTAAAGGAGAATCAACGAGGTCGCTTCCTAAGGATTAGACAAACCATGATGCGGGGCACTGGCATGATAGGTTACTTTGGCCACAGTTTGGGCCAGGAACAGACTATTGTCCTCCCAGCGCAAGGTATGATTGAATTTCGTGATGCCTTGGTTCAGCTGATCGAAGACTACGGCGAAGGAGACATAGAAGAACGAAGGTGTGGAGACGACGACCCACTCGAACTCCCAGAGGGGACCTCTTTCAGAGTGGACAATAAAAGGTTCTACTTTGATGTGGGCTCTAATAAATATGGAATTTTCCTGAAGGTAAGTGAGGTGAGGCCACCTTACCGTAATACTATTACTGTTCCGTTCAAAGCTTGGACAAGGTTTGGGGAGAATTTTATCAAGTATGAAGAAGAGATGAGGAAAATTTGCAACAGCCATAAGGAAAAGAGAATGGATGGCCGTCGGGCCAGTGGTGAAGAACAAGAATGCCTGGACTAGCATGAAATTGAACTCCAGCAGGCAAAATTTAGAAATCAGTAATTGGCTAAACGTACTGATCCGTAATCATGATCATTTGAAGAAGTTTCTCCTCTTTTGGGCCTTTTGTTATTAGAGATATTCCCCCCCCCCCCCATAGTTTATACTCAAAGGAGTCTGATTCTCATGTTATGTTATACATAGATCACTATAATTCTCATGGGAATTCCAACCTCCCCAGAGCCAAATAGTTTAGCTGCTTCAACTGCTCCAGACTATTGAAGTATGCAGATTGGCGCAGCGTGTGACATTCTGACCTATAATCACGATAGCTTAAGATTTACATTGCACTATGACAGAATCTTGAAAGTGATGATGCATAGACTTAAGACGAAAGTGTGAATTTCTATTTAACAAATCCCGCCCCCAAAGAAAGTCCCATACTTCGTTAAAAGTTTGTACTTTGTTAAAAAGTTGCAAAGTTTACCTGTAGGACAATTACCACAGAAACAGAAATTGTCCTCAAGTGTAGTATATTTCTTTATGAAAGTACTGGTAGGAATATATTGCTCATTGGGTAACTGAGTATTAACTAGTACCACTAAAATACAAATCTTATTAGATAATTAGACCTATGAGATACAGTGTCATATTGCTTAACAGTATTCTATAATTTCAAATTTTGTGGAAACCCTATAGTTTTAGTTGCCATATCAAAGCCACGGAAGAGTTTTAATTCATTATTCTAGCTAATTGTAATCTAATCTTCTGTTTCCTGTTCTATATATTTTATTGACTTTCCAAAGTTTTGGAAATTATGCTTATGTCACTGTTGTGAGGGAGGTTTCACCCAGTGGCTTTGCTATGGAAATTTTGATGTTTTAAAACAGCCTTTCATGATAATTTGGAATTGTTTTTCCTTAAAATCTGTCATGAACTTTCAAAGTGTATTTTATGCTTTCCTGTTCATGCATAGGGTTGATGCACCAGTTCACTGGTGTAAAAAGATATCTACTGATATATTTTAGTAAGGCTCTTACATTGGCTACCCTTAAAACCATGTCAAACTTAAACCTGACTTTTATACATACTTTTAACTCCAAAAAAAAAAAAGTTGTTGTTTTGGGGGGTTGTTTTTGTTTTGGGTATTTTTGTTTTTTTGTTTTTTGTTTTTGCTGAGAATACAAAATTGCAGTCTGGGAAATATAATATTTGGAAACAATATTGGTTATAAACATTTAAAAGGAAAAATTCAGGCATTTTCCAAGGTGCTCCTTAAGATTCTCAAAGAGGTTTACTCTACACAAGATGTATCCATCCATTTGTGCTTGCCTGTATTAAAAAAAATCACTTTCCAGAAAGTGCCACCTGAATTTTTAGACACTCAGCAATTTTTAAACAAGTGGGTAGATAATATCATGTACACCCACAACATCCCTTATTAACTGAATGAAATTTCATCTGTTGGGCTACATCTTACTCTAAACGAAATTGTGTTTTGTCATGGGATCAGGTACTGCTCCACAGTAAGTCCATGTGATCATATTTAAGAGACAGGCAGATTTCAACTGCCCAAATAGAGTTCTCATGGGTGAGAGCTGGCTGCAAGGACCGAGGTCAGAATGTGGCTCTTCTCTGATATGCTCTTAAATAATCCAGAATCGCTTTGAACAATTTTCCCTCCAGAATTTTTTCTCTAAACACATTAAACTAAGGTCACTAAGGAAAACCATGGGACGAATTAAGAAGATTAAGTTCATTGGCTTTTGTTAAGACCAAGCAACTAGTAACCCAGACGTACATACTGATGTTGGTTGCAGATTCTATTTCACATTTCTCGAAGTACTATGATGGAATCTCACTCAGTTCACTACCCTTGTGAACCATCTGGATCACCATGGAACAACTGAAGGTTAGAAGAAAATGTCAGTAAGAGCGTTAATAGCACATGGTGGGTGTCGAGACTATAAAAGTAGCAAGGATTTTTAACCAGTCCTATCTGTAAGATAACGTAACTCTGTAGGCTTCATAGGAAGTAGCTTGGGTATATGAAGGAGTGGTGTGCACTTGAATTACTGTACTACTGATTGTTATTGCTGCCCATCATAGTGCCTGTTAATAATAATCAACCTGTCAGATTTCGGCAAACCGGAGCTATGAATATTCCATTACTCAGTTGTCCCAATCACTATTGCTGTGAGTATATACTCGCTCTTAAAAATCTTATCTTCCTCTTTTGAAATGTTTATATAGGTTAGGACTAACCGATTGCTTTTTGGTTTTTAGTCTGATGAGGTTTAAATGTGTATATGCATATGCGTATATATACCAATGGTACTATGTCAGACATGAAGATAAATATATTTAATTCACTGTATATACATATTATTAGCTTCATTTCATATTAATTATTTAAGTAAAGGACTAGCTAAATAGCCAGATTTTCTACCTTATATGTATACTTCAAAGTTCTTACCATCTCAAAGTTATAGATTGGGTGTATATATATATATATATATATATATATATATAGCCAATTGAATATACTCTAGAAGCACTATGACTTTTACCAATCCTTTGTTTACCTTCTCATAGTTACTATATTCATTGAAAAATGGTATGATGCTATGATTTTTTTTGATACTTAAAATTCCCAAGAGTTCACTAGCCATAATTGTGATCCAGTTCAAACATATGGACTTAGGATGTGTGTTGCCATGTATCTTATAAGCTACTATTTTTATCTGTGCAATATAAATTTTATTTATTGTCATTTGTAACATAAATGGAGCTGCAAGTGTACATGGTATTCTTCAAAATAATAGGATCCTTGCCTTGAAGGCATTAAACTCTTATGGAAACTGGATGTTAGAAGTGAAAAATGAGCATTGAAGTTAGTAACCAAAATTACTAGTTCACTGTATAATGCTAAAACATTGATGATGTTTGCACATAGTAATCGAGCATAATGTGGACAGACTCCAACTGTAATAATATAAGCTAATAGTATTAAATCTGGAAACGGGTTCCTCAATAGTTGGCAGTGTGCTCCTAGCAATTAAAAGCAGTGCTAATACGCTGCTTATATGCAAAAGATGCAATGTATTATATAGATATTCAAGTTCTGCCACATTTTATTATTTTTCCTTCTTAAAGCCCCAAACTGCCATGTCCCTTAAACTTGAGTCAAACACAAGCTTATTTGCACTAAAGAGCATGGCCAAAAAAATAAATGACAGGGTGGAAAAGCTATTTAGAACCTCTTGAAATGATTGGTTCTAATGGGAGAATTTCACATTTGTCTATTTGAAAGCTATATGGTCCAGGCAGACAATCTGTCAGTTCACTAATTTAATAATGCACTTTACCTTTGTATATAGAAGATGTACATTTATGCCCCTTGACAGGCAGGCTGTGTTTCAGTAACTATGTAGTTAGGATCTGTAGGATGATCTCTTGCATGCACACGTTTGTGTTAGAACTATTGTAACAGGTTTCTATTAAGGCAGTGTAATGGAAAAGGACGGAAGGTGGTTTTAAAGCAAATCTCAATTCATTTAACAAGGAATTTTAAAGTAGATTTTGTATTTGTATTAAAGACTAGAATAATATAAAACTATTTCTAATCCAGATTAGTGTTGCAATTCAGACTATATCTACTTGAGACTTCCCATAATACTCCAAAAATTAAATTGGGGAATCTAGCCAGATAACTTTTTTAATAATTCTGTTCCATTGTTAATATGTATTTAAGTTACTAATAAAAAGACAGTACATGCTACAGCTCTAGAATTTAAAGTATGGTTAGCTTATGTTTTAAAAATCACCAGACTAAAGTAATAAAGTTTCAAGTAAGGAGTATGAAGAGCTTAATAAGTACTAAAAAAATAAATAGGATATTTCAAATTTTTCAAAAGTATTAACCTTTAACAACTCAAAAGAGAACTGGGGAATTCGGTGTATCATTCTACCCCGAACACATTTGAAAAATGTATATTTGAAAAACTAGATAATTGTTGCTTAATAATAGGTTGTATGTACTTTACTGAAAAACACTGTGTACTAACAATTCATCAAGACTGTGCTATATTTATTGCATTCATTTTATATCTATAGATAAGAAACATATAGTCATCCTATCTTAATCTAATCATGTATTTATATTGTAATTTTGCAAATATTTTCAGTAAAATAAACATTTATCTGAGCTGCACAGTTTGAAGAGGATGAAATTGGACTATAATCTCAGATACTCATTTTTAATCAGCAGCTACCATTGAAAACTGATGTATTGTCATTTCTTGAGATTTATTTTACAGTTTACTTAACATTTAAATGAATGCGGTTCAATTTGAGTTTTAATTGGTTATTTGAAAATGAGGTGTTTTTTGTTGTTTTTTTTTTTTTCTTGCTTTCTTCCAAACAACTTTGACTGAAACATGAAATCCTCTTCCAATCTTTAGGTAAGGGCTTTGGTGAGTCACCACCTAGTCTGAAGTCTGTCTTTACCAAACACCAAGCATCTTTGGCAGGATATTTTGTCAAAAGAAATTAACATTGATTCCGTACCTCCAGAATGGTACAGATACAAGACCTGGCATTGCCACATAAGATTCATTCAAACCTTTCCAAAGTTTCCTGAGAGATGTCTTAACTTCCATAGAGAAGTTGTGGCTAATGGCTAGCCCTGTCAGAGGAAGGGGATAAGGAATTAGCATTCTGCTGTAACCGTCTGTAGTCTACAGTACCGTAGCACCAGAGTAAGGAAAAATGTGTTTCCCAGGCCAATATCTTACAAAAATTGTTTTCTAGATAACAGCAAGTCTACCATAAAGAAAATATGATCAAATATACATAGGTAGATTTTAGGGGAAATTTTTACTATTTTCTTATAAAATGGGGGGAAAATTGGTCTTCGTTCTTAATCTGATATGACATTTTTCAGCCATGTAGATTTATTTTAGTGGTAAATTTTAACATTTTTGAATAGAAAAAACTATTCCTATAGCAGCAGATTTATGGACAGAGGCTGTAGCTCAGTTGGAACAAATGTTTGCCCAGAGAGCACAAAGCCCTGGACTTGATTCCCATCCACATAAGGGGGGGTATGGGAGCGCATGCTTTGTCACTTCAACACTAAGGTGAAGGCAGGAGGGGCTAAAGCTGAAGGTCATCCTCAGCTCCAGTAACTGCAGCCCGAGCTACATGCAATGTAGCTCCAAATAATAAGAAGAAGATGCTACAGTAGACAATGAAAAGTAGCAACCAGTGTTAATAATTTGTTATTTATCCTTTTACAGTCATTCTCACATGTAAACATGTACATACATATATTCTTTTCAAATGCATAAACACATAACCATCCCATTCCTAATAATATCAACTTTAGGTCTGGCATTTAAGGAATTTTTTTCTTTTTACTAGATATCATATTTTATCTTGCTAGCATATCACTTTTATACAGAGAAAACATCAAGAAAATAGTAAGTGAATCCCATTGGTATAGACTTAGATTGCAGATGTCTGTGTTTCTTGTTAGGTGTACAGATGTGCAGTTTCTCATCCTAGTTTGCATCCTCACACCTGCCCACCTCTCACCTTCCATGTCGCTCTCTGTGTCCCTCTCAAAAAAAAAACTATTGTTGTTTTTCCTGAAGTAACACGTTAGTTCAGGGGAATCTGGATATTAATTAATATAGCCAAGTGGCATGTGAGGTTAACTGTGTTCTCTAGTGAAAAGCTCTGATATTTAAAAGCTTTAACAAATTATAGCTTTCAATTTTTACTAACTGCTACTATTTTTTTTTTTTATCCAAAGACCTTGCCATTATGAGCATGTGATCATTAGAACTGTAGTGAGAGATTTTATGTTATGGCTTTGTTCAAATGGCTTGATTCATTAACATGAAACATTTTATCCATGTGGTAAGGAAGGTATAAAGTTTATTTAACAGCTTTTGATATGCATGTCTACACAAAGCAACAGCACTGTTCGTAATCATTTAAAGCACTATTTTTTTTTCTTGAATTTGTTTTGGTGCGCGTGTGTGTGTGTGTGTGTGTGTGTGTGTGTGTGTGTGTGGAGGGTGTGCGGGGAAGGACTGGAGACTGGAAGGCCATGCCAATATAAGGCATGCACTCTGCCACTGAGCCACATTCCCAACCATGAATGGGTTGGGCTTTTTTTTTTTTCTTCCCCCTGTTGGTTTTTTAATGGGTCAGAGTCTGTGAGAAATCCTGGGGCTATGATGATAAGAGTATACCTTAGGAAGTTAAGGGGCTATAAGTACAACCAAGTCATCTGCTGGGAGAATGTGAAGTAGCAAATGGATCTATTGAAAAGCACAGTAGACAAAAGAAAACAAAGAGAACACTGGCAATTATTACTATTCATGAAAATATAAGCAAAACTACTTCAATAGTTCTCTAATATTACTTGCAGGGGAGGGGGACCATAAGTCATGCTCACCATGTGGGCATATTAAGACCTTCTCTTTTCTGTTGACTACCAGTGTGGGGAATAAACCTGAGACAGGAAATCGCCTACCCCAACCCCTTCAATTTTACAAATGAAAGCAACTAGGGCAAAAGACTCAACAGAATTAGAAATCGATCTTAAACATGGGCTAGGGATTCTTTTAATAGATTGGTATCTGTAAACTTCCACAAGATACAAAAACTAAAGGCTCTGCTTTAAACTTTATGGTAATTTCTGTGTGGTTGATAACATAATTTCCTGTTCAAAAATGAGAGAGGTATTGTCAGAAAACATGATTCTTTCAAACACTTTAAAATCCTGAGTGAATCACATATTTAATGACTAACTCACCATCCTTTAGTGGATCTGCAAAACCGGCCACAATTTGCATATATTGACTTGTTTAAATTCAAATTATATATATAATATATATTATATATACATATATATTTCTCTGTAGCAAATCTTCTTTCAACATGAACTGTACTTAAATTTAGGACAAAATAATAACTTGCAATTCCTCTTCGGAGTTCCCTTGTTTTTGGTAAATTAGCCTTCCTAAATTTTTCATGTGTTTCCCTTGTAAAAATTGTTAGTTTTATTGATTGTAACATCCGCCAACACACTGAAGCACGGAGTGGTCCGCCAGTGCTGCCGCTGGGGAGGCCCTTAGTTGTGTGAGCATGACACAGACAGCTGGTTTCTATAGAAGAGTGTCTCCATGGAGATTGGTCTCTGATACCTGAGTGCGACTGTATGTCTTTGACTTTCCCCTTTTTATACCTAGTTCTGACAGCTGTTCTCTAAAGTCTCCAAGTTTTTAGGAAATAATAAAAATTGAAAAAAAGAAAGAACGGACCATTAAAATTTCTTACGGTATTTAAGCGTTTGAGTTGTTCAGGGGGTAAGTTTGAAGGGGTAAAGTTTCTCTTTTTAATCTTCACTAAATTAAGGTTATAAATCTGAATGCTTTAGCTGACTAAAGCCAGAATGTCTCCCGTTAGGAGCTGGCCCTAAAGGTGTAAAAGTGGTTGTTACATAGTAACTACATTTTCTCACACTTTTGTTCGACCATTGTCCTCTGCTTTTATTTTTTGAGGGGAACAGATTTATATGTGAAGTCTCATTTTTGAGTGTGACTTGTTTATTGTATATATTCTATAATCACCTCATACATTCTGCATGACATAGGAATTTTTTAAAACCTAGCACCATTGTCCAAATGCCATTCCTGAAATAATTATAGAATACAGTGCTAAGTGGTATGTGGCTACTGTCGTCAGTGTCCCAGAGAATGAAGTACTGACTTTGGTCCTCTCCTCCTTGGCCATATTAAATAACCTATGATGGTGAACTCACTGAGGACCACTTACCTAGCTGCAGCAGGAGAGATCTGTTGTGTAGTTCATGAGTGGAGAACTAGATACGTTATGGTCACGAGGGCATTGCTGTAGACGCTAAGTCCTCCACTGTGCCGTGTCAGCACCAGCCAATAAAAAGTGTTAGAGTGATGCCTTTCTCAACAGACTATCAAAGACAGCATTTAAGAGCAACATACCTGTATCTTAACGAACATAAGCACATCAATATTTTGATTGTCTTAAAAATTCTACTTTCCCAAAACATACCATGTGATTGCCTATCTTTGGCCCACTGGTGGTTCACAGTAGCAATTTAGCTGGCCTATTTTGAACAAATTCCATGGAATTAATTGACTATTGTAGACAAAGTTCTTTCTCTGTTTTCTCCTCCCTCTCCTAAAAAAAAGCAGATGTATTTTCAGTTCTCAATTGCTTCTCTTGGTGTTTGGGATCTAAGTGGGACATGATAGAACAGTTTAGTTTGTTGGTTCTTTCCATTTGTCAATAGGATGAGACTTTTCCTCAGCCTACGGTCAAACTGCAGCTTTACCTAAAAATACACGCTTGAAATGCCAAAACCTCACAACAGATCTAAGAATAGAACCACAAAATAACGAGCCAGCAATAACGATAACAATGTATACAGTTACCTAAGTCCCGAACGTTTCTTGCCACTTACTAATTTGCTTCAGAGATAGAATTCAGTTTACTAACAATCTTTTCCCTCCTACATATGTACAATTCAGTTAGAGCATGACTTTGTCTACCACTGTGGCCCTACTTTCACCCTATTTTTTCAAATGACTATCAAAGCATAATAAAGATCAGAGCCACTCGATGAAATAAGCTAGCTCTATATAGACTGTAAGGAAGGAGGACCAGTCCTTCTTCACTCAGCCATTCTTGGCATCCTTACCATAGTTAGCTAAGAGTTGAGGATGAATAGAAAGTTCAGGATCATTCTTGGCTACATAGCAAATTAGGCCAATCTGGACTACATAAAACCCTCTTTAAAAAAAAAAAAAAAAAAGGAAGGAAGGAAGAAAGAAAAAGAATGGAAGAAGAAAAGAAAGACAGATATGGAAAGATGTCAGTTGAGGTTTATTATTACTAATAGCCAATATTGGATACCTACTTTATATGACTGCATTGCAGAACCCTTCATATAGACTTTCTAATCTGTATAACAGCATCATTAACTTCATTATAATAAAATTGTCTCCATATTTCCTAACTAATATATTTGAACCAAGTTGACACCCAAGACAAAGATTATGCTCAATCAGTTAGGGAAGGCTATCTGTAAGACTTACTCAGAATCTGACACACAGACACATGCATCCCAACAGTAATAAAACATAGTCTGGCCTCTCACCATAAAGTAGCTTCAGGTTACTGGGAACTCTTTTATCCAAAACTGTTCCCTATAAATGGGATTAATAGCCTCACCAAGAGATTTTTTTTTTTTTTTTTGCTTAAAGGAAGATGCATTCACTCGTTTAAGTTGTTACTCATAAATAGAACTTATTTGATCTTAAGTATAGATTATAGACCGAACCTCCAACCCTGGTCAACTTTTAAAGTTGGTAATTTTTTAAAGGATTCAGATGTTGGGACAAATGATGGAGCATCCTGATTCTATCCCTAGAGACCGAAAAGACAAAGCACTGCTCACTGTGGGTCTGTGGTTTCATTTCATGAACTAAAGATAACTGGCTCTGCTAAATCAGTTTGGAACCAAGTCTTAGCAATGTTCCTGGGAGGCTTTGCTTGTTACAACTTTCCCTGGCAGCTGACTGACAGCTCACCCTGCCCCCATACTCTGCAGACATCATTCCAGTTTCTGTCACACAGAATTACCCACAGGATGAGTGCTCCTTTTACAGGTCCATATCCCTCCCCTGTGCTTTAGGAAGATGGTTTTCAAACTTCCCTGATTCCCATTCAGGGCTTGTTAAACCTCATGCCTACCTGCATTTCTGTACAGTGGGACTGGTGAAGTGAGAAATCCAAGGATGCCTGTTTCTAAGACATCCCAGAAGAAAGGATGCAACTGATCTGGGGACATCACCTAGTACTGTGATACTATCTATCTGTGAGATTCTATCTGACCTACAAAGATACTAGAAGAAAAACTTTAGAACTAGTACCCTGCTACCTGGACTGCCTTGAGATATTCACAAATCGAAAGCAAGATTTTATAAGTTGACTAGTGTTTTGATAAATTATTTTATCTTCTTTTTATACTCATTACATTTACTAACTTTTCTGATTCCCTCTCACTTTTCAATACCTATCTCAAGATCTAGCCGGCAGGGATGGATTATAAAGACATGAAAATCATCATTCAAATAATATGGGTACTGAAGCATGTTTTTAATTTATTAAGTAATTTTTGCATATAAATTTCAGGAAAGGAAAGTGAATGATGACTTAAAAATTACTGATAAGCTTGTTGAATATAAAAATGTTAAAACCTAAAGGAACCTAGAAATTACTTTAGTCTCTAAACTTAACATTTTGTAATCTGCATCATGCAATATGTGAATGATTCATGGGTTAGGTAAATAGACTTAGGGGCTTTAAATGCTAATTATTTCTTGAGATATATGTGAGGCAAAATAAACTCATTTCCTTTAAAACACATAACAGTATCTTCATCATCTTCCTGAGTTTTCTCTGTGTTTTCAAGATAGAGGAACTATATAGTGTAGTTTATGTTTCTTTCCTAGTTAACAGTTGGACCCATTGCTTTCAATGTAGAGATTGTTCCCCTAAGCACACATTAAGTATATTGCCTTTAAAAAATGAATAACACTTCAAAATGACTTACTCCATGTTTGCCAGCCTGGTAGAGATTGTATAGGCAGAGTCTAGGTGGGTACTTAGTGAACATACATAGGGAACTAATGAGAAAATAGTGGTTACCTACACCTTTTTTTAACTCTGAGAGCTTAAGAGAAATAATATGTGGGACTTCTGCATTCAACTGTGTTAATTAGGCAAAGTGAATAAAGAAATTTGTTTTCAAATTGCCAAGGATCATTCAAAAACATTACCTTCACCCAACACACACACACACACACACACACACACACACACACACACTTTCACCTATCTCTTACTACAAAACAACACAACCAGTTTTGAGGGCCTGTACCTCTTTGATAGTTCACTTGCCAAGCACACCCCCGGTTCTATCCCCAAGACTTAGATGTTTTTAAAGGAGAAGTAGTTTTTCTCCGACTTTACTAGTTAGATGAATTGCTTATAACAGTTTCTACACCACACAAATATATACTATATATGCATATAGAGAGATTCCAGCCCCTAAGCCTTGCTCTTGGAGAACTAATGGAAACTTGGTTTGTATCATTTGTTGTTGAACCTGGAAATCTGTAGAGAGGGGAAGAGAGGGACACTCGTGCGGAGTATATGCTTGTGTGTCACCCCAACTTCAAAGTTAGAAAAGGTCAGATTATAGCTCTAAACAGTTCACATCCAGCACAACAGCTGACACTTACAGCACCTAGTACCAGGTGACTCACCTAGGACTGAGTCTAGCAGTTCATAGAAATGGTTTTAAACCAAGAGTCTCCAAGGAACAGAAAACTCTTTGCCATGATAATACCAAAAGTAGACCCTTAAAGGTTTCTGTTTATATTTGCTTCGGCAGAGTTCTAAGCACCATTAAAATAACAGCATTTTCTCCCTTTAAAATTGAGTCCAGTTGGGCCAACAAGGCAGCTCAACAGGTAAGGGCACTTGCTGCCTAGCCTAATAGAAATCCAGTCACCAGAACCTACATGATAAAAGGAAAGAACCAATCCCAGCCAAGTGTCATCTCCATAACATATACCTGCACACACATGCACACACACACACACACACACACACACACACAAATCTATTCCAAAAATTAAAAAGTCCAGTGGAACTCAGACATTAGTGACACGGCATATTAACAAGGTCAGTGTGGATTCTCATCTACAAGGGATCGTGACTGACTAGTTGGTAGAGTGGTTCTGAAATTAACATTTTGAATTGTCTTGTTCTAATTATCTGGATGCTTAGAGGTGGTGGTGGTGGTTGTTACAAGATCTTGTGTTGTGTACAAGATCAAGTGTCACATTGGCCAGCTTCTTTGGTATAGCGGGAGAATACGGAGGACACCAAGTGTCTGCCTCCACTATTCTCCCCACAAACTCAAGTTTCAATGGCCCTTTCTCACTGTCAACCCCATTTCTGAAATTCTATGCTGCCTGAGTTCATTAATCCTTTTCAGTCTCTCACAACTTGACCCTCTAATTCTCTTAACATTTTTATCAGTCCTTTCTCCGAAAATATTAGGAATATTAAAAACATCCTTAATTTTGGAATTTTTTTTAATATGTCATTCCTAATAGTCTTTTTAAAAATTGTGTTCAAAAACTACACATCATAAAATTAACCACTCAAAAGTTTCCTAGTGGTCAATCATATTATTTGTATGTAGCCAAACTGAAGAACATTTCTGTGGAAAAACTGAACTCCTGTGCCATTAATCTCCCCATTTCTCCCCAGCCCCACCCCATCGTGGTGCACTCTCCTGATGTGTCTGAAGACAGCTACTGTGTACTTACATATAATAAACAAATGAATCTTTAAAAAAAAAGATCAAAACCATCTCTAATTAGTCACTGATCGCCCTCAACAAATCACAGTGCTCGCTCTCAAATGTAAAGATTTTAACAGTACTATAAACTCAAGTAGCCCCTTATATTGTACCTTCTACAGAAGGTGATCAACTGGGCTGGCAAGATGGCTCAGCGGATAAGAGCACTGACTGCTCTTCAGAAGGTCCTGAGTTCAAATCCCAGCAACCACATGGTGGCTCATAACCATCTGTAACAAGATCTGACTCCCTCTTCTGGAACGTCTGAAGACAGCTACAGTGTACTTACATATAATAAATAAATAAATCTTTTTAAAAAATGCACAAATCACTTCTGAACCCCTCTTTTACAATGGATTTATAGTTATTGTCACTTTGCTCACCCAATAAAGCTTTATCTTCTTACAGTTCTAGCATGCAAAAAGATTTAGAATCGCAAAGCCCTTGTCCGTATATGGAGATCGTCCATATAATCCTTGTTACTAAGTGGAGGATATTCTGTCCTGGGATTTCTTCCAGTGAAAGTAAGCTTTTATTCTGAGAACTGGGGTAGACTCGAGGCCATTTTGTGTTGCTTATTTGTTCAAGATTTGAAGCTGTGGTTGCCAGGAAAAGCAGGCTTAAATATTAGACTTCACGTGGCTCTTTCCAATGGACACCAGAGGTTCATTTTCTTCTGACACATAACATGCATCAGATTGGATGTTTTCCTAGAACCTGACAGTATTAATATTTATTAAATAATTTCAAAAATCTTTCCTTAATGCAATATGAAACTATTTGGCATGAAACAACTATTATGGGAATAATATATTTGGGTATAAAATAATATGAGTAAAATAAAAATGCACTTTGTGACGATAAAGTCTCAAATATTATTTTCAGAAACCTTGGCCATAAGAACACTCAACACAAGATTTTTCTTTTTCTTTTTCCATCAGGGGCAATTTTTTTCATTAAATTAAAGAGATTTAACTAAGGAAATGTGGTGTATCTGGCTGGTTCTGTAGCCGACCAAGCAATTACTTCTCTTTCTTTTCTGCTCTCCTCTTGCTATTTAAAATCCCTCTTCATTGTGTATTATTAGCAGACCTAAATCACAGAGCTCCATTTAGTGCCCTCTCTCTCCCAAGCTCAGGCTGCCAGCATCACAATTTAGCCAGTTCTCCATTTGCCATCTCGGATAGAAGATTAGCACTGATGTTGTACAAGTAGGAAACTGTAGAAAGCACTGAGTTTCAGCCAGGTTCTGAGCGTTCATTTTAAAAATCATTTACCTTTTATATAATTTATAATACTAAATTGATTTAGAATATAGACTGCCTGTGGCACTTATGGTAACTAATGATAGCTTGAATTCATTGTTCGACTTTTTTAAAAGGCTCTAACTTAGGTTTGAAGATATAACAACCTACGGTTCAAGAAGTTCCTTTCACTAAAGTATTTGCATCTGATATGAGACTTACTCCATAGAACCCACATGCTATGTGATAGAAACTTTTACATTTTTATATAGAAAAGATTAATCTTGGGTAAACACAGAACTTGATAATCTAGACTTTCAGTAATTAATTTCAATAATTCTAAATGACAAGTTAATTTTTTACACAATAAATTTGGTACACAGCATAGCTTTAAACCAAATTGCATATAATGCTAAATTACTTACTGTATTTATAATATACTTAAGAAAACCAAAGAATTTTAGGTATTTATTACTCGGACTATTATTTGAAGTCTTTGTGGAGTTTGAAAGAGTCGTAGTCTTGCCTTTGACCTGAGGCGCAACAACGCTATTGTATACAGGGCAGGGTACCAATGTTGAGGAGCCAAGTCTTGGTTTCTAGCAGATGGTTTCCTGGGCCTAGAACAAGGCATTCAGCATTGAGAATGCTATTCATCTCACTCAGCACTGTGGGGACTGTGTCAGGCTAAGTGAGCTCTGGACCCTTCTCATGGCTTTATCCCTGGAGCCAGTCAACCTTCTTAGCAATCTTCAACTTCCTTCTCTGGCCTTCATCTTCTGCAGCTGCTCTTGCTGTGTCTGTCATTTATTGATCATTCTGTCCCTAGCATTTTCCATACGTAGTTATGGCTCTTTTACAGTTTTACTTCTAATTTGACTAGTCCCCATGATTAGTGTGTGTATGTGTGTGTGTGTGTGTGTGTGTGTGTGTGTGTGTACGCGTGCTAATACAGAAATTAATTAATAATCCTATGTAAGTTTTAACTAGACAAAAGCTTTAAGCAGGCAGTTCTTAGAGTCTGATGAGATTTTTTTAGACATGTGACCTGAATCTTGGTTAAGGATACATTAAACTTGGTTTCCATAGGAAAGCTCTTACCTCCTTGACTTGAACATAAATGTAAAGGCCTCTCTCTTCCTCCTCTGCGTTCCCTCCACACCCTGCCCTGTGCTGATTGCAAAAATCATCTCTCTTCACTTAATCACCGCTGATCTCTCCTGTTGCTTTTCTGCCTTGGAAATCACAGTACTCGCCAGAACTTTAAACAGTGACAAGTGATAATGAAAGTGATCATTCGAAGCCCGCTAGGGAATGCTATGTCATTTTTGTTGCAAAGATGCTGCACAAATTAAGGTGCAATGTGTGGGTCTTCTGTTTTCTAAACATCCTAAATTTTACTTAAAGACATTTTTGTGCCATGCCCAATATTACTCGGCTCTAAAGATCTTTTGGAGCCTAATCAAACTCATATTTCCCTTCAGCAGCTATTTCTTTTATCTGCCATGTTCCATGTGTGTTCATACCTATGAGAAGAGTAACGCTATCGTAATTGGCAATATTTTACATTTAGCAATTGATCTTTTAAGTATGATTTTTTTTTTTTACATTCTGTCAGTGCACTAAATATATTTCACTCATGCAAACAGAGAAATACAACAGTACTATTTTAGACACTAATTTTGTCTTCATCATTCCAAAGCTCTCTTGCTGTCCAGGAATGAAAATAGCAATCTGTTCCATCTCATGCCTAGAGTGCTCAAGTGGCACTGAGTTCCTGTGCAGCAGGCATGAGTGATAGCTGTGCATCCCCATGAAGACACATCATCTAATTCTACCATGGTTTCTGTAGCTGGGTGGCATGGCATGGGGACATGTAGTGCATATTTGCTCTTGCCGCCTTGGGCTTTTGTAGTCTGTCTGACTTGAGTCTTAGCTCACTCATTGTGTAGTTCCAGATCGCTTTCCACATAAAAGAATTTACAGCAACCAGCGCTCTTTACTGTAGTGACGCTCTTTACTGTGGTGAGCCCAGTGGAATAGGCCTGATTCTGTTCAGGTCCTGTGAGGCAGCAGACACTCTAGTTCTCACATAGCAATGTTGCAGTGCACGCCACTCGGGCATGCACTGTGGTAAAAGAAACTGGTGTATCCTGAACATTTTCCCATGACTGTTCATTTATTATTTTCTAATTGAATTAAAGACTGAAACTTTACATTTTAATTTATGTAGAACTTGAAGTCATTTTCCGAGTTCTTTCACATGCTCAGCCTCATTTTGTCCTGATTTAAGTTGTGCTAGCCCCTCTTAGAGATAGAAAACTGAGGCCCTGGCCGGTGCCGTGATTTGCCGTAATCACCAGCCTGCCTAATAATGAAATAACAAGGCATGACTGATGAGCAAAGCCTTCATACTGACAGACAAATTTTAAGTGGCAGCCTTGAAAATTAAAGTTGGTCAGTTTAAATAAACGCTTTTACAGTTAAAGGACTTGTAAGACTGCATTCTGGGCAGATGTGGTGGTCCGTGCCAATAATCCCAGCCATTTCTGAGTTGGAGGCAGGGGAACACAAGTTCCTGGCCAGCCTAGACTACATGAAATTCTATTTAAAAAAAAAAAAAAGGAAGAAGGAAGGAAGAAAAGAGGAAAGAAGAGAAAAGAACAGAAAAAGAAGCAAGCATTGTAGGTACCTCCTTGCTTTCACATGATTTTTAGGCTCAAGTCTAGTGGTCCTGTCAGTACCCAGATCTCTTCACTGGGTTCTGTCAACACTGCAGCCTAGCTGCTCTCCTTGAAACAGGCATTACTCTCTCTGCCTGAGCAGCCTGATCCCTGGTGCCCCTGTTATCCTATCATTGCACCTGCATTGTGAGTTTAACTACCTCATTTGCATAGTAGGCCTGATAAATCAACTAATGAGTTTCCCCCCCCACCCCACCCCCAATGTTCACTTTTTGTATTTGTCTAGTTTATTGGTTTTTAATACAATATTTTATTCTTTAAGAACTTCATGAATACCATGAACCTATGCACAAGAGATTAATAAGTGACTACATAATAAGCTGAAAGAGACCGTTCTGAAGATCCGTTTGAAGGTAGTGTGAGTTTCTTACCTAACTGAAGAACCCACGCCTCTGTCCCCCTCCTGAGGGTTCAAAGTGAACAAGAGTGGAGACCAAAGAGCCGCATTGCCTTCAGTCACACACCCAAATTCAATCACATTCACTACATCATCTCTGTTAGAGCAAGAACTCAACACGTATTAGAAATATCTCCACTTCACTAGGATTAATAACACTGTGATCAAAGCTTTAAGTAGGAAATTCCACAAAATAAATGACCCCTATCCTTGGTATTCCTAGGTTACCAGAGTTGTAGCATTGCTGAGGAATTCACCATCTTAATTTCTGAATTTTACATGCAAATGGGATTATTCTGACCTTATATTTATGGCCATAAAAAGTTCATGTGCAAGTTGGCCTAATCTGCAAGAATTATATATTTGTAAATTATCCTATATTTAAATATTATATGTGTAAACTGCATTTAAAATGCTTCATATGACTAGGATTATCAAGGAAGAGCTTAATAGAAGTTCCACAACTACCTTTTACTATGAAAAGAATAAAACTAGAATCTTTATAATTAACTTCTTCCACTCCCTTATTCCATAGCAATGATTTTAATGATATTTGTAGGTTCTGGGTCCCCCTAAATTCTCAACCACTAGTATCGCATAGTAACCAGCTTGGTGTCAGACATCCTGGATTGAAGTCCAGATTCTATCAGCTGCATAGCAGAGGCATTTAATCTAACTTTACGGTGTTCTGAAAGGTATTCATTCAACATCCAATTTGTACCTGCTGGTCACCCACTCTTTTCTACGCCATCTTCTGTCTCCAGGGCCTTGAATCAATTCCAGAGCAAAAGGGTCCACTTGTGAACCAGTTGCTGCTTAAGAAAATTAAACATTCTAAGTTACATGAAGCCATAGCAAAATACCTGTCACATAAGAAATGTTAACAGCATTATTAAACATCCCAACTTGTAATCTTGGAAGTGTGGCAGTTGTTGACACACAGGCATGAATGTGTAATGAAATTTGCTTGGACAGAAAACCAAAGGCACTAACTATGTAATAAAAAATGTACATGAGACTCAAACAGAATTCAGATCTTCTGTTCATCCAAAGACATGATTAAGAAAATGAATAAGATTATGATTAAGATATTTTAAAAAAAAAAAGTTCCCATCTTTCAGAAGCTGAGCATTAGGTAGGTCACATGAGTTGAAGACCAGTTGGCTATGCACTAAAAGAATGGCTGCTTCTGTTTCTTCATCCTGGCATGCATGGATAGCCATAATGACTCAAAAACCTAATATCTACATATGCCCTCAACTCTGATTCATTCTGAAGGACTCTCCTCTCCCCTCCTAAACAGGGAACTACCTCAAAGATGTCTTGTAGTTTCTTCAAAAACCACGTAACTACTCACTTCAGAACCTGCACAAGATCCTATAGCGTGGTTTCTCTACAGCCGGTGTTCACCTTCTGCTCCAGAGGCAGTGGGAGTATTACGTTGATTTAGGATACTGCTGGGTGTTTTCTCAGCACTGGGTGAATTTTCTCATCCCTTTCTTCTAAAATTGAAACCATCATTGCAAGTCTGTGTGGAAACAAATGTCTGTAACCTCAGGACTGCCAGTTCAGCTAAGGCACAAAGAGAATTCAAGGCCAGCCTTGGCTGATAAGAGCCTACCCCAGAATAAAACAAACAAACAGAAAGATTAAGATTAGGTGTGGAACTCATTTCAAGTCCTTTAAAGGAAGAAACTTTGCAGTCTTAAATTCCTGGGTCTCAGGATATAAGGGGCTGCTACAGTTTGGGCCCCAGGGATGTTCATAGGGCACTGTCAGCTTGTGAACTTGGTGACGCCCTACCACTTGGGTATCTGAACTGTATGTTTTCTCCTTTTAACTCACACAGGAGCTCGGTTTTCTTCTGACACTCAGAGACTTAGAAAATGTCTACCAGGAATGTTTACCTGAACTGTCACCTGACTATCATTGTATTGACTGCATGTGTGTTCCTTGTTTCCTCTGAGAGGTACACAGGGACCATTAGGGTAGTTGAACAGTTACAGGGAAACTATAGCTGAGCCTGTGTTATCTTATTAATTTATTGTTTATTAGTAGTATATCAATTTACATTTATGCAGTTTTCTATTAACAGCCATGATAATAATTATAGGTTACAAGAGTCAGCCTTTTGTTTTTGATTCAGACTAATTAAGTATATGCCTACACTTTCACTATTAATAAATCTAAATTTGTAATGTGGAGTAAGAAACCACTATTCAAGGTAAGGAATGGCAATTTTAGGAAAATTAGGTTACTCATTTCCTTTTCCAACATACCTTGCTATAGCCCTCATTGTGCAGGGACATTGTATGTTCACAATTTGTCCCTCTACTCTCAGGTGGAAGTGATTATGAATATTCAAATCTTATTTTAGATGCCTTTGTATGACACATAAATCCATGGGACAGCATATGCCTTTGACAGGTTGTAATTGAAATTACCAAAAGGAATAAATTGGAAAAATGATTGACTTTTGATTACAATTTTAACTTTACATATGAATACTTGGCATCGCTTGTGAGCAAATTCTGTTCAGTATATTAGCATTTTCTTCTCAGAACTAACATAATTTTCTTTTATTTTTAGAATGACCATAAAGAGTAGTAATAAGGTTATTTCTGTAGGAAAACTAAGTGTCCATTAGATATTTGACTCAGAAAGTAACCTCTTTAAAACCGATGAACACGGCAAATTATAATGGTGACGTAATCATAAATTAGGACCCACAATGGCATCCCTAGGCTTTTAAACATGGAATGCTATGTACATGTTTCACTGTACCAAGCAGCATAAGATAAAATCCCATTTCCCTCCCACCTGCTTGTGCTGAGTCTGTCTCCTTTCCGAGCTGGCTGTAGTAGTCCCTTTAGAGTATCAGTCTTGGGTTCCGTTCCAGAGCACGTTAGTCTCTGTGGGACAGTTTGAAAGGGAACGTTTTTGAAGAGAATAAAGCCGCCTACCTTCTGTGCTTCTGAAGGAATATTGACATGTGTGTCACTACTATGCTTTTCAATTTTTGATTAAAACACCATTTCCATGGTGTCAAATGCCATACCACTCGGTCAGTTTCAGTGACTATGGAGACAAGGGACATTGCCATTACCCAGAGTTCCTGTATTCCCATAAATCACAACGTCCCCACAACTTCCTTCCCAATTCCCAGAAGCAGCCGTGGATCTGTTTGCCACGTGGCCGTGTGCTCTAGGATTTTATTTCACTGAACATGTGTCTATTTTCATTTTGGCTTCTTTTGTCTCTCCATTAAATTGTCCATGTTGTTGAGCTGTGCAGCAGGTTTTCTTTTTATTGCTGATAAAACAGTCAGCCTTCTTAAAACAGATCTGAACTGTGCGTCCGAGGTGAAGAGCGACTTCACAGCACACCTGGTGAGAAAATGCCGTCCAGCATTAAGTGACAGGACCCATGACCCTTAGACACGTCTCCCATTGTATCTGGGGCTTTGTGGATCGGGCAGGACTGTTTGGGACACTTGAGTTTTTCCACAGTAAACAGAGGACTCGGGTGAGAAGCCATCAACCACCACAGTGGCCTTCAAACTGGTTCTTCCCCTCATAGTAATGCTGTGATTTCACAGAGTAAGCATTCAAAATAATTCCAGGTGAGGAAATACTCATTGTAGAGCCTAGTTTATCCAACCCCCTTGGAGAGATGGACCTGAGCAGCATACCACAGGTTCAAGGCTGTCCTGGGCCAACTTTGTCTTTTAAAGAAAAATGGTAGATCTAATAATACTTCCACTGTTTGCCAAGTTGCTGATACCTTGGTAGCTATTGTGTTCTCTAGATGATGTAATGTGGACCTAATGAACTCAATTTTATAGTCAGAAATTGAGTTTGACCTAGAGTCCCAAGGAAAGGGTCTATCAATCCCAGGTGAGTGGGCACATCAGGATTGGCATCTAGATTGCATCTGGCTGTTCTAGACATCTTAATGCTATCTGAATACTGCCATTTAGCTCTTGAGTCAGTGAAGTTCTAGCAATTGCAGTGAGTTGGAACAGATATTTACTGTGAATCTGGGGTGTTGCGTGCTACACTATATTGCAGAATACCTAAAGGGTGAAAGTTTTCATCATCTGTTAAAGAGTTCTATCTGTGTCCTGTAAGTAACTGAATTTGATGTTGCCCTGCATCCTCTCCTGCCTCCACCTTCAACGCTAGGAACACGGGGATCACAGCATGCCATCACATGCCAATAGCATACATAGCAGCTACTCCATTGCCATTATGGGAGGATGACACCTCATTCAATGTTTAAATAATTTCTTGGCAATAAAAGGAAGCTATATAGCAATTTAATGCTTATATCAGATCATGGGGAAAAGATACCCAATGAGATAAAAAGTAGCCTGAGTGATGAGAGAATACTAATAAAATGACTATTTTAATTTCCTAGCTCTCAATATCTATTTGAATTCTCATTCCTTTTATGTCACTGCCCACTACTAAGTACCTTACAATCCTTTGTTGCTTCTTCTTAAGTGTGTGTGTGTGTGTGTGTGTGTGTGTGTGTGTGTGTGTGATGTCTGAAGGTGGGCATGCATGTCACAGTGCACATGTGGAGGGTCAGAGGACAACCTCTTAGAGTCAGTGCATAGTCAGGTCTCTCCATGTACCTTTAGGTTGGTTCTGGGCATCCAACTTGGGTCCCCAGGCTTGCACATCAAGCACCTCTACCCACCGAGCCATCTCACCTGCCCTTCCCTACCTACTCAGACTCATTTTTCTCCTGGCTTCAGTCTGATAATTTCAAAAATACTAAAATGAAGCTTCTCTTTAATGTGACCTACTTTCATGTAGAATTTGGCCTGTGTTATATTTCTCATTTTTAAAAAGCCAGCTCAATTTGAATTACCAAGAGAACTCTATTAGTATAATTTAAACTGTAAGGAAAACCTACAGAGCTATCATTATAAGCCTCAAGGATATATTCTCATTTCTAAAGACTGCTAACTTCTTTTGAGCAATATCTAAACAGTGCAGCAGCATCTTAGTTGTACTAATTAATTTTAATCAATGTTTCTTGCCAGATGGAAAAATGAGGAATAGCCCCTATTCTCATTTGAAGATGAGAAATGGTCAGCTTAATGTGAGACAGGTAAAGAGGTCAGATCAATCATGGGTTGTGAGTTAGAGAATTACAAACTTCATTTCTTGGTGCATGTGTCCTGTTGAAGTATTTTTGAAAAGTCTCAGTATAAAATAGAGTTGATATTATAGTAAATACCTTTGCCCCTTGCGTTTGCTTGCTCTGGAAAGCACAAACCAGGTTTTTAAGGGGCTGGAGGTGCTGGCTCAGGCCCTGAGCATAGGCTTAGCCCGTGCAGGGCCCTAGGTTAAGTGCCAAGCACTCAGAAGAATTGGCTTCTCACTTTTCAGTTTTTTAATTGATTACATTTTTTGTTATTCCTTCTCCGTGAACATGGTGTCACTAAAAATGCCAGTTTTATATACATATGAAGTGGACTGGAAGCTTAAAAACTCAAATCAAAAGTTAATCTCCAAAGCCACAGTCTTTCCACAGAAGGTATTTGAAACCACAACTCTGATTTTCACAAAAAATAACTGGCTGTCCTCTCTCTACAGTGGGAAATGGGGGCGGGACCTGTTCTTTAGCCAGTGAGCTCAGGGCAGTCTCCTAATTACTAATTTTATTGGCAAAATAAAGTTGTGTCCACCTATACTATTGGGACTTACATAGGATTCTTCAGGATTTAAAGTACTTTCTGTAAACTTGTTCCCAAAGAAAGTATAGTGATTTATTTAAAGACAGTTTATTACTTAGAGCTGTGGGAGAGTTCTGAACCACCACACTTTTAGGGCTCAGATTGCCATTTTTTTTTCCTTGAAAATAAAATCAGTTTTAAATGTCACCCCAATTCCCATTTTGTCAGCGGAAGAACCAGTTAGCACAATAAAGAATTTTACAGCTAGAAAGGACCCTTGGCATCATCTAGTCTTACCTTAGAGGTCACTAGGTCCAAGGAAATCGCTCTCCCACCCACCCCTGGGACTGGTTTTTCCTAGTTTAACCACAGTCCTCAGATCCCAACTGTATGTATGTGTAACTGGCTCTCCATCCCTTCCTCTAGCCTCCATCTTCATGCCGGTGGGCTGCAGCCATGCAGCCAGCTTCTTGATTCACTGAGTCTGAATTAGTTTCAGGGAAGCAGTGGCTTCCATGAGCAACAGCTTGGCTTTTAACTAGAACACCTGGCAGAGGTAAAGGTGCATAGTCAGTGCCGTCACTGGTACTCTAGAAGATACACGTCAGTGGGCTATGTCATAGTGACTTCAGAATGAGTAGAGCTACCCGGTAATCAGGCAGTGATACCGCCTACCATACTGTAATGAGGCCAGCACAGTGCTTCATGGAGAGACTGCCAGGGGGAGTAAAATGGAAAGGTTATTTGTCCATCTTCTCAGTCCTGTTTCTCATACATTAAATCAGCAGGTATTCCCTTTACATATTCTGCTGGGTCTGACCACTACAGCAGAATGTAAGCTCTGTCTTTGGCCCCCCAAAGATGATAAAAGATGCTTGGCCTAGAGCAACACCCTGTCACTGTCTACAGAGTAGAGAAGCTGCACTCAGCCTGTGTAACTTTATGCAGTTCAACTACCCACTTGATTAACATAGCCAGCCCCATCTGGACACAGTGAGAAATATGTTATAACTGTTGTGAGACATCTTACAAATAAGAGTTCCATAAATGTAACAGCTAAAGAAAAGACAAGCAAATACGTAATACAGTAAGAATGAGGTATTAGATCAGCTAGTTGGATTATTATATATATAATAAGGAGTTTCCATGTCTGCAATTTTAAGAATTTCATGTATTTCAGTGACTTTTAAGAATTTCTCTAACAAATTTTAAGAGCTGAAACTATCAAAACCCAGTACTGAACAAAGCTGTAAGAAGATTCGTAGGTAGATACTTATCTATCCTGTGATTAACCTGTCAGGATATTGGGCTTAGGTTGGTAGAGGAGGAAGAATATTACCAATGATTTATCATGCATGGTCCTTTCTGATTGGACTATACTTTCAATGTCTATTTTCTCAGAAAACTACCATATCACTTTCGGTCTCAAGCTCTAACCAGAAAAAAATGAAAGACTTACATAACGAGGCATTTCTTCCAGACGCCTTTACTGTCAGTCTTAGAGGGTAGAACAGGCAGTTCTCAACCTGTGGGTCTTGACCCCTTTGGGGGGGTCACATATCAGATATTTACATTACAATTCAACACAGTAGCAAAATTGCCGTTATAAGTAGTAACAGAATACTTTTATGGTTGCGGAATCATCACAACATGGTATCAACACAGTATGAAAAGACCGTGTAAATAAAGAAAATAATAAAAAAAAAAAAAAAAAAAAAAAATAAAAAAAAAAAAAAAAAAAAAAAAAAAAAAAAAGAAAAGACCGTGGCATTAGGAAGGTTGAGAACCACCGCAGTAGGAGACTCTTAAACTGTAGGGAAAGGACGTGATCCTTTCAAAGAGCCATCTCCTGTTCTGTGATGGTGAACTAATCCCAGTTTTAGCAGGAGACTTTCATGTTTCAACCAACCTTCTCACAGCACTCTGCCAGGTCAGCCCCTGGCATAAGAGAACCAGACACTCTGCACTCCACACGACTGACAGTCTCACTCTCCCCTGAATGACATAGTTTTCATCTCAGGTTTCAAAGCAGCAACTTCAATTTCATTACACTCAGAAAGAATAGACATACTCAAAATGTAAATGTGTGTGCATGGCATGGCAGTTCTTTGAACTATATATTAATACAGTTATTACATGGTAAAAAGCCTTCTTTAACTCTTACCTGATGAAATGGGAATTCAACAATATGGGAAATGTCCATTCCATTCTTTGATTTGTTCTATATTTTGGTGCATTGTCCTTTTATCCTTGTATTTCTTCTAACAATAACATATTTCCCCTTAGTCTTTCTATTAAAATAAAAGAGGTAGGATCTTGTAAAAATCAGTATCGCACTTTTTTGGGGTTTTTTTTTGTTTTGTTTTGTTTTGTTTTTTTGCTGTACTGCATAAGAGTGAGCAGTTAAGTTGGGAAACCTTAGTATTTAGTACTGTTTTCCAAACTTGGTTATCAGATCATAAGTTGCTTCCATGATTGAAGAGAATAAGTATACTATGTAGTCAAATAGACCAAAAAAATGATAATAACAATAGTTAAGCCGGTATGTTTTGTAAAGCATAAGACTTGTGAACATCGCATGGCAGTACATTGCTAACGTTTGCTTGAACAAGCTCTCTTGGGGTTGTCAGGCCTCTGGACTGTTTTCACTTGGATGTGAATCCTCATAAAGACACAGGCTCTCAACAGCTACCACTTACAAACACTATGCTGGTTTTGGGCAGCTATAGTTCATCTTCCCGATTATATTTGTGACGTTTGTGAGACTGTACTAGTATGCAGAAGATGGACCTATATACATATTTAGGGTTTGAAACAGTAGAATTGTGTGCATTTTAGAAAAATATATGGTAACTCGTGGCACTTTGAAAAAAGGAATGTGCAATTATAATGGCTTATACTACTTTGACTTTTTTTTAACCCTAGGAGTACTCTTACCAGACTTTAGAGTCCAAACCAAACCCAATGCTAAGATGAGCGCTTTGTTCCTCCCGTTAACCCTGTTTGATTGGTGGTGTGGAATGGTTCACGCTGATCATTCCCCCACTGAGTTTTCTTATGTCCTGACCTCAGCACCTTCAAAGAACTCTTTCAGTGAATCCAGTGGTGATCAGGAAAAACCGTGACCATTCACTATTGCACTGATTTAAATATAAGCAATTTTCTTGTCAAAATACTTTTTAAGAAAATATTCAAACATTTTAAGTAGTGTTTATTCATTTAAAATAGTTTGGTAGATATCTAAGAAGTCACAATTTATCCTAAAATCTAGGGGTTTTTCCCCCCACACAAGTTAAGTATATATAAATGACCTTAAAACGCACCCATACCCCCCCCCAAGGCAAATAAGATATATAGTAATGGGTTTCTGTATGGGTATGACTCCCATATAGATAAACTTCTGTTCAGTCACAGGCATTTTCCTGTGCTATGCCAGTGTGTTGTGAGCACAGTGGGTAGAAATGCTAACATTAGAAGTTGGCATCAATACAAATTACACATAAACTTACTGCGATAAAAGGCATCTATCTGCCTGTATCTGAATAATTTACTATTGGTTTTCTCCAGCCTTCCCTACTTAAGGCTGCACAATCATTTTCAATGAAGGAAGATAGAATCTATGAACAGAGAAGTTTTTTTTGTTTTTTGTTTTTTTTAAATGGCCCCATTTGGCACACTTGGAAAAATCTATTGAGTTTTTTTTTGTTTTTTTTTTGTTTTTGAAGTTCATTGGTCGCTTACAAATTCTGAGTCTTACATATAAATCACAGCATTTAAAAATCACACATTTCCCCTGCCCTTCAAAATGTATTCAGAATTGATGCAGACTCATAACCTGTAACTTCTAATGATTAAAACTTGTCATGTATACTGAAAGATTAAATGACATAAGAGCTACAAAAGATTGGTAATTAATAATGTAACCCCATAGACTATCAGACTTCTGGTAGATCTGGGTTTCTTGCAAAGCCTTAAAATATTTTAGTGGAAAAAAATTACCTAAAAAAAAGAAGGCACTTTATTATCTGGAGCTAACTATTTATCTGTGTAGAATTTGTCTAAAAAAAAAATCCCTTAAAGTATTCTTTATCCTTTTATAAATGTATCCTATTATACATTTTTCTAAAGCCACGTAGAATATAAAGTGATAAAGTAAACTATTTTAATTTAACAGAAAATCGTGTTATATAGTATAAACAATGAATAATACAGAAATGAAGATAGAAAAAAAAGTATATGTGATAATGGTAAAAAGTGTCTAAGTTAACATGTAATCATTTGAAATTACCATGTAAAATTTAAAGACTCTCAGTGAAAAAAATTTTAGACAGCTTTTATTTGTTAATTCTTATCTTTAATTATCTCTACTTTGTCTTGAAATGATTATCAAATGAGAGGGCAATCAGAACTTCCGCTAGCCGATCACACTTTGGTTTTGTTTCATGAGCTCTGTTAATGAAACCATAAAGCTTAAGAAGCCATTTTGTTTCTTCTTTTCTCCAGTCTTCCAGACTTGGTGAATTATCAGATTTAAATCACTCCTGTAGATTTAATTGTGCTGGTATACATATGCTCTCTCTTAGAGAAATCAGTAGTTGATTTATATAATGCATTTAATCGGCAGAAAAAAAGACATACAATATTTTTTTTACCCTTGCATGTTGATCCTTAACATCTGCCAACATAAAAATGATAGGCTAATATTTTCCAATTTTGTTTGTAAGCAGTATTCCTAAACATTCTAAGAAAATGTTTTCCATGTTGTTATTTTTAAGTTTCTACACTTCAGCCACTTTTCTCTCTAGTTTTAAGTATTTTAATAAATGTAAATGTTTTCTAGACAGAGTCGTTAGTTCATGATAAAGAAGAGTTGAGTTTATCAGTTCTTTCCTTACTGAGGAAAGGCTAAAAACAATTGGGTTTTTGTTTTGTTTTCTTTTCTTTTCTTTTTTTTTTGTCAACTGTTTGGTTTCTGCCTTTGTTTTCTTTTAAAAATAATATATTAACCCAAAGGTGTGTTGACGTCAAGGCATGAACAATCGTAAATGTAGATCTATTGAGTATTTTGTGATGCTGAATAACAGGCTTTCTCAACCTCTGTGATGCTAAGTATTTTCCTTAGAACGTTTGTTTAATGTTAGATTGTTGTTCTGAAAGATGTTGGTCCTAGTGGGATTTTTAAAAACTTGGAAAACAAACGCATGTATTACAAGTATAGCAATGAATTGTAACCTTACCATACAGTACTGATACTCATGTACTTTCAAACATGTTTCACTGTTGAATATAGACAACAAAATGTTACTGCTGTACTGTTACTGAGTACTCTTTCCTAAAGGACCCTGTTATCACTACTCCAGATTAGATGTGGGGCAGACACATGATTGACTCCTGTGTCTGCATAGAGCCTACCAGGTATATTCTTCTCTTGGTGAGTAAAATTGTATTTTCCATGACATCAGTACATTGAGATCTGAATATACCTGTATCAATGCTAATTGCACATTTCGTATACAGTTACCTTCATTTGCCAAAATTGGCATAGGCTAAAACTGGAGGGTTTGTTACATGTTTTCTGCCAGAAAGGTTTTCAATTATATTAGTAGTGGGTTTGTACTATGAAAATAGTGGAACTCCCTTTCAAATTTCTTATCTGCTAAATTTAAATTAATATTTTTTCTTTAGCTCACAAATTACCCTAAATCCAGAGAGAATCTCAACCTTTTTCACTGTTGTCAGACCAAGCATAAGGAACAGCCCTATGATACTCCAAAGACAGTTGAGGAATAAGGACTAAATCCCTTATGTTACACTGCAGAATAAAGGCATTCGGTGAAAGAAATGAACCGAAGTTCATCATGAGCGCAAGGCTTCTGTACTTGGCGTTCCTGCATGGAAAGGAAAACAGGTATGGACGCCATTGGCATCATATTCACACTGACCTTATGCGGAAAGCCCCCCACCACACTGGAGGACTTCTGGACTCAGTCTGGTTTGCTGGGGACCGGGTGGGGGTGGGGGTCCTGTTTCTTTAAATCTTTCATTTTCCAAATAGCTATTTGCCAGCATTGAGGGAGAAGACATGTAGACTTGAAAATGCTTTCTTAAGAGATCATGTAACTGTATAACTCTGAATTTCAATTTGGAGGAGGAAGGATCACTTCAATCCGCTGCCTCATATAAGAAACATTTTTTTATAAATCTGTAACTGCTTTAGTGTTAACAGGGTACAAGGCAGTTTTGTCCTGTATTGTATTTCAAAGGTTCTCACTGGTTGTGACTGTACTGTACTGTATGAAAAGAAGTCGGAACTTGCCTTGTATTGTTTATAATGGACCATAACTCATACTAATTCAGTTTTCATGTTCCAAATTTTTCAGTGATGCATGTTCACAGTTAGGTCCTAAAATCCTGTGGTGCTAATTCCTCCATAATCCAATGGTGCTTTTTGTGGATGCTAACTGCACACATGCTGAACAAGGCTTGAAATTCAAAAGTTCCCTCCCTTCCTCTGTTTATATGAAGTAAAATAAAATAACTTGAATTTGTCTCAAAGTATTCACTGACAATCTAATAAACTGGTTTCTATGTGTCATCAGTTTGGATTCTTATTTTTCAGAAGTCAACTCAGTCACGCTGGACCCCAAATGCTGATCTTACATGTCTTTATTTCATTATTCATTTGTGCCCTGTCAGACCTAAAAATAAGTATGTTGCAAAGACCAAACTTTATCTGTTTTAGTAGTTTATTGATAATTGACCATTGGATTGAGCCAGAAGAAAACATTTGCAGGAAAGCACGTGCGCCTTCTAAATCTTTATATTTCATCCTAGACAACACTAAAAAGACTCACTCCTTCAGAGCCGCATTTAAAGTTAGAGTTGTGCAATTGAAATGCAGGTTGACAGCAGAGTTCCTGACGAGCGTGCATGAGGCCTTGGGTTCAGTTTCTGCAATGCAAAAGTCAGAAGGAAAATTTCACTCTTCAAGTATGAAAATAAGGACAGAAATAACCCAATTATAATTTCCCAGAACAAACTGACATCATACATCAGGACAGATGATAGAGAAATGCATGGTGATGGCCTCATAAGATGTTAAGCTTTGCCCGCTATACTGAGAACTGTCGTGAAAGGGAAGCTGCTAGTAAACTCCATGAAATCAGAGCATTTCTCCCCAGCCAGAGATAAATTTAATACTAGATATGTGTATTTGCATTCTAACCTTGTAGCTTTCCTAGCCACTGGAGATATTAAATTTTGGAAAAGAAGAAAGAAAGGAAGCAAATTCCTAAAGCTCCTCTGACAATAGTCATTGACATCAAATATAAAGGACTCAAGCTTGCCTGTCTAGCCAGTGGGTCTGGCGACTGGAAGGACAATCTTGTATCACTGGGGGTCCCTGTTATACATTAATTTCATCTCAGATAGCTATTGGATCTCATCTGGCTTCTGACATCGGAAACTAATATTTGGAGAATGGAGTCAGAGGCAAGGTCCTTTGACTCTTGAATAAATGCAGTATTCCTAAACCGCAGCCTCTCCCAGACGTATTTCTGCTACATGGCACCTATTTTACAAAGCATTCCAACTGCTACAACATAATTCCACATGACTTTAATGAAGGAGGGGTAAGTAAATATAGGAATGCTTTAGAGAATCTTTATTTCTGACAGCATCTGTCAGCATGAAAGTTAATTCTATATTCAAGAAAGAGTAAGAGACTGCTCTTCCAGAGGTCCTAAGTTCAGTTCCCTTGCACCCACATGGTGGCTTACAGCCATCTGTAATGGGATCTGATTCCCTCTTCCGGTGTGTCTGAAGACAGCTACAGTGTACTCATATACATAAAATAAATAAATCTTTTTTTTGTTTTGTTTTGTTTTTTGAGACAGGGTTTCTCTGTATAGCTCTGGCTGTCTTGGAAGTCACTTTGTAGACCAGGCTGACCTCAAACTCAGAAATCCACCTGCCTCTGCCTCCCGAGTGCTGGGATTAAAAGCGAGCGCCACCACGCCCGGCAATAAATAAATCTTTAAAAAATATAAAAGAAAAAGTAAAAGAATGTATTTCTTCTTTTTGTAAAGGAAGTGAGGTTTTATATGAAAATATTTCCAGCCTTAACCATATAGTCAACTAGATTTCTGTGTTAATATTTACTACAGTGTTTGTACCATCAAAAGATTTAAAATGTTAGCTTTTGGGGTGCTCAAGATACAAAGAATACTGGGGGTGTTGCTCAGTGGTAGAGCATTTGCTCGGCATATGAGAGGCCCTAGGCTCAATCCTCAGAACCTCAAAAAAAAAAAAAAAAATTTAGTAGATGAAACATCTGCCTTCAATTTTAAAAGAAGTCCCTCTAAGCAAGACCTTGATTTAAAGATGTAAAAGGTATACATCTATCAATAGGTTTCAACAATATTTTGGAAAATTGTCTTTTCTGATCATAAAATAATAATTTCATTATAGATCTTAAGCACAAGATCTTTTTTTGTTCCTTCTATGTCCTTGCAGGGAAACATTTTCTAAAGAAATTCAGATGTTCTCCATAAAAGAGAATTTTTTTTATTAAAATTTTAACGCTGAAAGCCCAGGCTTGCCAGGCGGTGGTGGCGCATGCCTTTAATCCCAGCACTTGGGAGGCAGAGGCAGGCAGATTTCTGAGTTCGAGGCCAGCCTGGTCTACAGAGTGAGTTCCAGGGCTACACAGAGAAACCCTGTCTCGAAAAACCAAAAAAAAAAAAAAAGAAAGAAAAAAAAGAAAAAGGAAGGAAGGAAGAAAGGAAGAAAACCCAAAGCCCAGGCTCACTCATCTTTGGGAATTAATTTGTGACATCAGGAGTTGTTTCCAGTCTGAAAATAGACAGTAATTGTAAGAAACAATCATAATGAGCCTACGGAGTTCATTTCAAACCTGTTCCCCTGTGTTCGTTCTCTGCTGAAACAGATTCAGATTCACACTTAGAACTAACGCTGTCTTCCTTGTTCTCTACTTTATCCTTGGAAAGAGGAGGTGGATGTAAAAAGTAATACAATTTACTCAAAAACTGAGCAGTTGTCATGGGGCTGAATAGAACACACAGTGCAGTGAGCTCAACACTACACATAATTCTTTTTGCAAATTGATGTCTTGTACTCTGTGAATGGGTAGACAAAGCTTACACTTTTAACAAAACAGAATGTTTGATGTTATAAAAGACCTAACAAAAGACATGCAATGAAAAATGACTTCTGAATGGAAGGATGGGCTCCCAGCTTGTGAGTTTAAAAACTCAGTTTTGTTAGTTCATTCTGAATGAATTCATGAGAAAGTCCCTCAAAACAGGGTCAGGAAGAAACTAATTTTCAGTGCCAGATATCCAGTGGAGAAATGAAAATATTTACAAAAAAAAAAAAAAAAAAAAAAAAAAAAAAGAGTGTTGCTCCTGGGGAATCGGAAGAAACTGTGTCTAAGACAGACTTCAGGTTTTGCTTTCCGTTTTGTAAATTATTTTATAAGCCTTACTATTTCCTTAATTTTAGAAATTACTTTTTAAAGGAAAGGAATAAGTGCTAGAGAGACTAGATTACCTTAGTCAATTGGCCACCGTTTTCTTTCTTCAGTAGGGAATTTTACTCAAATATGAACATCAGGATGTCCCTTGGCAAACAGAATAACAGACAAAGGAGAATGAGTAATATGCATGAGTAGCATCTTGTCATGATATCTCCATGAGGCAAACCTCCCAAGAACGAAGTTCACAACAGCTCATCAGAACACGGTCCCTCTAGCTCATGACAGAACACTTACGCTTTGATTTTTTTTTTTCTAGATTCCATTGACTTTGCATCTTTCAGTGTGGGGCTATTATGGCCTATAGAATCCAGCCGCATAATTTCTTACATTCAGTATCACTTTAGGATCATTAATGGTATGATGTAATTTATAGCCATCATTAAGCATTATCATTGCTCATAAATAATCATGTTGTTTATAGTTTTTCATGCAATTGCTATTCATTAAGCATTAACATTAATCATTGACTATCATTAAGGATATCCTTCATCATTACAAAAGTTCTACATATAGAACTCATGCCCACCCACCACCCTCCTTTTATTTGTTTTTTGGGTTTGGTGTTTCTGATCACTTATCTCAGGCTGCTTTAACTCACTATGTAGACAGGATTGACCTTGAACTTCTGATCTTTCCATTCATCTCCTTAGTGTAGACAAGCAGCATGATACTTGGTTGTATATAATGCTGAGGATAGAATCCAGGGCTTCATGCATGCTTAGCAGTCACCCTGCCTAAACCGAACCACATCCCAGCTCCTTGTTTTGTTAAACGGGAATTCCTGTCACACTGTGTAGTCTTAGCTAGCCTGGTACTCAACAGGTAGCTCAGGGTAGTCTCAAACTCACAACAGTCCTGCCTCAGCTTCTGTCGTTCTAGAATTGCAAACATACACTACCACTCTTAGTTGTGCTATTTCCCTTCATGATGAGATTTGTGGAGTATTTCAGTTCAGCAGTAGTGACCAGTGGATGATCAAGACCCTATTCCTGCCCTCACTGTGGGTCTTCCCAGTAGACCACTGCACATGACAGTGGGCCAGATATGAGGCTAGACTACTTCCTGACACCTCTCCTGGCAGCCACTGCTCACTGACCACACTCAGCATGAACGATTGGCATATTTGCCATTCTTTCGTAGACACCCTCCAGCACATGTCCACACCACCTGTGTTAGTCCAGATCCTCCAAGAGACAGATGCCAAGATGAGATTATTTATTAAGGGAAGTGCCAGCGAGAATGAACTACCGGAAAAGCCATCAGAACATAAATCATGTCTTCTCCTATGAAGAAAAAACACAGGGGGCAAGGAGAAAGGATGAAAGGCACAGGTAATGTATTTATTAAACTGCAGTGCAGCTCTATGCAAATTTTATTGAGGCTTGTGGGGAGAATTTAAGGGAAAGCTGCCCTTTAGAAAAGGCCAGCATCTTGCAGGTATACCCCTACCCAGCATCACTGTCACAATTAATCATTTCTCATCCTCGGAGGGGAAGCACATTCCAGTGCCAACATGATGACTGATTTTAGAACATGACAGCTGGGTCAGTGGGTCATCTACGTAGAGATGTCGATCTGGACAATGCAATCAAGAACCTATGGTGGTGATGAAAGTCCATCCCTCAGATTTCCTATTATAGATTGCATGATCGGGCCCCAGGCTGTTTCTGCACTGGGATGCTGGCTTCTAGGTGGTGTAATATTTGGATGGCAGGCCTGTACCACCCACCTCCTTTGCCATGAGGCAAATTGCCCTATAGGATGTCTGTCTCTGCTACCATGCTCCTGTTCATGTGCCTGTGGTGCCAATTCTGAGATAAGCAATGGCGCTGTTAGTGAGGTCAGTTGGCCAAGCCCTGTTGTTAATAACTGTTAATACAAGACACAGAACTCTCTACTGTGCGTTCACAATCCAGTATATCTCAAATGTATGGTTCCCTTCCCTTTAAGCCTCCTAAGCAGATACCTGGGCCATTGGCCAGTTTCTGGAAATTGTAAATACAAAATATATGGCCAGATAAATACCTTGAAGTTCTCACATAGCCACAGGTATAAGATGAGAGCTGCCACTGCATCCATAGGGAGTGATGAAGTTAAGACCATTTGGGCAAACTCTTCAAGCCACATAGTCATTGCCTCTGGTCCTACTCAATTTTGTAATTGGATGTACCAGCAGGTGATTATCGACTTCCACTGCTCATGTCCAACTCTGAATTAGAATGTTCAATAGACTCCAAATCATAATGGGCAATTCTCTTCTCATAATCCAGAATCATTCTCTCTGCCAGGGCTCAATAGTATGCCCATTACTGGTTCTTCTCTGCAGTGGTTAGAATGGTTTTATCCCAGAATCCCAAGGGGCTGCCTTGTGAGAGCTGATTCTCTCTGTAGAACCTACCATCGCTCCAATTTTGCCCACTGTGTCTTTTTTCTACACAGAGAGCATGAAACCCACTGAGTTTATTCAATCATATGGACCAAGCAATATGGCTATTGTACATGCAACACAGCCCTGACCTGCTCTGAGCCCTATTATTCAATACTGGCAGTTACTGTCCATTCACACAGTACATAGGTCAAAGCAATATTCTCATTTGTGGAATATACTGTCCTCAAACCTAAGGAGGTGTCAAGTCCCCTGAAAACTTCACTGTAGTATCAGGATTCTGAATGTCTATAGGATCCATTCTGGAGCTCATCTTCTTTAGCCTCCCCATCTCTTCCTCTGGCCAATGTTATTCACCTATTCTTCATTCTATTATAGAATCCTTTCCTCCTGAAAGCAACTCAGAAATCTCCACTAAGTGTTGGTCTTGGCTTTATGCAGACTTCCACAAACTTCCATAACAGTGAGCTTTCCCTGGTCCCTGGGATATTGGATTTGGGGTCCCGAGGAAAGGTGAATTCCAGGTCACTTAATCAAGCTCTCAAAAATAGAGCCTAAGAAGTGCTTCCTGTCAGCATGGGCTAGCCAATTCTTGAAAGTTAACAACTGTAGTATCTTCTCCCTTCTTAACAGATCCCAGTCTGCACCCACCCAGGCTTGGCTGATTATGGACCATGATGATCAGGGAGGAGAGGGGATGAGGGGAGCTGCAGAGAAAAGCATACACTGCTTTCCTTGTCTCCGCAGCATCTTCACGCACAGAATCTATATTCGAGAGCATCCATCTCCACGTCCTCATCCCAGTTTTGTTTCAGGTCAGGGTTTTCCCAGGGTCCCAGAATCACTTTGCCCCTTGATCCTACACCCGTTCCCAGATAAACACCCCCAACCCTTGAGCTGTCTGCAGCTCTAACTACTCAGTCACCGGTCTGCTCAGTCCTGGCTGTTCTGTCACACTGTAGAAGGTAAAGGACCTCTTTGAAAGCCACTCAGGAGACCCTATGCCTACACCATTAGTGATTCAACACTGTCTCTCTCCTCATCTGGCATGAATCCGGCTTGGCAGCAGGCAGCCTAACCCTATTGCTTTGAGGGATACTTTTTACTGCATAGCTTTCAAATGCCTACGCTTCACAGCCTTCTTCCCCACCAGGATATATTTTACAGTCAATGAAACCTTTTGCATTTGATTCACCACCTTTTGATACGAACTGTTCATTTCCCGTCTACCAATCAAGCTACTTTGCCTTTGAACAGTTAGTGAATAAATTTCAAGTTATCATATGACCGCCTGTCTTCTCAGCACATTGTTGGTACTGCTTGTGTATAGATTACCTGGGGGAAAAGGCCAAGGCTGATGCTATGCTCCGAATATGAAATGCCTTCACAGAATCATGTTAGATGCTTGGTCCCTGGTTGGTGGCACTATTCTCAGGGGTTCTAGAAATTTTAGGAGGTAGGTCCTAGGAGAAAGCAAGTCCCTCGGGGACGTTCTTAGGAGATACGTCCCGCTGAAGCACCTGCTGGAAAACCCCTCTTTCTGTTCTTCTTTGCAACCATGAGTTGACCAGCTCTGCTCCACATGTTCCTGCTGCACGGGTATTCTGCCACACCATGAGCCCAGAATCAATGGAGCCAGCCATGACCAAAGAGAACTCCGGAACAGGGATCCAAAATAAATCTCCGAAATTGTTTCTTTCAGATACTTAGTGCTGTGATACAACAGTAGCTAGGGCAGTAAGATCCGGGATGTAAGAGATTGACTGAAGTAAAAGCTAGAGAAGAAATGAAGGAGACAAGACCTGGAGGAGCATCAGACTCTTCCCTTCTCTGCCAGGATCCACAGGTCACAGGCCATGATTTATTCCTTCCAGTTCCAGCTCACAGGACATCCTGTCCGTTTTTGTGCGTGGCATGCCAGTATTTCAGCTGTGGATTTATAAAACATATTGGTTGATTTGATACAAAAGAAGCCGTGGCAGAAGGGCGGGGCCAACTCAGTGTGCACATGATTATATGGTAGCGTGGGAACCAAGAGGAAACTGGCCTCTAAAACATGAGTCCTTGATTTCTGATGAGGTCATACATTTCTGATGCCACAGTAACCCCAGCAAAACTGCTGCCTGGGGCTACAAGTGGGGAAGAAACCTAGCTTATTTGGCTGTTAGTAAATAAATAGATCCCCTATGGAGGAGCTAGAGAAAGTACCCAAGGAGCTGAAGGGGTCTGCAACCCTATAGGTGGAACAACAATATGAACTAACCAGTACCCCCAGAGCTCGTGTCTCTAGCTGCATATGTGGCAGAAGATGGCCTAGTCGGCCATCATTGGGAAGAGAGGCCCCTTGATCTTGCAAACTTTATATGACCCAGCACAGGGGAAGGCCAGGGCCAAGAAATGGGAGTGGGTAGGGGAGCAGGGCGGGGGAGGGTATAGGGAACTTTTGGGATAGCATTTGAAATGTAAATGAAGAAAATATCTAATAAAAAGTTGAAAAATAAAAGAAAAAATAAATAGATCCCAATGGAGGAACAAGTATCTTGACTCTCAAAGTGTGAGTAAAGATGTGCTCACATCTGCATGTACACATATACACGGACACACACACACCTCATGAGCAAACCAAGGTGATAGATAGATAGATAGATAGATAGATAGATAGATAGATAGATAGATAGATAGATAGATAGATTTCCAAATACTCAGGAGTCAGTCAGGAAGATTTCAAGTTCAAAACTAGCCTAGGCAACATAATTTATAAAAAATAAAATAAAATAAAATGTAAGAGTTTATCTCCAGGTCCCACCTCTTACTGAAGGGAATATCATTCCTTTTTGAGGCTATGACTACTGGTAGGTTTCCCATGCTCCACTGGATGGCTTCATATCCGAGCACTAACTAGATAAAGTTGAATGAAGCTAGGTGGAAGGCATGTTGAGGGATAGCGGGCAGAGAACTGTAGGGGGAAATCAGTGAATGTGTGGGTCTGCAGTCATATTTTGTTATGTGTCTATGAAATCTCAAAAGTAAAAAAATTTGAAAGAGAGTAGGCAAAGAGCTCAGCACTGCTTTCTCGTGTGGTCACCATGTTGCGTGACTTTGCTAAGTCTCAGTCCAAGGCAGACATGACAGCCATCCAACGTGGAAAGCCACTCTGCACAAATACATGAATGGGGCATCAACCAAACCGGGTAAGGAAAGTGGATTGTTAAGACTGAGAAGATCCTGTCACAAAGTAAAGACAAAACAAAATGTTACCAGAAAACATACTGAATCTTTAAGAGGGCATCAGTATCAGGCCACTGGCTGGATTGCTTCCATGCCCTCTCCACCATGGTAAGCTATGCTGATAGTCTTCATTGAGCTCACGGACATGTCTGTCACCATCCATATTGACCATGAGGGTGGTAACTTATTCGCACAAACCAGCCACATAGAAGACGGTGTGCGTGGAGTCCTTATCCACGTGAGAGCAGCCTGGACCAGGAAAGCTGGTCCTCACTGTGACTAACAAATGAGGAAGTGCTTGTCCGGTTAACACAACTACAGAAGGAAGTTGCAAAAATGCTTGAGAAGTCACCTGAACGTATTCTACTTAGAACAAGATCCCTTGGCTGTGTCCATGTAGTGCCAAGAAAGACTGAACCATGAGCTGCTGGTCTGTGAGAGTCTGCCACGAAACACCTGTCCAGTGACCCCATGTTTATGCTAGTCACTTAGTTAGCAGGCAAAGCATCCTTGGCTCGTGGGGGATGCCCACAGTGGAGAATTATCCGAGCACCATAACCAGATAGAGACGAATTTCTTCAGAGTCTTGTTTGGAGTGTCCATCTGGAACCCAATACTTAGGTGTTCTACAGACACCCAGGAGCTGAAAGGGGTATGGATCCTAAGTCAAGGTAAAATGGGAAGTAGGGAAAACATTTTTTTTAAAGATTTATTTATTAGGTCTACAAAGTGAGTTCCAGGACAGCCAGAGCTACACAGAGAAACCCTGTCTCGAAAAAAACAAAACAAACAAACAAAAAAACAACAACAAAAAAAGATTTATTTATTTATTATATGTAACTACACTGTAGCTATCTTCAGACACCCCAGAAGAGGGCGTCAGATCTTATTACGGATGGTTGTGAGCCACCATGTGGTTGGTTGTGAGCCATCATGTGGTTGCTGGGATTTGAACTCAGGACCTTCAGAAGAGCAATCAGTGCTCTTAACCACTGAGCCATCTCTCCAGTGTCCGAAAACATTTTTTAAAGGATACCTTTGTCTTATTGGGGGGATACCTTTAAACCCTTAATATTAAATTATATCTAAGGCACTGAAAAATATTTTTGAGAATGAAACATAAATGAATACTTTAAAAGAAATGAATTTGCTTTTTCTGCCTCAAGCAAGTTGCCAATCATTAGTCAGATGGCCAGGCTTAATGCCCATGGCATGGGCTAGGCCTGATATCCTACTAGATCCCGGGTGAGAATCTGGCTCTTTTCCTAGGTGTAAGCTAATTGCAGATTCTCTGCAGTCCCTTTGGAGTCTTTACTTCTATGCTTTCCAGCACTCAGTAGGCCAGAAAGCCCGTTTCCATGGAAATTGTGTTGACTTGTCAATGGTTCTAAGCCTATAACCGTCTCTCGAGCACACAAACCCCTCTCACAATACTACTGAGGAGCCGGATGTGCTTTGGCAAGGTTTATATGATACTAGTTGACCATAAACGTATGGCACTTGTTACAACTAGCTCCAGTCTTTGAATTTATTACTCTTTCTTAAATTATTTCGTTGATAAGACCTGCCTGAGTATAGTGCCACACATCTGTAATCCTAGAAGGCTAAGGAAGGAAAATCATGAATTTGAGATACTATCAGAAGACAGTAAAAATAATAATTAATTAAGGTCCAGTAGTGTTGTTTTCCACTACTTTAATGCCCATCCTCGGATTTCTAGAACTCCTACTGTACCTCAAGATAAAGATGCTCTTTTCCTTTTGGCCCCTGCCAGAGGCCTCTTTCTGCAGAGCTCTATGATATGTGGTCTTGCACAGTCATTTGGCTTAATTGGTGTTCACGGTGAGCTAAACTTTATCTTTGTAAATCACAACCCTCTGACACACCTATTCTCCTTCTAAAAAGCTGTGGGACACAGAACACAGGCTCAGGAATGACCAACATATCTTCATGTTTGATATTAGAGGAACCACTCGATGTCTCTCTCTCTCTCTCTCTTTCTATCTCTGTTTCTCTGTCTCTATCCATTTCTATCTCCGTCTCTCTCTCTGTTTCTCAGTCTCTTGTCTCTCCCTCTTTCCTTCTCCCCTCTTCCTCTCCCTCCCTTCTTCTCTCATTCTCTCCCACCATCTCTGTGAAGCTCTGTGACCCAGACTGTCCTCAGTCTCACAGTGCACCTGATTCAGCCTTTCTGAGTCCTGGGATTGCAGGCTTATACCATCATATGTCCCTAGATGTACATCTCTTTTTGAACAGGGAAATGACTGAAGATTTGACATTACATTCTTTGAGTATCAAATCCTGGATCTAGGAGTATTGTAAGTACTACCCCTCTCTCCTCACAATACTACAATGCCCTCTTAACACAACGGAATATTATTCAGCCATAAAAGAACGGTCGTGTCACTTGTAACAATATAGATGGAATTAAAAAGGTCACTGTGATAAGTGAAATAATCCAGGCACAAAAAGACAAGTGCTACATAATCTTCCTTCGGAGTGAAATCTCAAGAGATGGAATCACATGCAATTAAAGCTATCCGTGAGCATGGATGGTGGAGAGTGGGCAGGATGTCGGAGAAGAGGTCTTAAGCTACAACTGGACAGGGACGAAAAGCACTGGATGACAATGTGCTGTGTAGTTCCAAAGTCTTGAAGATTTTTTTTTTTAAGTTTTAACATTTTAAAAAATGTTGAGTTTGAAGACACAGAAGCGTTGAACTTGATTTCAATGTTATCAATGAGCCACATCTCCAGGCCGTCCAGAGATTGTTTTAATGTGTTTTTAATGTTTGGCTAAAGCCAAGCATGGTAGCATACACCTGTAAAGTAAGTACTAACTAGGTAGGCTGAAGCAGAACAACCATGAGTTCAAGGATAACCTTTGCTACACGGCAAACCCCGGACATAAAAATTCTCTGTGTGATGTGCGCCCTCAAGTAGTAGTCCATGTTTGCTTGGCTTTGCAACCATCATTACAAGCTCCAAACCATTTATGCTTGCCCAGAGGAAACTCTAGGCCTGTTAAGAGTCAGCTCCAGCCAGGTGTGGTGGCGCACGCCTTGAATCCCAGCACTCGGGAGGCAGAGGCAGGCGGATTTCTGAGTTCGAGGCCAGCCTGGTCTACAGAGTGAGTTCCAGGACAGCCAGAGCTACACAGAGAAACCCTGTCTCGAAACCCCCCCCCCCCAAAAAAAGTCAGCTCCAATTCTTACCTGCCCTTTGATTCTGTCATGCCCTAAGCCACTTTCTCTATGACTATATTTCCCTATTCTGGATGGGACATATCAGTAGACTCATATACTATGTCACCTGTATGTTCAGCTTCCTTCATGTGTCTTGTGATTTCGGGTTAATCCATGCTAACTAGAATGTCCCAGTGCTTCATCCCAGTCCCAGTCAACTATAATCCACTGGAATATGGATCGTGTAACTGCGTGACCCGCTTTTTGTATACCCACTCAACAGTGAGACATTTGGATTGCTTCCACGTTGAGCAACTGTGACTAATGCCGCAATGAACATTCATTCATGTCCAAGTTCTTATAGAGACATATGTTTTCAACAGGTACAGATGTGTACTTAGAGGAGGAATCTAGAGGTAATACAGTAATTTCATGTTCATTTTGGAGAAAAAGTCAAACTGTTTTCGACAAGTGCCACTTTGTATCCTCCCCAGCAAGTAAGTTACTTCTTGCATTTTAAACATCTTGAATATCCCTTTGTGTTAATATTAATAAAACTGCTTTAATAGCAGTGATCTAGTTCATGAAGACATTGGGATCTATTTAATAATTGCCTTAGAGGAGACAGTTTTTAGAATGCCAACCAAAGTGTAGGAAACATATTTCACATATATCTTATTACTGGAGTTGCTTGGTCCAAAGTGACCTATGTTTAAAGTATCCTTAATGTTACACAAGTAGCACTTAAAGGCCTTTGTGACTTTTTATTATGTGCGTAACCACAAGAACTCCATTACAAGCAAATAATAAGTCTATCCATCACCTAAAAGAGTTGACTTTCAGGATTCAGGGAATAGCTCAGGGGAGGGTGCTGGTCCGGCTTTCATGAAGCGCTGGGTTCAATCATCTGAGCTGCTCCTCCCTTCTCTTGTCCTCTTCTCTCTCCTCTCCCAGCTTCAGGCCACCATCAATCTATTTTCCATCAAATGAGTTTGCATCTAACAAGTGCACATTTTCTACAACCTTATTTAAACAGATTCATGTAATGTATATTTTTGCCTAGTTCCTTTTACTCACTGTGATTATTTTGAGATTCAGCCATATCATCATGTGCAAAACTGAGACAATATCTCACTCCTTTGTATTTATGTCATTCCACCATATGGATGCACTGGATCTGTTTGTTTTATTTCTTTGTAGATGAGTACCTAGGGTTGTTTCTTGTCTTTGGCATTAAAAATAAAAACACTGTGACAAATTAGTTTCAAATAGTGTTATATTCATTTTCTTTTTTTTTTTTAATCTTTGCTGGGTGTCTAGAAGTGGATAACTAGATCATGTGGTAAGTGTGTGTTTCCCTTTTAAAGAAACCAGAGCTTCAGATCGGTCAGTAGAGCCAGCCTCCCAGCCAGATCCCTAGCACCGCCTCAGATGGGTGGTGGAATGCACCTCTGTAATCCCCCATTCCGGAGGTAGAAGTTCGAGCAACTTGGGAAGCAGGAGCAGGAAGATCTATGTGAGTTTACAGTCATCCTAGTCTATACAGCAAGGCCAACCAATGCTACACAGTAAGACCTTGCTTTAAAAAAAAAAAAAAAGAGGGGAACAGGAAGAGAAAGAGGGGAAGGGGAAGAGAGCGAGAGGGGAGAGAGAGAGAGAAAGAGAGAGGGGGGAGGAAGAAAGAGAGAATTATATTCCAAGAATGAATAGCAGAGACTCGTCTATCTTAAAGACTTTTAAAATACAAAAATTTGGGGCTGGCGAGATGGCTCAGTGGGTAAGAGCACTGACTACTCTTCCGAAGGTCCTGAGTTCAAATCCCAGCAACCACATGGTGGCTCACAAACACCCATAATGAGATCTGACACCCTCTTCTGGTGCATCTGAAGACAGCTACAGTGTACTTATGAATAATAATAAATAAATCTTAAAAAAAAATACAAAAATGTATGATTCAAATCATGCATCTATTTCATTACTCAGCGCAATCATTATTGTAGCTCACACTGTTCACTGATGGTTAAGATTGACGATTGCTTTTCTCCTAAAGAGCACTAAGAAAACTAGCTGGCAAGGTCAGGACCAGCCTGATATCTCCATATCCTGTGATTCAACTATGCCATGTCTTCAGCAATAGGCTTTTATTGTCAAGTTCCGGGGGTAACAAGAGAATTGGAAATAACCTGTAATATTTTAGGGTCTGTAAACCCTCACTAGCCAACAACTACCTAAGTGGTAACCTATTCCTGTCATTAGGCTTCTTTATTTATTTTGTTAACCTATACTGTCTTGTAAGACCATTATCACCCTGATATAAGGTGATTCCATTTAACCATATATATTAAATAAACAGAGTTGTATCTAGTACACACACACACACACACACACACACACACACACACACACTTTGGGAAGCTTCTACAGTAGCAGGTTTTCAGGAGAAGATGATAATAAGGAAACAGGGTCTTATGGACATAGAGGGCAGCTGTGCATATGAACTCACAGCAGTTATGATAGGAAGCACAAGACCTGGGAAGATCAAGCCAAACCAAATCTCAGCGTGAAGAAGGGACATGGGCATAAAGTACTACTGCTTGTCTGGGAGCCATTGGCAAGTGACAGCTGCTGGGAGAAGGAGGATCGATAATCCTGGTAAGTCACCCATGCTCCAGTAGAAACCCACACATCCAAGAACATATTGGACACATTGGACTTGATGGGTTTGTTTTTAAAAAAAAAAAACAAAAAAACAAAAACTAAGTTGAGTAGGTGGGGAGCAGGGGATGCATGTGGAACGGGGAAGGGTGAGTAAGAATGAGCAAGACACATAAAATCCTCAAGGAACTAATAAAATCATAGGTATCTTAAAAGGCGTGTGTCATAGGTAGCGGTAAGATATTGTATCAGTTTCTTTTCTTATCTCACACGGTGACAAAGATATCCTGTAGAAGCAGTTGATGGGAGGAAGGGTACAGCTTAGCTCACAGCTTCCAATCAAGAGTGCAGTCAGTGACTGCTTGGCCACATGAACTTGGGAACAGATCGTAGGCCAGCTTTACTTCCTGGTGGACAGGAAACGTAGACGCAGAGACTAAGAGTGTGGTATAACCTGGAAAAGTTCATTCCCAGTGACACTCCTCCACTGAGGCCCCACCTCCAAAATTTTGCCACTACCTGACAAGCATGCCACCAGCTGGGGACCATGCACTCAAAACATGATTCTGAGTTCTGGGATCTGAAGGGCATTCGATTGTTGAGCGCCCAGGCAGGCAGAGGCGGCTGTACAGGCTCAGGGAAGGAAAGACTTGATGAGGGAAGCAAAGGAGCGCTGGGCCGACTGTCACTTTCCCCTCCACCCCTCCTTTGGCGCTGGGGATCCTTGGGCATGGGGTAGGTCCCCTCCTTCCCACTGCCCCAACCCCAAGAGAGAGGGAGAGGAGGGGAGGGCAGCCGGCCCAGCGGTGATCTGACGAGGAAGGACAGAAGGGCTCAGCTGATGGTGAGACCTGACAGTGCCCTCCTCTCCAGGCCACCGGTGGTAGATGCGATCTCCACCTAGAGCCAGACACGGTGTGATGCTCTGGAGGTAGTGGGCCACGAGGATTCCTGAACCCACCAAGACATCTGGGTTGCCCAGGGTGACAGCAGCTGTGAAGTCGGAGCCACGGTACTCGCCAGTTCACGAACTTGGACTGCTGGGTCTGGATGACCATTTTGGACCTGAGGCCTGGGCTTAGCTGCTGGGTGACCTGTGCACTGAGGCTGCCACTATTGTCCATGTCACCCAACAGCACGAGGAACGCCTCTGTGGGACTCAGCTACCCACGTATGCAACCCCGAAGTGGTAGTTGAACTCCCCAATGGTGCCGAGGGCTACTGTGTGGGTCACCAGGAAACGGTTCCTCAACCCTTTGTTGACTAAGCTTGACACCTTCCATCAGAACTGGAAAGAGCTGTTCTGTTCAATGATTGCCAATGATGCGTGTCAATCCTCCAGGGGGTCCTTTTCGGCCCTGCATGTTCTTAACACCCATGATTCATCAAGTAATGCACAAGAATGAAAGCAGTGGTCAGATCTATGATTCCGCCCACAGAAGGTCAGCTCGATTTATCTATTTAACCTTAAGACAAAAGCTGCCATTCTCAGATGTTAGGTGGATTATGGACTCTGTGTCTGTTCTCAGGACTCGCTGAACATGCTTTGGAGATCTTTACCACCTTCCCCCAGACCGTCATAGCTCCCCCCCTGCAACCCTGAACCCCTACCCCCACCATACCCCAACCCCACATCCTGAGCTGAAGGAAGGTGTTGTTAGATGCTTGTCAACTCAGGATATTTAATAAAAATCCAAGGGTGGCCTGCCGTGTTGTGCTTTGTGTCTTCTCGAATCTCTCCGTGTTCCAAGACCGTTGCAGGTCAAAGCAGTTGAGCCTGGTAGTGGGCACTCGACACCCGTCTCAGATCAGCTTGAAGGCTGACGCCACTAAGTTGGAAAGCCTTGTTGTCTCCCGGGACATTCTACTTCTTCATCGTCTCGATATGTGGGTCTCAAAAACAGAAGAGTGAAAATTAAAAAACCTTCCGCCGGTTCTCACAGTGTAGGGAGCAGAAGGTTAAAAACTCCCAACATCCACCATCTAGATGGGGCATCTTTTTTCTCCTCGCTCACAAGGCATAGGTGCTAAAGAGAATCAATGATTTTTCTGCCCCCACCCCCAATAAGCAAATTGTACTTAAAGTCACAAATTGCACCCTGAATCTCTCATACAGTGAAATAATAATTATGCATTAGTGAGCGGCTTCGAGCAGAAGCCTGGTTTTTATTTAGCAGGAAACGGCTCCCCTCTATTTATTAAGAAACTACTGTATCATTTATTTATCACACAGCTACCATATGCTAGACACTCTGTTATTTTCTTTAACATATGTGATCTCCCTTAATGTATTTCTTGGGTGTATTCATTCATTTCACAACTGGAAACAAAAGAAAGCCTAAAGGGGTTGTCCTTTTGACTTGCCTGATCCTCAACAAAAGGGACAGAGATTAAATGAGGCTTTGGTGTAATTGGCTTTGATTTTCTACAGATGGGACATTGTTACTTAAGTACAATTTCCTTTATGCTGCAGTTCTTGGTGTTAAACAGATGACTTTGTGGCTGAGATAAATTTAGATGCAGAGCAGCAGTCATTTACAGCCTCGCCTTGCACTCTGTAAGATTTAAATCCTTGGCCCTGCTCCAACTTCTTTGTGAAAGATGAGATATAAACAGTTGGGTGTCACCACGGAGGAACTGAACGCAACCATGGGAGTCTGCTCTGGAAAGACCTGTAAACACAAGAGGGACCACATGCAAATCTGCTGTGGAGCTGAGGGGAGAATAAAAGATGGTCCCCCCAGGCGTCACTACTTTGATTTCAGGACATTTCAGCACCTTCTCTCAGATGTACACACTCAAAACTGTACATCTATCAGTTCTCACTCTCCATCTCTCTTCTCAGCCAGAGGCTCTAGACAAACACAAATCGATGTTCTGTCTGTCTCATTCCACTGGTTAGTACATTTCATGGAAATGGCACCAGTGCTCATTCCTGTGATATGATAGTGGTTTTTTTTTTTAATATCTAAAAATCAAATAGATTCTTTATGAGGAAATGAATCCAGTATATTGACAATAAACATGCAATTTGGTTATATTCCCAGATACCTTATTTTGCGTCGAGGTAAGAATCTTTTATTTGCACGTTTTGATAGACAGCTGTATAATTTAAATTCGAAAACAATAATTAAGAGAAAGACAAAAATAAATAGGGTATACTTTACACCTTTAATCCAGTGGCATATTTCTCTATTTCTGCTAATTAATAGGCATCTCAGGAAGTTCATAGATTTAATACAGTTACAGAGAAAAATCACAAGCGTTGGGGAAGTGATCACTGGGAAGCTCATAAAGCAACCATGTTTTCTTTAATTAGATGCAGAGATCTGAAATTTTGATTTAATATAAAAGTATTCAGCCCCCTCCTGCCCAAAACAAGGGCGTGGCTTTTCTGCTGTGCTAGAGGACATGACAGTCATAGGCCAGTTGTCAGCAGCCTTGGGCAGTGTGCAGCGGGCAGTGGGCAGTGGGCGATGATTTTGTTCTGTAGCCCTAACCCACCTTGGTTTTGCATATGTCCCTTCAGAGCTCCTTGCTTTAGCAGCCATGACTTTCAGCTGCCTTTCCTCGCTATCCTTGAATTGCTCTATTTTCCAGGGCATCTTTCGTGGAGAAAAGCAATAACACTAGAACCGGGCATGGAATACCTTACTTTTCCTAGCAGCCTAACGTGACACTGACATACCTGTGGACATTGCTGGGTCAAGCAATACCATCAGTCAGCTTGAAAGAAAGCACCATCAGTTGAGCAGCTTGTAGAAAAAAAGAAATATTTCTCACACTTTGGGATGCTAGAAACCCAAGAACATGCCAGCAGCGTCCAATTCTGGTAGGGACCACTTTCTGGGTGGCATGCTCTTGTTTATCATTGCATGCTTCTCCTAGTTACCAAGGGCTCCACCCTCATGGCCTCATCACCATGAGAAAGCCCCATGTAAAATATTATCTTGTTGACGATGAGATCTCAGCACATGAATCCCACCAGCCTACTTTCAAATTTCAGATATACAATATTAGTCGGATCACACTAGACAGAGAAATTATCCCAGCCTCAATGGTTCATTGCATATAGAGCAAAGGCAAAGTCAGTGCCTACTGCATTAGACTGTGTATAAGTAGAGGAGAGGATGTGAGGAAGCACCTGGCTCACACCAGATGTTCAGTAGATAGCAGCGGCCATCATCACTACCACTGTGGTCATCTCAGGGCTGGTACCTGGTAAGCCTGAAGTCTTAGTCCACTCAATGCAAAGCAGCTATTCCCTGGATCTAGTTAATAGAAATAAAAAACAGCCAATTTACCAGTTATCTGTGGGGTTCCCTTATCCCCAACACACACACACACACACACACACACACACACACACACACACACACACACACACA
>NC_034608.1:50621784-50643249 GCF_900095145.1 Mus pahari
CACACACACACACACACACACATTTGCATTTGAGGTTGACTTTCCCCCCTGGCATTTGAGGCTGGCTCTCCTGCTTGCAAGTTCTCTCTCTCTCTCTCTCTCTCTCTCTCTCTCTCTCTCTCTCTTCATTCCTTCCCTCCCTCTCTCTTCCCTCCCCCAGATACATAAGGAGAAACTTGAAAAAAAAATCATTCACTAAAGATTTTCATTTTTCCTAAGAAAATAAAGCAGGTCTGTTTTGCCCCTGGGTCTGTGTTCTTTGGTTTTCTTACAAACCCACGAGGTACATCTTTCATCACACTTTCATAGTCACAGAATTTCGCCCTTCCTGTGGTGTCTCATAAATGATGTCTTGTGTTCAGGCAGGGAAATAAAGACCATTTTTAGTGACTCTTAGTTCCCAACCACATACTTTGGTGGGCCTAGCTTTCTGTAGCTCTCTCTGTAGCTCCCACTTTTTTTTTTTTTTCAAGCCTGCTAAGGTTAGAATGACTATCATTCTTTAAGTCTAATCTGGGGTTTTTATTCCTCACTTCTCTGCACCTTTTCCCCCAAAGAAAAATCCCAGCTTGACAAATTTCTCACTTGGAAAATGCTCATTTACAGAATTTTCAAGCTGTTTTCAGGATAAGCTTGGTGGTGGTGACTTACTACCGAATTCTTGATACCTAAGCACGTGGGTGTTTGTTACATGAAAGATACGTATAATGTAGGCATTTGATTAAAAGGTAATTCTCAGAGAGAGCTCTTGCACAGGTTGCTGGGAAGTAGATAGCAGAATCTTTCGATTATTCCCCTACTTGATCAGAAATGATTGGTTGGAGACAAAAGCAAGAGGACCAGTTAGTAACCACACTAAACACTTGCCAACATCACAGGTGATTCCTGTTTGGGAGAATTAGCCGAATTTTGATTCTTTTAAATGATTCCAACAAAAAGTTATAAAATACCCAAAGACTCAAAACCTTATTCTGCAATCGAATTAAAGGTGTAGATATCATCACACACGTTTTAGCCCTTTCGCTAAGAGAATCTTTGTGTTTCATATTTTTATTCAGAGAGAGAGAGAGAGAGAGAGAGAGAGAGAGAGAGAGAGAGAGAGAGAGAGAGAGTCAGAGAGCAACGTTAAGAGTTGGTTTCTGTCTTTCTCCATGTTGGCCCCAGGAATTGAACTCAGGTCATCAAACTTGATAGGAATCATCTTTACCTGCCCNTCGCTAAGAGAATCTTTGTGTTTCATATTTTTATAGAGAGAGAGAGAGAGAGAGAGAGAGAGAGAGAGAGAGAGAGAGAGAGAGAGAGAGAATCAGAAAGCAACGTTAAGAGTTGGTTTCTGTCTTTCTCCATGTTGGCCCCAGGAATTGAACTCAGGTCATCAAACTTGATAGGAATCATCTTTACCTGCCCAGCCATCTTGCTGGCCTATTTTTCCATGTTTGGTTAGATGTAGCCCTCCCAACATGTATGCAAAGATCCAAGCACATAAATTCCTATCTACAACCATTCTGCCTATATCAAAGAGGTCAAGCAAGCATTCAGACCTTTTTCGATGCAGAAAGGCAATCAAGGAAGAGCTGATTTATCCTTCTGTTGCTTTTATTGAACAGAGGTTCCGTGAGGCCAGGTATAGTGAGTCACGCCTGTAATCTCATCACTCAAGAGGAAGAAGCAGGACGATCAGCTCTGGGCTATCATCGGCTACATAGCGAGTTCAATGACAGATGGAGACCCTGACTCAAGTTTTCGGGGCTTCTTCTTTGCAGCAGAAACAATTATAGAAAGCCACAATTGAATAAAATTCAGAGAACACTGCCTCTGGGATGCACAGATTGAATAGTTACATCTACAACACAAGCCCCACACCACAGAAGAGGGGATGGAAAGATTCTAAGAGCCAAAGGACAAGACATCTGTCTTCTATGAATGACAGGAAAGCTGCACCTATGAAATCTTAACATGATTACCTAAACAAGACCTGAACAGGGACAACACCAGTTGGCATACTGCTTAGATGGGGGGGAGTCTCACAAGGCTCCACCCCTAGGTGAAGAGCTACAGGCAATTAATGACTGTTGAGAGAGGAAGAGTCGGTCTTTCTCAGGGGTGACTTTGTAACAGACTCCCCCGACCTTAGCACACCAGCTCCATGACGGAAGTACCATTCAGGTCATAAAATTCAGCACGGAGTTAGCATCACATGTTAAAACAGAAAGACCTAATCCACCCAAGTCCACAGTGCTGGGAAAGTCTCCACAGTACTGACCTTGCTTTTTAGCTTCTCAAGTTCTGCTTCTCACCAACTGTTCTTATTAACTGAAATATATCAACCCAGGATATAGTTTCTGTGTGTAAAACCTCACTCTAAGAAAGGCTCGGGGCTGGCAAATATAGAAGTGGATGCTCACAGTCATCTATAGGATAGAACACAGAGACCCCAACAGAGNAGCTAGAGAAATTACCCAAGGAACTGAAGGGGTCTGCAACCCTATAGGTGAAACAACAATATGAACTAACCAGTACCCCCAGAGCTCGTGTCTCTAGCTGCATATGTAGCAGAAGATGGCCTAGTCAGCCATCGTTGGGAAGAGAGGCCCCTTGGTCTTGCAAACTTTATATGCCCCATAGAGGGGAGGACCAGGGCCAAGAAGTGGGAGTGGGTGGGTAGGGGAGAAGGGTTGGGGGAGGGTATAGGGAACATTTGGGATAGCATTTGAAATGCAAATGAAGAAAATATCTAATAAAATAAGTTTAAAAAAAAAAAAAAGAAAGGCTCGGGGCTACACTGGGTTCCTGAGCACCAAGAGTGGTTGCCAGCCAGCTACTAAAGACACTTCTGAGGATTTAAACCCATGTCCAAGTAGTCTTCTCCGGTGGGTACCACACAACAGACTTCCCCAATAATTTATCCAATACACACAAAAAAAGTTGTAAGCCCTAAATAAACATAAATATGGCAACAGTAGATGATTTCAGCAGGTTGTATTTATATATTAATTCGTATACATATAAATGTCTATGTAGAAAGATGAAAAAATGAAAGACAATTTGAAAAAGGAGGCCGTGAATTTGAAAGTTGGCTGAGATACTGAAATGTGGCAGTTGGGGGGTGCTGAAGGAGCTGGAGGCAGAACAGAGAGGAGGGAAATGGTGTAAGTACAGTGCAAAATATATAAATTTTATATTTTAAAAAAGAAAACTGTAGAGAGAGGTCAGCAGTGCCTACTCTTGCAGAGGATCAAGGATTGATTGGAAACACCTAGACCACTGCTCAACCATCTGTAACTCCATCCAAGGGAACGGTGCCATATTCAGGCCTCTCTTGGTACTGTGCACAGATGGTGCACAGACACATATGCAGGTAAAACACTTGAACACATAAAATACATTTTTTCAAAGTTAATTCCATTTTTTAAAGGGCAGAATGAGGGAGTTCATTCAATGCAGAACTGGAGTGGTGGCTAAGAGGTACAATGCTTGCTTAGAATAATGGAGGCCCTATATCCAATCTATAGGATCACACAGACACGCACACACACACAGGCACATGCAGGTACACACACACACACCACAGGTACACACGCACGCATGAACACATGCACACGGTTCAATGAGTAGAGCCCTTTCTCACATCTTGGCTAGATGCCTCCCTTTATCTCCATGTAGGAGAGCTGGGATTTCAGATCTCAAGTCTTTAAGTGCTTCCCATAGTATTTTTTTTTAAAAAGACTCTTGAGCATAAGAGCCCAGCACATGTTAGGATCAACAGCTCAAGAGTGGGATGACTTGCTAATGGGAATCCAAAGGAATCTTCCACTTGTGTTTCTAAGCATGAGCATTAAACTAGCTTCATTACTTAATAAAGGCTTTCCTGCGCTGGGCCCTTCTGCAATACTAATATTAAACTGAAAGTTATTCAGGGTACAACAAGCGTGTACCCATCCAATATGTATCTTAGAGAAATAGCTCCTTTGAGCCCTGAGGATGGATTATTTCTTTGCCCTTACAAGTATTGCTTTCATAAGTTAATTTCATATAATGGTTTTGATTCAGCACTCCAGTAATTGACTAGATCTCTTAGGAAACATTATAACAAAAAGAATTTAACTCAAATGTTACTGCTTTTGAAAGGCTCAACTAAACAGATAGATAGTAGTAATGGATATGCAATACTGTGCATGTACTAAGCACTGCTATATTATACACTTAAAAGAGTTAAAAATGATAAATTTAAGCCGGGCGTGGTGGCACACGCCTTTAATCCCAGCACTCGGGAGGCAAAGGCAGGCAGATTTCTGAGTTCGAGGCCAGCCTGGTCTACAGAGTGAGTTCCAGGACAGCCAGGGCTATACAGAGAAACCCTGTCTCGAAAAACGAAAGAAAGAAAGAAAGAAAGAAAGAAAGAAAGAAAGAAAGAAAGAAAGAAAGAAAGAAAGAAAGAAAGAAAGAAAGAAAGAAAGAAAGAAAGAAAGAAAGAAAGAAAGAAAGAAAGAAAGAAAGAAAAATTTTATGTTCCATATGTTTTTATTGCAGTAAAAAGACTGACCTTATATTAAATATAAATACATAGCCAAGTTGAGATCTGATCTGATGCCCTCTTCTGGCTTCTGTGGGAACTGCACACACATTGTACATAGGCATACACAGAAACAAAACACCCACACATATAAACTGCAATGGGGGGGGGGGGAAGGCCCCACCCTCCACCAGGGCAGCACCAGAGAGCTGGCCCTAGAGCATGGACTTAAGAGAGCTAACCAACTCAGCTACCACCCAGGGCCAGATCCAGGGCTTTGAATTGGTCCGCCCCAACATCTACCCCATCTGTGAACTGCTGGAGTACGTCAAGGACCAGTCCTACGGAACCAAAGCTACAGGAGTTCCATGACTCAGGGCAACAGAAAGATATCCGAGAAGAGTCCCGGTGAAGATCCAGTACTGATAGAGTAGCCGAAGCCAGAGGCCTCGCACCAAACCAATAACTCATTGCGCGATGTATGTTTTCTAGTCAAGCTGATTGGGGGAAAAGAGTGTATCCTGAGAGAGACACACACAGCAGCAGAGCTGGAGCCAGGACAGCTGTGGCAGGTATTAGAGAAGGCTGTGGCTGATAGAAGAGGAGACTGCTGCCCAGAGAGGCTTGCTACATTTGGGGAGGGGAGGAGGAATAGGGGTGGGGCTAGAAGGCAGATATGGAAGAACTAGGAAATGAGTGGGATTGGGGTACATAATGTGAAATTCCTAAAGAATTAATAGAAAGTTATGTTTGAAAAATACTCCTTCTTTATTTAGAAGACGAAGAAAAATGAAACAAACTTTTCTAACTATACCTACTGGTACCTAAAGATAGCATGCTCACTTGCTTACAAGTTTTGGGACTCTGTATTCTTTCACGGCTGCCATTCTCCGGCTCCTTTTTCCTTCCTGGCTAAGAGTCTTCAAGGAGTAATGTACCTTTGTGGTTTCCATTTACACTCATGTTGTTTTCATGCACTCCTGAATGTACCCCGGCCCTCTGTCTTAGTTGGGGTTCTACTGCTGTGAACAGACGCCATGACCAAGGCAACTCTTCTAAGGACAACATTTAATTGGGGCTGGCTTACAGGTTCAGAGGTTCAGTCCATTATCATCAAGGTGGGAGCATGACAGCATCCAGGCAGGCATGGTGCAGGTGGAGCTGAGAGTTCTACATCTTCATCTGAAGGCTGCTAGCAGAAGACTGGCTTCCAAGCAGCTAGGGTGAAGGTCTTAAAGCCATGTCCACAAGTAGGTGTGCCTACTCCAACAAGGCCACACCTCCAAATAGTGCCACTCCTTGGACCAAGCATAGACAAACCACCACACCCTCACACGTGCTAGGCCCAGTGCTATACACTGAATTATATCCTCTATTCTGGAATTGTTTTCTGATGCACAAAACTGCCAAACCTTCACTCCCTTTCCACTTCCAAAAATGAGAATACTCGGTGTCATTGAGCTATGAACTGAGTTGTCTTTGGCTCCATATGCCATTGTTTTCCCCAACTGTTTCCATGGTTAAGGAGGAAGTTGCCTTTCGAGGTTAGAAGTGCTAAATCTTTGTGTTGTTGTTATTGTTCCTTTGGGCTTTGTTCATGCTAGCACCCTCCCACTGCCCTGCTGGCTCCTATTGCTGCATCGTTCTTGATGCCTTTGTTCACCTCAGAGGATGGCTATCCAGTCAAGCAAAAGGATCATCAACTCTCAAATTTTTTCCCACCATTATTCCATTACTGCATTGACTTCGGAGAGTTCTGTCTAAATGCTACCAGGGAGGCGTTTAGACAATTACACAAGGGGAAGCAGGCAGGGCTTTGTCTTTCCTCATTAACAATCTACTAACCTAAAGGAAAATCCATCTCCCCTTCACTGTGAACATCAGCAAAGCACATGACATTTTCTGATTACAGAACGAGAGTGATAAGTCTTAGAAGACCAGTGTCATCACTCAGAAATCCCCCTGCCTCTTGCCTTCTGAGTGCTGGGATTAAAGGGGTGCGCCACCACCACCCTGCACGGATGAGCATTCTTGTGAGAACACCAGGCCAGGGAAGGAGACACTATATGAGCTGTTTCACAGGGAAGATTCTGACAATGGAGTGTCAGGTTGAAAACAGAAAAAGCAGGCAAAGTGATAAGAAGAAAGAACATGGATTGTTGAGTCAGTTTAAGAGAGAAGTCTGGCCGGGCAGTGGTGGCACACGCCTAACCTTAACCCTAACCTGTATGAAGCAGGTCTGGATTGTAGAGAATATTAAAACCAAACCGTAGACCTCAGAGAAATTGCCCCATCTGACGGAGCATCCAGTATATCATACGTATTCAGTAAGCATTGAAAAATTGAATATTGTAGCAGATGCATCAGGGCCTGGATCTTACCCTCTGCCTACACTCTGAGGTTCACAGGTAGTTCTAGATGTGAGCTGTGTCAGCATTAGCATAAGCTTCCTAGCATGCCCTGTGTGGAGGCTTCCTGTGCCTGCAGAAGCCATTCTGACTGAGCACAGAGTAGACCGCCGTGTCACAGGAGCTGTGCTCATCTGAAGACAAGCAGGAATTAGTAGATAAAAGACGCCCCTCTCCCCAGGCATGGGCGAACACACCTGTAACACTAGTTAGTGCTGGTGATGCTGAAAGAGGAGGGTCACTACTTGGAGGCTAAGATGAGCTACACAGGGTTCCAGGCCAGTTCCAACTGTGTAGTAAGACCTTGTCTCAAAAAAAAAAAAAAAAAACAAATCCTATGTAAAGAAAAACAAACAAGAAAAAAATCTTCAACTCTTTTGTCCCTGAAGAGACAGTTCTGAAGTATATTCCTCATAGTTTCACAGAAAGAAGGACCAAAGTGATAAAGACTATAACCCACAGCTACAATCTATTTAATAATCACTTAGGAACTTTCTTATTTCCTGTAAATTCTTTTAGCATGTTTCTGAGGATAATCTCTAAACAAACTACATGCCCCCAAACCTTTATTATTACTAGTATGTATGTGTGTATGCATGTATTGAGTAGGTATGGATATGTGGTTTATATTATATCAACTTCAAACTACTGGACTCACAATACTAGCGAATTTTTTTTTAAAGATTTATTTATTTATTATATGTAAGTAGACTGTAGCTGTCTTCAGACACTCCAGAAGAGGACGCCAGATCTCATTACAGATGGTTGTGAACCACCATGTGGTCGCTGGGATTTGAACTCAGGACCTTCAGAAGAGCAGTCGGGTGCTCTTACCTGCTGAGCCATCTCACCAGCCCACGAATTTTTTTTAATAGGGCCCCCAGACCTTAGCACAACTCACTCCATAATGGCACTACCATTCAAGTTGCAAAACTCAGCACGTAGACAGCTCCACCTGCCAAGACAGAAACAAAGATCTAATTCATCAATGTCCATAGTTCTGGAAAAGTCTCTAAATGTACTAACCTTGCTTTTGGATTTTGTAGTTCTTGCTAATCGAGGTACATCAACCCAAGTTATGGTGTTCTACTTAAAAACTCACCCCGAGGAGAGCTCAAAGCTGCACTGGGATCTCTGACACCCAGAATGGCTGCCGGCTGGGGAACAGAGACTTTCTACTGACACGTCTGAGTAGTCTTCTCTGGTGACTACCTCACGACACTTCTGGAGGTTCCACCAAGACCTCCCGAGACAAAACCTTGAGACACCGGGGGTCCTAGACCCCTTCAGAGTGAGAAAGAGTTCAGTTAGTGGTCAAGGGGCTTCTAGGGAATTCATAACCTGAAATACTCCGAGGTCCCAGGACTCATTTTCATCAATTATTGCCTAACATTTCAATGGTGTCTGACATCCATCTCAAAAGGTAACAAATTAGAAAGTCTCTTTGTCTGTCACCTCTGGAGGTATGTCTGATTAAAATGCCTTCGGATACCAAAAAAAAAAAAAAAAAAGTCTGGTCTTGGCTGCTGATCCAGGATCCTTTTGAGACCTCAATGAACTCCCCATGTCTATTGAGTTGTATTTTTGTGTGATGGCCAACCCTGGATGTCTTTGCTATTGGTGTGTGTGTGTGTGTGTGTGTGTGTGTGTATTTGTATGCATCTGTGCGTAGCTGTGTGTGGCTGTGTGTGTTTCTGTCACTTGGTTGGAGAAACAGATGTAAAATAAAAGGGACCATGAGCTGTCCTGGGACCATAGCCACCCACTGCTGCCCCTGGAATGACTTTGCAGAGGCTCACAGTGGTCCTGCTGTGCTGTGCCCCACTTCCAGCATTGACTGCTTCTTCTGCTGTTGCTATGACAATACTATCATCTATGGTTAGCATCAGCTGCCATCGTCCAAAGGAGAGTTTTACAGAGTGAGACCAGATATGGTATCTGTCCTTCAAACAGAAGAACTCTGGACCTTCTGTGAAATCAATTGGCCCTCCTTTGGAGTTGGGTGTCTAAAACATGAAACCCCAGCCAACCTCACCAGTCCCCCCAACACGCACATTGTATTGATCAGTGGCTTTCACCCCCATATTCCCAGCTTAAGACTCTCTTCTTGCAGACCCAAATCCTTTTTGGCCCTGCCAGGTCACCCAGAGAAACCTAAACACCTATCCGGTACTACCCACCTATCTAGGTACTAAACAGCTATCCAGGCACTTGACTGGAAGAAAGGCTGTCCACATTTACAGTTGGTAGGTATTTGCTACAGTTCATGACCATGGTACACTCTACGCTCCTTCCCACAGTGGCAGGCCAGGTGCAGAAACACGTCCCACGGGAGCTGTGCAAAATGGTGGCCCCTGTCAAATGGTGGCACCGCAACATCCCAGCCAACCCAGGAGCTGTCCACAGTGGTGCATTTCCTTTCCTACTTCAGCAGGAGCTGCCCCTCAAGAGCTATTCACAGTGGTGACACCTTTCCTGTCTCAGCCTCATGTAGAGCTGTCCACGGTGGTGACACCTCCTCTCCAGCCTCCCCTCCGGACCCCCAGCAACCCCATAGAGATGGCCAAAAGCTGGCTGCAGCCGGGAAGGATTTCCCACCCTGACCCATGGACCTGGTTCAGGGAAAAGTGGGGGGGGGGAGCTACCAATCCCTAAGCAGGAAAACCCACGAATCCTTGAGCTCCCCAAGCTCAGGACTTGAAATCCCACCAATCCTCAGTCTGGAACTCTCTGCCCTGAAAAGCTCGGGCCACCTCAGAAATCCTATATAAGCCGAGCATGATGGCGCACGCCTTTGATCCCAGCACTTAGGAGGCAGAGGCAGGCGGATTTCTGAGTTCGAGGCCAGCGCCTTGTCTACAGAGTGAGTTCCAGGACAGCCAGGGCTACACAGAGAAACCCTATATCAAAAAAAAAAAAAAATCCTATATAAGCCCTGTCCTTTGTCCAATTCCTTGCTGTCCGTTCCTCGTTCCTGGGAGCAATTTGTCCCTTCACACCCCGGACCCTCCAATGAATCTCTTTCATGAGATGTTTCTACCTGGTGTGACGCCTATCATCGAAGAAGCCAAGGAAGAAATGAAGCAATGAAGAAAAAGAGCAGGGCTGAGACCCTGAGTTCCTCAACGCTGCTGGGAATACCCTCCCGTGGGAGCTACAACACTGAAGGTGGGGCGGGACTGAGGCTCCTCAGCTCAACCCTGGGAACTGAGGGGGACTCCTCTCAGAGCTATGTGGTCCTGGGTCTCCGTGTCTCAGGATGTCCTATCCTCGGGACGCTGTCCCACCTCAAAGCTATAAGGCTACTGGGTCCCCATGTCTCATACCCTTCCATTGGAGCTGTATGGTTCCAGGGCTTCTGAATCCCAGAACACCCTCGATCTGAACACAAGAACACTTACACTTACCCTAGTGAGAAAGGAAATCAAAATGGGTAATTCTCAGAAGCCCAAGGGAACAGGGTAGCTGATTTGGCCACCCTAAGGCAGCCATAAAACCAGTTGGGCCTCTTCAAATCTTGTTTACCTGCCTGAACCTGAATTAATCTAGGGCCCAGCCTACACACACACACACACACACACACACACACACACACACACACACCAAAAAAAATCAAACAAAAAATGGGTGATGTTGTTATCAAAAGACAGGTCGCCAAACTCCGTCAGTCCACATATTTGGAGACAACTAAAACTGCTGAGTTACTCAGTCCCAAAAATATTCCTAGATTTAGGTTACCCCTCTCCCTGGGGTCCAGCAATGGTGTCTAGCTTTCAGAGCCATAGTTTCCCTAAATTTGACATAGGTTCTAAATGTTGATTAAAAACCCCATTATGCCTATAGACCACAAAGCACAAAATAAATAAATAAATAAATAAATAAATAAATAAATAAATAAATAAACCTTTAAAATATGCCCAGTGAAAACTGGGCAGACCTCTACTTTTTACCCTTCCAAGGGTACAAGAACTACTTGTAGTGAGAAATTTGGTTTCTTTAAAAACATAGAGATGGTCTAAGAATGTGTTTTTGTTTGAATAGCAGGTGTGGGATACGAGGCTGCTTCAGATAGCCCTCACTAGCAGACTGTGACTTGCCTCCTGCTCTGGCAAGAAGATAAAATGTTGCCAGCTGCAGATAATTCCTGCAAGTGTAAGACAGTGAGAATACTGAGGATTCTTGAGAGGGCATCAAAAATGATAGATTCCTGAGAGGGGTGGTGTCTTGCTGGTTGCTGATTGGTTGCTGGATCCTAGTGACGAAGATCAACATTGCCCCAAGGAACTCTACATCCTTGATCAGCAAGAAGGAGTCTCCCAAGATCAATGCCCTCTCTCCCCTCTAGCCTTCGTTCTCTCTTGTCTGGTGTTGGGGTGTTAGAAGGGATTAGGTGGAGAAGGGTGGTAGGGTAAGGAACCCACAAAGAAGCTGAGAGTCCAGTCACAACTTCTATCCCTTCCCTCCTCACGTCCTTACAGGCCCTGCAACTAATAAGACCATTCACTAGACTGTTAGCCCTTGCCTGGGTCTGAGCCTGCCGAGTTCCAGCCCGGAGACCTTGGGTGGGCAAACAGAATCCCAATCCAAAATAGCAATGATGGTCGCTGACGTCACCCTGTGGGTCCACCACACCCTGCTGAAAAAGGCCAGAAAGGATGATAATAGATGGGTCATCACCATGCCCTCTGACCCCCTAAAGATGAGACATGTTAGTTTGTCCTTTTTTTAAATTTTTTTTTTTGTCTCCCTACGAGAACAGTCACATCCTCCCATTAGCCAGAATTAAAATGAGCAGAACCAGGGAACTCGTAGCCAACCTATCCACTGAGACCCAACCCACTTTCCAGATAGAGTTCTGTAAAATATGGCATCTAGAGGCTACTGGAGAATGGATGGTTCACTCAGTCCCGGGGAGGAGCACACCCCTGGGGCTGTGGGTCCATCAGTAAAAAGAAAGGCACTGGTTTATCCAGTACAATGCCTGCCCGGCTGATGCCCCTCCCAACACGCTGAATAGCAAGAAGCCAAGCAAATATCATTGTGCCCAGAGGGGGTTACAAAACCAAGTATTCCTAAGGGCATACTGATCTCTTTATAGGACCCATCTGTGGCCAGAGACAATGCAATTCAATATCCAAAAAGGCTAGGGCCTGGCAGGAAGCTGAAAATCAATAATGGGAAACCATTAGAACCTGAGGAGTCTGGGGCTGGAGAGATGGCTCAGTGGTTAAGAGCACTGACTGCTCTTCCAGAGGCCCTGAGTTCAATTCCCAGCAACCACATGGTGGCTCATCAACCATCTGTAATGGAATATGATGCCCTCTTCTGCTGTGTCTGAAGACAGCTATAGAGGAAATAAATAAATAAATAAATATTTTTTAAAGTTAAAAAAAAAAAACCTGAGGAGTCAGGTTATGCCTAAATAATCCAGATCCAGGTATCAAATTTATTATCCAAAAGAAACCTGCACCACTGACCCAAACCAACCCATCTGGGTACCTCTGGAATACAAACCTCCTAAGATGGTAAGCCTCAACACTCCCAGGAATCCCTTTAGGAACCTCAAGGATAAAGGTCCAGGGTGCAACAGAAGCCAGCCCTTCAGCGGTCAGGATGCTAAAAAGAATGAATCATTTCCATAACAATTCTCAACTGGACAAAGGTCAGGACTGTTAACCGTGCCTAGATCCCAAGTCCTCAAATTATGTTGAGATTGAAACGAATCAAACAATACGGCTCCACTTCCAACCCTAGTAGCTGTAAATGGGACCAATCTAAGCTCACAGTGGGGGGGGGGACCTCCAAGGTAAGAGTGCCTGTTTAATGTCCCCAAGATGCCCCCTGGATAGTTCTCCCTATGCGATTCCTGTTGCCATACATAGCAGGCTGATTTCAGAAATGGCAATAAAATGTATTTCCAGGCTCCAGAGTCTACCTGACGTGCTTGCACTAACAGCTCGACCAAGTGTGCATTTCTGAATTGTTTACACAGGAGGAGAACCCACTCTTTTGCATCTTTGTGCATGTTATGTCACAGGTACTCCTCTTATAAAATGGAAAAGAGGGCAGGGACCGCCTCAATCCAAATTCTGGGCTTCCCCGTGCACAGGGAGCCATCCCCAATACCATTCCCCTACTGGTGCCAGCAGGTATCATGGGCTCCACTGCAGTTGGATCTTCAGACCTACTTACCGGAGATTAAAACTTTAAGGCACTCCGTGTTCAAGTAGACATAGACCCAGGCCATCTAGAGGATGCTGTTTTCCCATCTGGAATCCCAGTTAGATTCTTTAGCCAAGGTTGTTCTTCAGAACTGAACGGATTGGACCACCTCTTTATGAGACAAGGAGGTCTCTGTATGGCACAAGTGTCCATGCCAGCCAGTCAGGGATAATTAGTTTACCATGGTCAAAAATAACCTTTAAAAAAAAAAAAAAAGATGTCAAGAATCTAACAGCTAGTATCAAACTACTCTACTTACAGTCATGGCTACACCATTAATCTTTTTTACTCTTAGCTCTAATTACAGGACCCAGCTTGCTCAGATGCCTACTTATCTACGTAAGACAGAATCCCTAATGCTAAAAAGACAATATAACCCCTGCCCCCAGATGAGTCCACAATTTGACGAATGTCCATAGAACCAGTGGGGAATGTCACAGACACCCAGACCTTAGTAGGCCTCCAGATCTTAACACAACCGACTCCATGATGGAAATACCATACAGGCTGACAACTCAGCACATAGACAGTACCACCTGCCTCTAGAAAAACAAAGACCTAGCCCATCAAAGACCTTAGTTCTGGGGAAATCCCTAAATATACTAACCTTGCTTTTTTTGTTCCTGTAGTTCAGCTTCCCATTAAATAGTCTTGCTAATTGGGGTAGGTCAACCCAGGATGTGGTTTTGTGTTTAAAAACCCACCCTGAGAAAGGCTTGAGGCTACCCTGGGACCCAGTGCAGTCTCCAGTCAGCTACTAAAGAAAGACTTTCTACTGGCTTAAGCCAGAGTCTAAGTAGTCTTTTCCAGTGGGTACCCCACAACACTTTTAACTGCTGGATAGCTGGAGGTACAGGCACACACTACCACCCTTACTCTAGATCCTTATTTTAAAGTTGACTCCTGGGAGTTCAGAAGCTAAAATTCGTTGTTCATCACAGATTTAAGCTGAGAGCCTTTCTTTCATCATTGCCCGGATCTTGTCATTCTTTTTTAGAGTCTGTGACTCCTGGGCTCGAAAGTTAATAGTCAGAAATATAACTTGAAATCCCATGACATAAATTGGGTTATTCATCATTCAAGTTGACTAAAACCTGAATAATAATCAGTCGATTGGTTATAAAGCCAAAGTGAGGTGGTAATTTACTAAAAAAATTCTGAGGTATCCAAGTACCAACCTGTGTTGAACCAATCACTCATAACTCATTTCCAAGAGAGATGCATTAATGCCACTGTTAATCCCTCCATTGGTTTAACCAGTTCTCACCCAAATCACTTAGCCCCTCTTAGTGGCTCCAGTTTTTTTTTTTTTCCCCATATTTGTGAAATGGGAATAATCACACTCCCTGGCCCTTTCACAAGGCTGTTGGGAGGATTAATGAGTTAGTGCTGGAGAACATTTGTGCTTTAGATGAATGTTGCTATATAAATGCAAATTCTCGAATTACAGCTGGGCTTACACGTAAAAATGCAAAGACATTTAGATCCTCGATTCTTTCATAATGCTGAGAGGTAATTCTAATTTGAAGATAGATAGGGTCCTCAATCTTCTCTCTGAGAGGAAAGGCACTCACTGGAAAGAGTGAGCAAGCAAGGCAGCCCTGCTCTGACATTTCACCCTAACTCCCAATGAGCTCCACCGCTGTGTGTGTGTGTGTGTGTGTGTGTGTGTGTGTGTGTGTGTGTGTGTGTGTGTGTNTGTGTGTGTGTGTGTGTGTGTGTGTGTGTGTGTGTGTGTGTGTGTGTGTGTGTTCTCTCCTTGATGGCATCCCTGCATCCTCTGGGCCACTAGCTCTAGCAAGCTCCATGTGAGTACTCAGAAGCGAGAAGCCATCTTTGAAGCGAAGAGCCCTCCTTAGATTCCAAACCTGTCTGTTCATCAGCTGGCTCTTTGAGCTGGTTAATCTCAACAGTTTGATTCGACTGATACAGGCATGGGAGAATAGAAAGACACACTTGTGAGTATATCTGTGAGGATGTTTCTAGAGACAATAGAATCATGGGGGTTCTAACCTAATGGATGATTTGATCGAATGATGAATTAAAATGTGAAACAACTCTTGGGAAATGGTAAGACTTCCTGTCTGGTTAAGGGAGGCAGGTCACTAGGGGAACGTTCTTGCAGAGGGAGACCTTCCTGGGCCCTTCCTATGGCAGCTCTCCACATCCTGTCTGCCAAGAGGTAAACAGCCCTGCAGATAACACTGCCCCATTACCATGGTGCTCTACACAACTGCATGTGGACACAGGACAGTGAGCTAAGACCTCTGACGCCCTGAACTGAAGTAATTGCTCCCTCCAGTTGTTCTTGGTAGCATTTTGTGTCAAGCTATGGTGAGCCAAGGCTCCTGAAGAGAATAACTCTTTCCATCACACCTTCTGCCAGAAGGGTGAGCTGATTAGAGCTTCAGTGATGTGGTTGAGTGTGACAAGTCCACTGCTGGTCTATCTTAGGGCATTTGTAGCTTCTTAATGTTGCTGCCTTGTCCCCAGCCTAACATCTTTGTGACAGAAAGTCCTTCGTTTACAGGGCTAAGCATGCTGTTGACAGCATATGGAGCCTATCACAGAGTGTCTTAGTCGGGGTCTCTATTCCTGTACAAACAACCTGACCAAGAAGCAAGTTGGGGAGGAAAAGGTTTATTCAGCTTACACTACCACATTGCTGTTCATCACCAAAGGAAGTCAGGGCTGGAACTCAAGCAGGTCAGGAAGTAGGAGCTGATGCAGAGGCCATGGAGGGATGTTCTTTACTGGCTTGCTTCCACTGCCTTGATCACTAATTGAGAAAATGCCTTACAACTGGATCTCATGGAAGCATTTCCTCAACTGAGGCTCCTTCCTCAGTGATAACTCCAGCTTGTGGCAAGTTGACACACAGAACCAGCCAGTACACAGAGGTTTCCTTGCTCTGTGTGTTGTTTGTCTCACTATGTAGCCCTGCTGGCCTGGAACTCGATCTGTAAAGCAGACTAGCTTCAAACTCACAGAGCCTCCAGTCTCTGTCTCCTGACCGCTGCAATGGGTACACACCACACCCAGTTCCCCCACTCTGCTATAACCCGCCTACCTAAACTTTCCACCAGTGGCATTTGAAAAGTGGCTTTATCCGTGACTTTCTTTGATCTGTTACACAGTGGGCCAAGTCCTCGGCAGAAACTAGAACTGGAAAGGGGTCTATTCCGCCCCGGTAGCAGGCACAAACAAGGGCGCTCTCCCTGTAGAACAACCTCAACAAGTCTTAAAATTCATAATTCAAGAAACCTTATCTAAGACATGCTAGAGAGATGCCTTAGCAGTTAACAATACTTGTTGGTCCTGCAGAGGACCCAGGTCAAGAAGTAGCATCTGTGCAGAGTGGCTCACAACCATCTGTAACTCCAGTTCCAAGGGATGCTGTGTTCTCTTCCGGCCCCCATGGGCATCAGACACACACTTGAAGCACATGCACACATGCAGGCAGCCACTCGTGTGTATGTAGATAGATAGATAGATAGATAGATAGATAGATAGATAGATAGATAGATAGATATGATAGATATGTTTGTTTGCTTGGAATGCCTTTTTCCACTCTATTGCCCTAAAACAGCTCCTATCTTTGATGGCGATGTGTGCTTCCTGGAAGCAGCAAACCAATCTGCTACCCTGTGTCCTTAGGTCAGGGCACTGATATCCCCAGCACCAGTAATTCTTGAAAGGGATGCATTTGCTCCTGTCACTTTGCTAATGTTGGAGTCTCGGGTGTTTGCCTGTTCCTCATTGGCCTAACTGATGTTCTGTTGTGGTTTTGCACTTTCCTGCAGCCTCGTGGAGAGTTTTATATTTGTCTTCAATATGAAGAATCCCTTCCCATGTCCGGGTAGGGAGGCTTGCTTGTCTGTATCCCTTGGCATGTGCTTCATCACCTGCAGTACCTACCTTTACCCTTACACTGCTCCTGGGGCGGCCTCCAGAATCTGACTCCTGTGGTTCTATGGAAAATGACTTTGTTCTTTTTTATAATCCTTCAAAAAGGAGGATGCGGGTTTCAGCTTCCTCTGTTTATCATGTAACTCCTCACTCTGAATACTATTTTCTGAAATACATTACCATCAATAGTTCCTTATTAACTCTGTATTATTTTTTGTCCTTGACTATACACATCTGAGATTAGTTTTGTCCTTTTAATTGGCCCTTGAAAGGAACGAGTTACAAACACATTGTTCCTTGTTAATGGGACATCTCTCAATATCCTGACTGGGGGGTATCAGGTTACTCCTCTAGCAGGTCTTCAGATGAGCTGTTCCTCTCTAGAAGGCCTCTTTGCCTTTCTTTTCTTTCCTACATATTATCCATTCACTTTTGTAAAAAGTAGGTTGAACTGTGAGCAACAGAGTCTATCCAAGCCGGAACGCCTAGTTCTTGTGAAAGGTGGTCTGGTTTGAAAGCAAGCACTGGTCGGCATAATTAAAATGAGGATCAGATGATGAAGCCGTCTCAGGACTGATCACTAGTGTTAGTCTAAGAGAATGGGTTGCTGGTATTCTTAGAAGAGAAAAAGTAGGGATACCTGAAATATAGGCACACCGGAGAAGACCAAGAAGAGAAGAAAACTATGTAACGGTGAAAGATGCTGCTAGAAACCAGAGCCTCAGGAGACACCCGCATGCAAAAGAGGCAAGGAAGGATTTTCATCCTAAGTCCTTAGAGAAAGCATGGCCTCACCAACACCTTCATTTCAGACTTCTGACCCATAGAACTGAGAAGTTTTTCTGTTACTTTAAGCCACTGAGTTTTTGGTCATGTGTACTTCTAAATAATGAATATGCTTGGATAACTTCAACCTATTCTGCGTGTCACACTCATGCTGAGTCCCTCAAATTGGTCCCCCAGTACATAACTTCATTAGACAATATAACTTCTCTTTGTAAGAACACAGTTTTCATTGTCTAGTTGCTTTTGTATTGTTTTGAACACACACAGGAGGCAGGACTGCGTCATTCCTGTTCAGTTTTGTATCTTCCACATAGTCGATGCTCAACTCACTCCATTACTTTGGAATACATCCTTCATTTTCAGTTCTATATATTTGACGGTATAGCTGCAAAGCGCTTCCTTATTATTCTGACTATGACAGAAGACCTGAGTCTATAGTACTGTAATTACTTCTTCAAAAACCATAATTTGCCGCCCCCAACTCCATAATAAGGCCTTGCCATTTTATTTACTTCCCCGTTTACCGATAAATATTTGTCCATTGTCAACCTGAGGGTAAATTACACCAGCAGCTACATTAGAGAGCCTCAGGAAAATGAGACAGAGCCTCTAAATCCAGAACTGTAAACATTCAAGTTAGGAAGCTGGGACAAATGGCAATATATTATATAATGTGATAAGTGCCATAGGAGGTGGAATACACAAGAGAATTTTAACTGAAGGGTCTAAGATGATCTTTCTAAAGCAGGTAGCCATTGAGCTCCAACCCCCTGACTCAGCACCTATGATGGCAGCAAATACTACTTGTCCTCCGTGATCACAAAAAGCCCTTTGAGAACCAATGCTAGTTTAAGCTGTCTCCCTCTCCGTCACTGTGATGCCTTGGCAGTTAGAAGAGAGACAACAAAAGATTCCTCACTCATCTTTGTGGAAAAGGATCAGAGACTCTGGGGTCTGCGGTCTCTGTCATTTGTCACCTTAGTTTTTCCTGTGTATTCTTTTGAGAAGCTGAACTGGATCTAGCTTTTGAGCCCGTGTATACCTCTCTCTTCTCACACATTAAAACTAGCATGTATTACTACATATGCTTATGTGTCTCCTCCACTAGCTTTTAACCTTACATAGACCTGTTTCTGGGCTGGAGAGATGGCTCAGAGGTTAAGAGAACCGTCTGCTGTGCCGGAGGTCCTGAGTTCAATTCCCAGCAACCACATGGTGGTTCACAACCATCTGTAATGGGATCTGGTGCCCTCTTCTGGTCTGCAGGATTCATGTAGGCAGAACGCTGTATACATAATAAATAAATAAATCTTTAAAAAAAAAAAAAGGAAGAAGAAGAAGATGATGATGATGATGATGTTTCTATTCATCACTGTCTCTTCCCTAAAAAGAAATCCTCTGCATATAACAATTTTACAGGATATACCTGCCCAATAAATATCTTGTGGTTAACTTCATGCCATCTTGAGACAGGGTCTCTGTGTAACAGCCCTGGCTGTCCTGGAACTCACTCTGTAGACCAGGCTGGCCTCGAACTCACATCCACCTGCCTCTGCCTCCCAAGTGCTGGGATTAAAGGTATACGCCACCACGCCCAGATCAGAAGTTAGTTCTCATTTAGACAAGAGTTTCTAAGAGTTTGGCTTTTAACTATGATTGTACGAGATCCTACCTGAGGCACTTGTAAGCAAGGCCTTAGGCTAGATGGGTATGCATCCAAAACCAATGTCCACGGTTCTAGCTGCTTTGTGTTTCTGTAAATAAGCATGGAACAGCAATTCATCAGCAGTGAAGCAAAGGGCAGAACTAGTCACCATGCTCCTTTGTACTGCTAGTGTTGGAATATGGGCACATTTATTCTGATGGCAAATAAATAAGGGGGACTACAAGCATGGGCCAGAAGAAGCTCTCTGACATCGAGGACCACCAAATATCACACTATATGCACACACACACACACACACACACACACACACACACACGCACGCACACACACACACACATGCGTGACGTGCACACACACGTACACACACGCACACTCGCGCGCACACAAACACACACGTACACATGGCACACGCACACACATGTACACACAGCACCTACACACACACAGACTCCTTATCAACTTGACTCAATAGGCACAGTACAAAGGACTGCTGTTTGAACCCTGCTGTCCTCATATTGCTGCAGCCCACTCCTACCCTCCAGCCCATCCTGCACCCACAGGTCCAGCTATTCAGTTATTCCTGAACATGTCTTGAAATAGACACCAACCTGCACCCCTATAAAAATTTCCCCGCTTGGTGAGGGTAGTCGGCACTGAAGGGAAGAAAGCATGTCCCTTCAGATTCCATATACCATCTGTCTTAGTTAGGGTTTTACTGCTGTGAACAGACACCATGACCAAGGCAACTCCTATAAAGACAACATTTAATTGGGGCTGGCTTACATTACAGGTTCAGAGGTTCAGTCCATTATCATCTAGGTGGAAGCATGGCAACATCGAGGCAGGCCTGGTGCAGAAGGAGCTGAGAGTTGTACATCTTCATCTGAAGGCTGCTAGCAGAATACTGACCTTCAGGCACTTGGACAAGGGTATCAAAGCCCAGCCCACAGTGACACACCTACTCCAACAAGGCCACACCTACAAATAGTGCCACTGCTTGGGCCAAGCATCTACAAACCATCACATTCTACTTCCTGGTCCCCATAGACTTGTTCAAACACATGAGTCTATAGGGACCATACCTAGCCATAGCATAATAAAAAAGTGCATTTAGTCCAAATTCTAACCAAAGTCCCCACAGTCTATAGCAATCTCAACAATGTTAAAAGTCCAAAGTTCAAAGTCTCTTCTGAGATTCATCCAATCACTTAACTGTAATCCCCAAAGAAAGTCAGGAAACAAGCTGGGCAAACTCCAAACATCTCCATGTCTGATGTCAAATTGTTCTTGAGATTTCTACTCCTTTTTCATCTTTGTTGACTGCAACAAACTTCTTTCTCCTGGGCTGGTTCCACTCCCTGTTAGCAGCTTTCCTCAACAAGTATCCCAAGACTCTGACATCTTTATCATCTTTGGGTTTCCAAGGCACCTTCCTTCACAGCTTCTTGCTCCAATGTCTGGGATCTACTCATGATCTTCTGGGCTCCTCCCAAGGGCTGGCATCACTTCTCTAGCTCTGCCCTCTGTAGCACTGTAAGCTCAGGTTAATCCACTCTACTGCTGCTGCTGTTCTTGGTGATCATACCATGGTACTGGCATCTCCAGTATGCTGGATTCTTCCACTGTAACTTGGCTTCACCTCTCATAGGCTCTCTTCATGTTACCAAACCTCAACTCTTTGCATGACCCCATCAGTACTGGACCATCAGCTGCAACTGAGGCTGCACCTTCACCACAGTGCCAAGCCTCGCTGCTCTTCATGGCCTCTTCATGCCTTCAAAACCAATGCCACCTGGGTGGTTATTACACATTACCAAGTCCAGCTGTAGCACAAGGTACAGTCTTGGCTATCTCTGGAACACAGCTTCTTTGTGCTCTCAGAAAATACTTCCCAAGCCGGGCAGTGGTGGCACATGCCTTTAATCCCAGCACTTGGGAGGTAGAGGTAGGTGGATTTCTGA
>NC_034608.1:50644809-50646982 GCF_900095145.1 Mus pahari
TCTCTTGAGGGTTAGGTGCATCTTCTCTGACTGAACACAGACCTGGAAGTCCTCTGCTGTATGTGTGTTGGGGGCCTCATATCAGCTGGTGTATGCTGTCTGTTTGGTGGCCCAGTGTTTGAAAGATCTTGGGGATCCAGATTAATTGAGACTGCTGGTCCTCCTACAGAATCACCCTTCTTCTCAGCTTCTTTCAGCTTTTCTCTAATTCAACAACAGGAGTCAGCTGCTTCTGTCCATTGGTTGGGGTGCAAATATCTGCATCTGACTCTTTCAGCTGCTTGTTAGATCTTTCGGCAGGCAGTCATGATCTTTTTGTGAGTTCTCCATAGCCTAAGTAATAGTGCCAGGCCTTGGGACCTCCCCTTGAGCTGGATCCCACTTTGGGCCTGTCGCTGGACCTTCTTTTCCTCAGGCTCCTCTCCATTTCCATCCCTGTAATTCTTTCAGACAGAAACAATTACCAGTCAGAGGTGTGACTGTGGGATGGCAACCCCATCCCTCACTTGATGTCCTGTCTTCCTACTGGAGGTGGGCTCTATAAGTTCCCTCTCCCTACTGTCATTTCATCAAAGCTCCCTCCATATGAGTCCTGGGAGTCTCTCACCTCCCAGGTCTCTGGTGCATTCTGGGGCGTCCCCCCCCCAACCTTCTATTTCCTGAGGTTTCCTGTTTCCATTCTTTCTTCTGGCTCTCAGGACTTCAGTCCTTTTCCCTCACCCAATACCAGATCAGGTTCCCCTCTACCCCCTACTGCCCCCCACCCTGTCCACTTTCCCTCCTGAGTCTCTCCCTCCCTCCCCACTTATGATTGCTTTCTTCTCTCTCCCAAGTTGGACTGAAGAGTCCTCACTTGGACACTTCGGCTGGTTGAGCCTTTTGAAATCTGTGGAATGTATCTTGTGTATTCTATATGGGTTTTTGTTTTTAGTTTTTATTTTTTGTTTTTGTTTTTGTTTTGTTTTGTTTTGGCTAATATCCACTTATTAGTGAGTACATATCATGCATGTCCATTTAGGTCTGAGTTACCTCACTCGGGATGATATTTTCTAGTTCCATCCATTTGCCTGCAAAAATCAGGATGTCCTCATTCTTAATAGCTGAGTAGTATTCCATTGTGTAAATGAACCACATTTCCTGCATCCATTCTTCTGTCGTGGAACATATAGGTTGTTTCCAGATTCTGGCTATCACAAATAAGGCTGCTATGAAAATAGTGGAACATGTGCCCCTGTGGCATGGTGGAGTATCTTTTGGGTATATTCCCAAGAGTGGTATTGCTGGGCCTTCAGGTAGATCTATTTCCAATTTTCTGATTGGGAAAAAAAATCTTCACTAACCCCACATCTGATAGAGGGCTAATATCCAAAATATATAAAGAACTCAAGAAGTTAATCACCAAAAAAAAAAAAACCCCAAACATCCCAATCAAAAAATGGGGTATAGAACTAAACAGAGAATTCACAACTGAGGAAGCTCGGATGGCTGAGAAACACCTAAAGAAATGTTCAAAGTCCATAGCGATCGGAGAAATGCAAATCAAAACGACCCTGAGATTCCACCTTACACCAGTCAGAATGGCTAAGGTCAAAACCTCAGGTGACAGCACATATTGGAGAGGATGTGGAGAAAGAGGAACACTCCTCCATTGCTGGTGGGACTGCAAACTGGCACAACCACTTTGGAAATCATTCTAGAGGTTCCCTTCTGGAAATCGGGCTTTGAGATTTCAAAAGACTGCCAAAAGACTAACAAAAGATTTTAAGTTAGCTTGCTCTGATTTGTGTTTGTAGTTAGAGATGTGAGCTCTCAGATTCTGTTCCAGCCACCTGCACCTCTGGACCCAAGCCCTCTAGAAGCATAATCCCCAAATAAACTCTTCTCTTATAAGTTGCTTTGGATCAGAGACACTGAAATTGATAGAGGAAAAAGTGGGGAGAAGCCTCAAAGATATGGGCACAGGGAAAAAATTTCTCAACAGAACACCAATGGCTTGTGCTGTAAGATCAAGAATCGACAAATGGGACCTCATAAAATTGCAAAGCTTCTGTAAGACAAAAGACACTGTCAACAAGACAGAAAGGCCACCAACAGATTGGGAAAGGATTTTTACCAATCCTAAATCTGATAGAGGACTAATATCCAATATATACAAAGAACTCAAGAAGCTGGA
>NC_034608.1:50649302-50661802 GCF_900095145.1 Mus pahari
TACCATTCTGCAAATGTGTGGTCATTCTGCTGATGTTTAAATGAGCCAATCACGGGTAACCGTGCCAATTCTTGCTAGCCCCAACCCCTCCCCCCATAAAAAAAAACCTAGTTTTCAGGTCACGAGGTTGGTGCCTCTACCTCCTGCATGAGGTACGCATCGGCCCGGAGCTCCGCCAATAAACTACCTCGTGTTTTTACATCAAGATGGATTATTTGTGGTTTTTGGGTGCCACCTTCTGGAGACTGGCGTGGGGAAAGCTGCCCACGGAAGTCTTTCAATAACTCATCATACTGTAGACTTGAGGTGTTTGCGGTGGCAAGTTGGGATGGGACACAGGAGGAGAAGAGGGAATGACTTGTGTGCTTCGGTTGTTTGAAAATGAGAGAGATGATAATCATGTGGACTGTGAAGCTGGATGGCTGTTTCTGCGCATCACTGATGCACTGAAAAGAAAAATAATGAGCCAGGTATAAAGGTCAGAAAACCACCTGGGTACCACTTCAAAACATCTGTTTCCAGAAGGCAGAGGATACACTGCTTAAGACCAGGCAGCCTCTAGCGGGAAGAGCTTCAGGGAAGCTCAGGATTTAGCCTCATTGCATCTTCTAGGCCAGAGGCAGGGCCTAGAAGAAAACAGGACAAGATCTCCTAGGTGCCCTTGAGAAGTGCAAGCCCTCTGTGTCTGCCGAAGGAACCAGTCTTTTTACTACAGAATAGCAGTTTATCCCTTGCTTATAGATCCCACAGAGGCTTTAAGTAAAGCCAATGTCAGATGCTGGCCAAGACGGTGCTTGCTTCTTCCTGCTTCAGTGACCTGGTCCCTTCTTGTCACTGGACTGATCCTAAGAGACAAACCTCACTGTGACCTGATTATGAGGTATTGACCCTGCCAAGGAAGGAGAGTGCTCACAGAGGGAGTTTCACTGTCTGAAAGGTCAGTTCGGGGAGTGCAGTGGGGGTCAGTATACTATGCTGGATGGGATGGTGACGCTGGTAGTAATGTGAAAGAACTCCTGTGACTTAAGATCCATGCCCTGGACAGAGCGGAGACACTGAGGAGGCTGTGTCTGGCTCCCACTCTGACAGCCACTGCAGTACATTGAGCTCCATAGAGAGAGCACAAGGGCAAGTGAGAGCTAGATGGGCCCTGGGCGACTCTGTGCCTCCCGGAGGAAAATCAACTAAACATGGGCAAAGGAGATCCTAAGAAGCCAAGAGGTAAAATCTCCTCCTATGCATTCTTTGTGAAAACCTGCTGGGAGGAGCACAAGAAGTACCCAGATGTTTCTGTCAACTTCTCAGAGTTCTCCAAGAAGTGCTCAAAGAAGTGGAAGACCATGTCTGCTAAAGAAAAGGGGACATTTGAAGATATGGCAAAGGCTGACAAGGCTCGTTATGAAAGAGAAATGAAAACCTACATCCCCCCCAAAGGGGAGACCAAAAAGAAGTTCAAGGACCCCAATGTACCCAAGAGATCTCCTTCAGCCTTCTTCTTGTTCTGTTCTGAGTACCGCCCCAAAATCAAAGGTGAGCATCCTGGCCTATCCATGGGTGGTGTTGCAAAGAAACTAGGAGAGATGTGGAACAACACTGCAGCGGATGACAAGCAGCCCTATGAGAAGAAGGCTGCCAAGCTGATGGAGAAGTACAAGAAGGATATTGCTGTCTACAGAGCTAAAGGAAAACCTGATGCAGCAAAAAAGGGGGTGGTCAAGGCTGAAAAGAGCAAGAAAAAGAAGGAAGAGGAAGATGAGGAGGATGAAGAGGATGAGGAAGAGGAGNAAGAAGAGGAAGATGAAGATGATGATGAATAAGTTGGTTCTAGTGCAGTTTTTTCCTTGTCTATAAAGCATTCAACCCCCCTGTACACAACTCACTCCTTTTAAAGAAAAAAAAATTGAAATGTAAGGCCGTGTAAGATTTTTTTTTAAAACTGTACAGTGTCTTCTTTTTGTATAGTTAACACACTACCGAATGTGTCTTTAGATAGCCCTGTCCTGGTGGTATTTTTAATAGCCACTAACCTTGCCTGGTACAGTCTGGGGGTTGTAAATTGGCATGGAATTTTTTAAAGATTTATTTATTATTTTATATATAAGTACACTGTAGCTGTTTTCAGACACTCCATCCTCACAGATGGTTGTGAGTCATCATGTGGTTGCTGGGATTTGAACTCAGGACCTTTGGAAGAGGAGTCGGTGCTCTTACCCGCTGAGGCATCTCACCAGCCCTGGCATGGAAATTTAAAGCAGGTTCTTATTGGTACACAGCACAAATTAGTTATACATGGGGACAGTAGTTTGGTTTTTGTTTTGGGGGGTTTTTTCCTTTTGGTTTTATTTTTGGAGTTTATTTTTTTCATCTTCAGTTGTCTCTGATGCAGCTTACACGAAGATAATTGTTCTGTTAACTGAATACCACTCTGTACTTGAAAAAAAAATGCGGCTGTTTTGTTGACATTCTGAATGCTTCTAAGTAAATACAATCTTTTTTATTTAAAAAAGAAAGGAAAGGAAAGGAAAGGAAAGGAAAGGAAAGGAAAGGAAAGGAAAGGAAAGGAAAGGAAAGGAAAGGAAAGGAAAGGAAAGGAAAGGAAAGGAAAGAAAGAAAGAAAAAGATCCGTGCCCTGGCAATGGAATCCATTCTAACATGCTATTAAATGGCTTTTGGAACCTTTGTGGGGGGAAGGGGTGGCCCACATTAAAATAGATGGTGATGCCAGAGGTGCTTTGGCACATGTTGAGGGTGATATTAAAGTCTCAGAGGCAAAACTGGGTCAGGAGGAATTTATCTGCAAGTTATCTGTGTTCCCTGCAGAGGTCAGAATGTACTCCTTTTGCTTACAAATAAGTATATACTATACTGTTCTATATACATACACAGTAATATACTATACTATACTATACTATACTGTTCTATATACACATATAACACTATAGTATACTGTTCTATATACATATACAGTAATATACTATACTGTTTTATATATATATATATATATACTACTGTTCTATATGTATACAGTACTATACTGTTCTATATACATATACAGTACTATACTATACTGTTATATATACTACTGTTCTATATATGTATACAGTACTACACTGTTCTATATACATATACAGTGCTATACTATACTGTTCTATATACATATACTATACTGTTCTAAATACATATATAGTACTATACTATATTGTTCTATATACATATGCAGTACTATACAATACTGTTCTGTATTCATGTACAGTACTATTCTATACTATATTGTTCTATATACATATACAGTACCATTCTTTGCTGTTCAGTTCTATAATGAGAAGAAGTGCAAGAATCACTTGAAATGGTGCTGGGGTCTACTGTCCAGATGCCAGGATGGAACTGTTCTCTTCATGACAATGGAGATAATAGTTTTATGAAATGGCCAATGGCCAAGGCAAGATGGTGCCTCTTCATGGCCAGAGACATGGAGAACTTAGTTACTATCAAGGCTCATGGAGGACCAGCTCAACAAAAGGAGCTACAGATAGAATTGGCTGGACTAGAGTCCCATGAGGAGTAGTCCTGGAAAATATTGATGGGAAGCTCTCCCAGGCAGCTGAAGTTCGATAATAGACAGGAACATCTACTTGGTGCTGAGAGGGGTAGTCTTGGGCAAAGCCATCACGACCTGTTGGTTGAGACACAGCAAGTTAGAGTGGATGTCTATACTAGCTTGAAAAAAAAAGTAGGCTAACACTTGATACCATTTAAAATTGCCACTACACAGTGATAACAAAAACCAGACTGACTTGTGGGTAATTTTTACTATTACCCATAAATTCTATACAGATGGCTGGTATCCTCCCTGCCTGTGTGGTGGAGATGCATCAGCCCCCCCCCACACACACACACTTATTTGTTACTCTTCTGTTGCTGTGATAAAACACCATGACCATTGCAATTTACAGAAGGAAAAGTTTATTTTGGCTTACAGTCCTAGAGGGGCATAAGAACCCATCATCACCATCACTGCAGGAAAGTGTGAGAACTAGAACAGCCAACTGAGAGCTCACACCTTATACCACAAACACAACGCAGGGTGAGTGAATTGCAGACGATGATGTGTGACTTTGGAAACCTGAAAGCCCACTCCCATGAACTCACTTCCTCCACCAAGGCCACAAGTCCTAACTAGACACAAAAAGCACCATCCACTGGGAACCAAGTATTTAAACGCCCAAGACGGGATGGGGGGACGGGCATCTCATGCAAACCACAGCAACCAACATCTGCTTGGCTCATTACCTACCATTCATAGATTGTGGTGAACAGTCGAGTCCACAGGTCAGAAATCTAAAATAAGGACTTGACAGACTCCAGGACTGTAGGAATGAGATCAAAGTATAAGGGTCTTTGTGTCCACAGCAAATGCTCACCAGTGTGGATCTATTTCAGAAGAGACAAACAACTAAGGGCATGCCCAGACAGCTTCAGTGGCTGACGACCCGAGCCTAGATAAAGATGGCTAAGACAGAGGCTGCTATATTTTGGACAAACCTTTAGGATTTGTAATGTGGGAAACTTTGTCCATGGTGTGGCAATATTAAAAGGTACTAGAACTTTAAAAGCATGGCCTAACAGGAATTCATTACAACAGTGGAAGAACATTGCCCTTGGAAGGAATTAAAACACTTCTCATGGGGTTTCTGGTTAGTTCTTATGAGAGGATTGTTATAAAAGAGTAAGGCAGACTCTATCTTGATCTCCATTTAGTGTCCTGTCCTCTCATGCTGCTGCCAGGATTCCATTTGCTGTGTGATGTAATCTCCAGAGGTAACTCAATGTTATTTAGACTTTCACATTGTAAGTCAAATACACTTGTTTTCCACATAACGATTCAGCCTCCAGTATTTTGTTATAGCGATGGAAAATGAATTAATAATAGGTTATGTAGGACTCACAACATAAACTCCTATTGTTATGTAGGACTCACTATATAAACTCAAAACTATTGTTACGAGTTGTCTTATCAGGTAGAGCAGACTGAGCTCGGGTTCAGTACGGTCCCTCAAAGGGATCCACCAGCATAATAACTGGTCACATCAGTTAGACCCCTCCCCGACTAAAAAGGATGAGAATAGATTTTTACTAAGATAGAATGTTCTACAGGAATAAATTCCTTGCTCACAATACCTTAGAATTCTGCACTGGAAAAGGGACTCACCAAACAGCAAAAGAGTCACCTGATTAGCCCGTGTCCACAGGATCTATGGACTGCTCCCCAGGCTGTATCATTTAGTTTAGGCAGTTAGTCTGAAGGGATGCTGGAATGCCCTCACAGGTACTGTTGTGGGGTAATCACCAGAGAAGTTTGCTCAGGGTTTCAGCCAATAGAAAGTCTCTATTAGCAGGCTGGCAACCACACTGGGTGGACTGGATCCCAGTGCAGCACGGAGCCTTTCTCAGGCTGAGCCTATAAGCACAGACACCATGTTCTGGGTTGACATAATTCAGTTTACAAGAACAGTTAGCCAGAAGTAGAACTGCAGAAGCTGAAAAGCAAGGTTCGTTCGTCCATCTTGAGAGGTTCCCAGAACTACAGGAGCTGTGATGGATTGATTAGCCTGTGTTTTAGTTTTGGCAGGTGGTGCTGTCTGTGGGGCTGAGTTTTCCACTCTGAATGGGACTTCCACCATGAAGACGATTGTGCTAAAGTCTAGGAACCTACTAAGTCTGGGGCCCTGTTACAGTACAGCTATTGAAGAGGGTTTGGTTACTTTTTACTCTTATATGTGCACCGGACAAAGTCAAATCACTACTTTATGTTCCGATGACCTACTAGAAATCATTGCTTAAAAATCTATTCGACTCTGCAGAAGCAAAAAGAATTAGTTTTAATTCAGTGTGCTGATTTCTACACACTTGCTGAAACTCCTTCTTCAAATCTTAGGAAGACAAACCCCAGCAAGAAACTGTCTTAAGGAACGTTTACCAGGTTTACCACAGGCCCCTTGTTAAAAGTCATGTAGTAGATCCTGTTTGCTAAGAAAGAAACTTTTTTTGCTATCTGCAAAACATCTACCTACAAATGTTTGTTCCTATAAACATATCTAACTGAGACCAAAATTCCTTTTGGTGGGCACAGGACTCAGAAATTACCTTCAGGTGGCCACACTGTTGCCTGACCTATAAAAGCTCTAAGAAATTCTTTGGGGTGGCCAGATCTTCTAATAGCCTGGATCCTGCCTCTGGGTTCTCCTGTCCCTCTGAGTGCACAACTGAGTCTTTGCTGGTTGCAATTTCCATATTATGAGCTTATGGATACATGGTTAAGGGAAGCTGCTGTGTTCCTTATTTTTCCATTGTTGTGCTGAGGTAGGAAGAACTTTAAGAAGGGAAGCTTTGCCGGGAGTGGTGGCGCACACCTTTAATCCCCAGGCGGATTTCTGAGTTCGAGGCCAGCCTGGTCTACAAAGTGAGTTCCAGGACAGTCAGGGCTATACAGAGAAACCCTGTCTCAAAAAACAAAAAAAAAAAAAAAAAAAGAAGGGAAGCTTTGCTCTGACCCACCATATCAGGGGGATGTCAGCCTGTTGTAGAAGGGAAAGGATCATGAGGTAGTTCTGCCCGTAGCAGCAGCCAGGACAATGACTGTTCATGGCGATGGAAGCATATAGCAGAAGGGTTTACCTGGCCATGACTCAGGAAGCTGAGCCTGCAGGTTAGAACCAAGGGCAGGCAGAACTTTCAAAGACCTCCTAATGACCTACTTAACCTAGGCTAGTCTCCTAAAAGCTACACAGCCTTCAAAATAGTACCATAAGCTAAGGGGGAATGCATCCAAAACAGTCCTCATAGGGGACATTTCAGATTCAAACTATAACTCGGAGACCTAGAAACAAAAGGATAAATCAGATTAGTTTTGCTGACACTTCTGTTAGGGGGCGTTTACCCTTTATGTGGTGGTTTGAATGGGTGTGGTCCCCAAAGGCTTGTATATTTGAATGTTTGGTGCAAAATTGTTGGAACCATTTAGGAAGGATTAGAAGGTTGTCAAAGGTGTGTCACCAGGGGTAAGTTTTGAGGCTTTAAAAGTTCATGCCAACCTCCTCTTCTTTCTTCTCTCTTCTCTCTTCTCTCTCTCTCTCTCTCTCTCTCTCTCTCTTCTTTCCTTCCTTCCTCCCTCCCCTTCTGTGTCTATCTGTCTACCTGTCTGTTGTCTCTGTAAGTCTCTCTCTGCCTCCTGCTTGCTTGTGGATCAAGATATAAACTCTCAAATACTTCTCCAGTACCACCCCAGCCTGCCTGTCGCCAGGCTTCCTGCTGTAATGGTCAAGGCCTCTGAGACTATAAGCAAGTCCCTAGTTAAGTACTTTTATAAGTTGCCTTTGTCATGGTGACTTTTCATAGCAGTAGAAAAAAAAAAAAAAAAAGAAGTTGGTGCCAGGAGTGGAGTGTTGCTGTGACAGCCCTGATCCTGTTGCTTATCGGTGGAATATAAACTTTGGGACTTCAAATTAGGAAGGCAGTTGAACACTATAAACGGGGTTTAATGGGCCATCCAAGTAGGAACACAGAAGACAATAGTGCTGAAAGCAATGTGGGCTATGGACGCCTAGCTCAAGGAGTTTCAGAAGGAACCTATAATAGTGACTGGCCTAAAGACCACTCATGTGATGTTTTGGCAAACAAACAAACAAACAAAGTGGCTACTTTTTGCCCTTGCCCTAAGAATCTGCTGAAGGCTAAATTAAAGAGTCTTGGAACTAATTTCACCAGCAGAAAACATTTCAAGACAAGCTAGTGTTGACTGTGTCACAGGGCTACGGTGATCGCTCTGATAAAGATCTACAACAAAAAGGAGCAAGCAGGGCAAAAAGAAATACAAAACGTACAGTCTGAAGAGAAAAAGATACCAATGTTGGAGACAAGTCCTACCTACGCCAAGTCATATTTCCCCACTAGAGCTTGGAACCTGGCCCCTCCCTGAATCATATTTGCATAATCTTTGACTTGCTTTATTGGGTGGAGAAAGCTTTCATCTCGCAGGCTGTGGGAGGAGCTGAATGGGTCTCACTCTGAGGATGCCACTCCCTTGATTCTCTTTAGCCTCACACTTTCTTTTTTTTTTTTTAAGATTATTTATTTACTATATGTAAGTACACTATAGCTGTCTTCAGACACTCCAGAAGAGGGAGTCAGATCTTGTTATGGATGGTTGTGAGCCACCATGTGGTTGCTGGGATTTGAACTCGGGACCTTCGGAAGAACAGTCGGGTGCTCTTATCCGCTGAGCCATCTCACCAGCCCAGCCTCACACTTTCAAGAAGAGGAACTTTTCTCAATTCCTCCTCGCTTCTCCCAGTCCCTCCACACCCACTCCTTTTTCGTCTGTCAGTAGAAAAGAGCTTCTAAGAGAGAGCAACCCGATGACAAAAGAAGACGAAGCAAAAAAAAAAAACAAAAAAAAAACAAAAACAAAAAAAAAAAAAAAAACCAAACTATTGTATTGAAGCTGAACACGGCAACCCAACCAAAAAAGAGCCCCAAGAGCAGGCGCCAGAGTCAGAACCCTACTCGTTCTCACAGTCAAGAGTCTCATAAAAAACACTAAGCTAATAGGTATAACATACACACAGGACCTGGTGCAGAGCCATGGAAGCCCTGTGCTTGCAGCCTCCGTCTCTGTGAGCTCACTGGCCCCTTGCTTAGCTGATTCAGAGGGCCCCGTTCTCCTGGTGTCCTCCATCTCTGTGAGCTCACTGGCCCCTTGCTTAGCTGATTCAGGGGGCCCCGTTCTCCTGGTGTCCTCCTCTTCTGCTAAATCCACTGACTTCTTGAGTGACAGAAGGGATCTGATGGGGACCTCCCATTTAGACTCGCTCACCGCATACTGTCTGGCTGTGGGTCTCTGCATCTTTTCCCGTCTGCTGCCGAAGGGAGCCTCTCTGGTGATGGCACTGATCTAGGGTTAGTGATTCTAGAGCAGAATATCACTAGTAATCACTTTATTGATTTTTTTTTTACATGAGTCATGTTTGGGTTTTGCCCTGGGTGTCTTGGCTGTCCCTTACTTACCCAAGCACTGTCAAGTTTGAGTTCCTTCTTGTGCAGTGGTTGTACAACGCCTCTCTTCTTCTTGTGTCCCTCCTGTCTCTCCTGTTTTTAATGCCCGGAGCCTGCCACTTCCTTCATGTGACTGCCATCTAAGAACCTCTGCCCAGTCCAGCAGAGGCCAGGGAGCTTCAGATCTTGCACCCACCGAGTCTCACCAATAGGGGAGAAGAACAGGAAAATCAAGCTGCCTCACCTCAAACCCTTACAATTTCATTGGCATCATCTCTACTCCGGAGCTTCCAATGAGATCACACTGAGGTATGAAAATGTGATCTATGATTTCTCGGAAGGATTCTAAGGCAGCCACGCCCCCCCAACTTTGGGTACAGACAGGAGCTGTGGATGTGATTTTTAAATGAGGATTGTATTGCATCATCTGGGAAAAGTGAGAGGATTCTGCACATACAACTGTGGTCTCTCATCAGCTGACTTTGACTCTTAAAAAAAGGAGATTAGCCGGGGTGGGGGGAGAGTGGAGCGGGGAGTGGGCTAAGTCTGACCTAGAAGATACAACTTTAAAAGAAGACTCATGTCTTTTCTAATATCAAATGGGCTGGACTTAGGCCCCTCGTTACATAGGTAGCAGATGTGCAGGTTGGTTTTCATGTGGGTCCCCCAACAACTGGAGTAGAGACTGGCCCTGACTCTGTTGCCTGCCTGTGGATCCTGTTCCCCTAACTGGGCTGCCTTGTCTGGCCTCAGTGGGAGAGGATGTGCCTAGCCCTGCAGTGACTTGATGTGCCAGGGTAGGTGACACTCAGAGGAGAAAAGGCAAGGGGTGGGGGAGGGGACTGTTTGAGGAGGGACAGGGAGGGTTGCAGCAATTGGATGTAAAGTGAATGAATGAATGAATGAATGAGTGAATGAATGAATGAATGAATGAACATCATTTTAAAAAAAAAGATGCCATACTCTCTACTTTGAAGAAACAAGCCACTGTGTATTCTACAGCCACAGGAAAATGTATACTACCAAAAACTGTGAGTGTAGACCAGGACCCTAAGTCTCAGGTAGGCCACAGCTCCAAATGAGACCCTTAACGGAGGGGTCGGTTTCCTGTGACTGAATTTGTGGGTTTTCTTTTTCAAAAACTGTGAGATGATAAAGTCATTGTCATCGGTCTGTGGTTCAGCAGTAAGAAATTACTGTGGCACTAAATCCTTCATGATGCATAGCCTCTTTCCCGTCTTTGTCCCACAGCCCCTATTCTCTGGCCAGTTTCTCTTAGAAGTGCTTCTTTAATAAATGAATCCATGAAGCAAAGTCTGCTTCTGGGAACTCAAACCTGTGACAGTCGTCTCCCTTTCCAAGCGTATCTTCAGCCACTGTTCAAAAATAGCTTCTCATTTTCCTCTCTCCATTCCCATAATTCAATTTTTGTCCTTAAATGCTCTCTTCTTGAAAAGTGGCTTTGAAAGAAGCATGGTTAGCTCAGGTCACTTCCTGCCCCATTTAGATTCTACACAAAAGACAGGCGACATAGCGGGGAATTCTGTCCAGCTTTCCCCCTCCCAGCAGTAAGACTGGATTAAAACAGCCCAGCTTAGGGTGTCCCATGAGACACAAGGAAAGTCTCCTTAGATGATAATGAGAGGCACAGGAGATGAACATCAGAACTGTGTCCAAGCTTGGACAGTGTTTCTGTATAGGAAATGAGACATCAAGGGGACTAACGTTTCGGCTCTGTGGTGGGGCGCATGCCTAGATGAACACTGTCCTAGGTTCCATCCTCAAAACTGGAAAAAAAAAAAAAACACAGGAAACTAAATCATTGACACACAAGCCAGCAATCAGAACCCAAAGAAGTCAGAGGAAGGAAGTCGGAAGCCACTGACAGCAAGGTTGGGGGCAGCACTAAGTCAAAGTCGGCCTAGCAGGAAGGCAGTCACCTGACTGTATTATATTTGAAGCAGTGATTATGTGAGAAACTACTCAGCCCAACTCCTGGTTCATCCTTGGAATGTTATTTTCAGTTATTGCAAAGGGAGGGGAAGGGTAGGTCAGCCGAGCTGCATAAAGCCCTGAGTTTGGTCTGATCTCCAGTTCCACAGCTTTGGCTTCAAGACAAGGTTAATGACAGCCTGGGATAAGACAGATCTCATCTGGGGGTAAGGAGAGGAGGAATAAAACGTGAGAACTCAGTGTGTCTTCCTAGTTTAACCTCCAACTGCATTCCTCGAAGATCTTAGACAACTCCTGGATTCCAGACAGAGCCAATCTGTCGGGTAGGAAACCCAGCCAATATTGAGTTGTGGTTATCCAGAAACCCTGCGCAGAATGCTCCAGTGACCTCTCTCAGTATCAAATTCTTTCTCTTAGACAACACTATTGTGCTAACCCAGATCACCTAGAGTGTACTAACACAGGGGCGCATGGTGTGTCTACACACCTTTCCCATAGGGACTTTGTGAGGCTGTGTCCTTTCTCCATCCTCTTTATTCTCTGGCTTTTGTTCATAGGTTCTACAGTTTGGACGTCTTGCAGCTCAGGCTGAATTATGACATACCAGTGAGAGAATGTTAGAACTTGAAAGAATTTTAAAAGTCATGTCCTATGGTTCTCGGCTTTTCCCATGAACCGGGAAAACAGAATCTGGGAATACTCTCTTTTTATAGGCAAGAAACAAATTCAGAAGCTAGGAGCTTTCTGATGGTATAAGTTACCACTAAAAGCTAATTACTTCCCATGTAATATAGCATTTCATGTTCCATTAGTAATTATTACTCATCTGGGTTTCTTACACTGGACTTGTTGACTACCTACGAGAATGATGAGAATTAATTAGTATGCAATTAAAATAAACAAGTCGGACATGGTGGCGCACGCCTTTAATCCTAGCACTCGGGAGGCAGAGGCAGGAGGATTTCTGAGTTTGAGGCCAGCCTAGTCTACAAAGTGAGTTCCAGGACACCCAGGGCTTCACAGAGAAACCCTGTCTCGAAAAACCAAAAAAAAAAAAAAAAAAAAGAAAAGAAAAAATACAGAAAAGAAAAAGAAAAATAATAATAAAAAGTAAACAATGTTCATATATATCACCATATGCAGTACTAAAACCAACAATACTTCAGACAGAATTTAAGAGGTTTACAAATAAGAATAGCTTCGTTTAACAGCTTTGTTCCAGTAGATACAGTAACCCAGTAGGCTGGTACGGAAGGTTTCTCAAATAAGTTCATATGTATAAATATAAAGGAAACAATTCAAATGTGTGCAGAAGTTAAGGTTGGCCAGCTGGCTCTAAATCAGGGTTGTAAAGTGTGTTTGTGGGTTTTGGGGAAGGGTCTGTCAGTTTCTCATTAATGTGACAAATGTGACCCAAGTGAAACACTACAGACAGAAGAAGGATTTGTTTCTGATTCATGATCTCAGATGTTTCTGTCTGCAGTTGGATGGCTCCA
>NC_034608.1:50665049-50670331 GCF_900095145.1 Mus pahari
AAAAAAAAAAAAGAATATCTAGTCCTGTGTGCTGATACTCCTGTGCTGGAATGTACCCCAACAAAGGTCACGTGAGGTGATACAACTGGAGGGGCAACTGCTTAGCTTGCCTTTGAAGGGTCTAGTTTGTTCTGGTCCAGGGAACACAGTTCCTGTTCCTATGGCTATACAACCTCAGGGAAAAGAACAGAGAAAAGTATATGGTGGGGCACTGTTTGTTACTCAAGTGTGAGGACTTGACTTCCAGTTCTAGAACACAAGTAGAAGGAAAAGGAAAAGAAACCTACCAGATGTGGTAGATCATGCCTGTGATCCCAGCTCTAGGGTAGAGACAGCCAGGCCTTGGGGCTCACTGCTCATCCAGTCCAGCTTAGTTGACAAGTTCCAGATGAGTGACAGATGCTGTTTCCACAACAAAAATCAAGGTGGACAATACCTGAGAAACAATAACTGAGTTGGCCCTAGCCTCCACCCGACATATATAGGAATATGCATGCTTCTGTACATACATGTATAGACATAAAAATGCCTTCACACATACACATTTAGGTATATGCATGCCTCCACACATACATGTACAGGCAGATGCACGTCTCAACTCATACATGTATAGGCAGACACACAGAGACACTAATGCAGAAGAATTTAAAGAAATAAGGTAAAGCACAGATACTATAAGATCATAGGGGGAAAGTACTTCTTATGTTCATTGGGGCTGCTATGAGGCCTGCTGGAGACTTCCCGTCAAAGTGATAGAGAAATTCAGTTATTTCACCTTGGAAGTAAGAATGACAGAGAAAACACAAGGCAAACGATGGAACCTAAATCTGTAGCAAGCAGTGCACACACCATAAAGTACAACACAACCCTAACTGTTGTTGGCTGGCTGAATGACCTGTGGGTTGATGGCTAAATCTGATGGCCCAACTTGTCAATATATGTCCTCAAACACCAAAGGGTTGAAGAACTGCAGGCAGCACTGGTGAATGGCAAGAGGTCAGATCTGCTCCAAAGGCTCCGGGAAGAAATGAGAGGGGTTGTCACTCTCCCGGGTGACCTGTTCTTTTCTACATCCCAGATGTCTGCTTACTGCCACCGCCTATATTGTCACATTGTCCTTGTCCTTCCTCCCCTCGCAACCACAGTTCCCAGGCTAGCTCTTCACCCCCCACTACACCTGTGACAGGGCCATGGAAATTTGTCAAGGGAGAAGCGTGTTTTCTGTCAGGAGCCATAATGGGACAAGCTAATAACTAGCAGGTGATCATCCCGAAATGGCCTGCTTTGGATTATTATATAATCTGCAGCAGGTGCGCCCTTATTAAGCAAGGCTGTAAGGGATTCATATTTAGGAAAGATTCCTGCTATTAATATGCTTTTCCTGTTATTATTAAACATATATAACAATCACTAAGAGGTACTACACCCCTTTGGAGCGGATCTCTGCAGATCCACGAAGATGCACTGTCTTGTAGTGATGCTGTATAGACAAACAGATGACTTAAGTCTTTATGATGATCCTATAAGAATTCCTAAAATTATATCTGTGATTATTAAACTCTTTTATAGTGGGACGGCTATTAGGTCCTTTTCTGATAGTCAAAACTGCAATGAGAATTCTACCAGTCTCCCAAGTGTCACCAGTTAATTGCTCTTAGATAGTAACCAGATTTACTCTTTCTCAGAGTACATTCCAAGAGGCTGTAAAACAATTAACCAAGGGTCATAAAAAGGGGATTAATGATTTATTATAGGTGCTAGGACAGAAGATAAAATATTGACTGGATTTATCTATACAAAACTTCACTTATAACTTAGTTATGGTTTTAAACCTTCGGTGAACCTGTGGAGCTGAGACAGGTGATGGACGTTTAGCTAGATAATTACTCCTAATGGATACGCATGCAAACATTCTCTGTTGTAAACTTCTATTTCAGTTTTTGATTTGATTTTGTGTGTGAACTTTTGATGAACTTTTTAACATGTGATCATGTATTCTGAAAGACGTTTAAGCAACTGAGGACAAAGAGAAGAGGGAGAACTGGGGGGCAGGGGGGTGAGAGGAACGGAGGTGAGAACTGAGCTGAGAGAGGAACTGAACTGAGGAGAAGTTTTTACACACTTTTTAGATTAGAAAGAGAATGCAAAGTGGAGTAACTTAGAAATTATAGGTAACATAAAATACTAAGAGAGCAATGTGCAGAATGCAGAGGGAAAGAGGAAAAAAGAAGATGCTGCAAAGAACAGAAGGAGCAGGCAGGCTTCTCCTTACCATGGACAGAACAGGTTGATCCATGGTAAGGACAGGGCAGGCTTAGCCTTATTAAAAGAAGCAAAGCTTTTTTTTCTTAACAAACATGGGCTTAATTCATTTAGCATTAAAAGGGTAGAAGCCCTTTCTTTCTCTGTGTAATAAAGACTGGAGCGCATTTTTCACCCAGAATGAGTGAGTTCTCTCTGCACCAGTGCTTGGTCTTATGCTCCATATGCATATGTAAGTATGGATGTGTAAGTATATAATTGTGAGAATGTATGCATGTGTGTGGGGGTGAGTATGCAATTATGAGAATGCATGCAAGCTGGGCCCAACTGGGTTTTGAATGAAAATGTATAAATGGAAATGTATAAATGAATGAATGAGCATGCATGAATCTGTATATGAACTTATGTGAGGTTATGCATATTTGCTTATGTAAAAGTTTCTCCTTCTGCGAGTGTTATTCTCTTCTCCTGGTTCAATAGAAGCTTATTGCTCCAAACTTCCCCCTAGCCCAATGAGCAGGAGGCATCAGGACAATAGGGAAAAGCAACTAATCCTTTATTTGATCTCCTGTTGTTTTAGGATGCGGTGCTAAGTGCCAGAAACTGTAGCTTCTGGCCTCAGAGAATCACAGAAGGCAGGTCAACTACAATAGCATAGTAATTTGGATAAGTAAACTTTTTATTATACAGCAACCCTAAATTTCTGTTAAGACAAAGTCTGACCCCCTACGTAAGACAAAGGCTTACCCTCCATCTACATTCTTCCTCCTCAGCTGCCTCAAGAAGAACCTACAAGAAAGAAGAAACTGGTAGTTTTCTAAACTTGTGCTCCTGGGGCTGTGCAACCAGTGGTAGGGGTGGGGGTGGGGGTGGGGGGCTGCTTCTAGAAGACCTCCCAGCAGCTAAGGACTGGCTCTGAGCAGCCTCACCAGTCTGCCGGTTCGCCTGGTGTGCTCACTCTCAAGGGATGGATGGTTCAGAGCGAGGTCCTGCCAGCACATCCCAACGGGGACCACAGCTCACAGGAGAAATGTTAACTGTGATGACTTTAAATGGATCGAGATTTTCCTCTCATGGCTCTCAGAAGCTTGTCGTTTCTGGAACCGATTTGTACGTCCCTCCCCTCAACACCCCCCCCCCCCATGTCTGGATTTTCACTTCAAGAGGGTTTGAGGAGACTGCAGGCATTTCCAGCCACAGCAAAGTCACGCTCCACCCTCTCCCTAGAGGATGAGAAGACTGTTTGACTTCCAATTACATGTCTCTCTCAAGGACTCCTCTCCATCACTTGCCACAGGGAAAAGACACCAGAAGATTCAAACTGGCAGCTCTACACACCCATAACTGTCTTGACCTTACAGTTAATTGGATCAAAACCCTGAAGGCTCCGATTTATGAAGGTTATAACATAGCAAACATCTTTAAACTTCCAACGAACGAAGTCGTTGAGCTTTTTAAAAAAAAAATAAAATAAAATTACCCTTTTTTCAAATATTTTACTTAGGTACAAGAGTGGAGAGAAGGGTTTTAGTGTACATGTTTAAGAAATTACTTTATCTGTGCCTCAGACTTTTCAAGAGGGGAGAGGGAGAGGAAGAGGGGGAGAGGGAGAAGGAGGGAAGAGAGGGAGAGGGAGAGGGAGAGGGAGGGAGCAGAGGAAGAAGGAGGGAGAGGGAGAGGGAGAGGGAGAGGAGAAGAGAAGAGAAGAGAGTTCAATCCCCAACAACCACATGGTGGCTCACAACCATCCGTAATGAGATCTGATGCCCTCTCCTGGTGTGTCTGAGCTCACTTTGGGAGGGCAGTTGTGAAGCTTAAATAAGGTAGCATGGTATTAGGGCCATTTGTCTGATAACATATACTAAGTACTGCTGTCCCCTGCAAAACATGATCTGCCAGGATGCAGCAGTTCTGTGATTTCAGCACTTAAAGGCAAAGCCCAGAGGGGTCAAAGTTAGAGGAAACCAGTGAGACCCCTAGACAAACGACAGCAACAACACAAATCCTCACAGGGCCACAACTGTTTTCAGTAGAAAATCGTTTTGATCCAAGCTTTCCAAAACACGTAAGCTGGCTTTATCTAAACTGTAAGGAAGAAAGAAGAGGAAGGAGGAAGAAGAAGAGCAGGGAGAGAGGATAAGGAATAGAAACAGAGACAACAGAACAGTATTTCTTGCAAGGATGTCTTGAATTATAGCCCAGTTAAGAAAACAAATCGTGAGGTATGCCTAGTACCTGACATTCCTCTTGCTGCATCATTTCAAACTGAAAAGAATCTCATTCGAAAACAGCTGCAAAGCAGAGAGATTAAAGGGATGGGGGTCTTAATAGGAAGAAAAAGATATGCTGTAACATAAATATAAATATTTACCTAAGTAATAGCTATGTGGATTTAGACAGGTTTTTAAAAATATCTTTGGACCTCAATTTCCAAACTCTTGGAGGATCTGATCAAATATGAACATGACATTTTTACTGTCTGGTTTCAGGTTCACTGTGACCTTGTCTAAATTCTTGGAGTGACTGCTAATGCTACAAACCTTACAAAAATTCCATCTTATATTGCTATATTCCATTTTAACATCTGAAAGCTACTCACATTTAGAGAAAGGAGTTGGAGTTAATTTTGGAAATTATTTTTAAGGTACCATAATTAAAGTAAGGATAGAATTTCATAATAGAGCACGATTTCCCCCATTAAGATTAAAGATATAAGGCTTGAAGGTGATTCAGTCAGTAAGAGCTTGCTGTGCAAACGTGAGGAACTGAATGTGCCTCCCCAGCAAGGTGTAAAGCCCAGGCATGGTGGCACATATCTTTGACCCTGGGGGTTGGTGGGGAAACAAACAGCTCCCTGGATTTCTCTGACCTAATTTTAATGAATCAGCTCCAGGCTCAGGGTTCAAGGTTGATATTGAAGAATAAAAATTTTAAAGGCATGACCTCTACATTCAAGGGCCTTGGTCCCCGGCAGGTGACCGCACCGGAACCTACTTATAAAAGCAATTCTTAAAGTCCCA
>NC_034608.1:50671011-50677929 GCF_900095145.1 Mus pahari
GGAGAGGGTGGGGGCTAAGAGGAATTTGGCGCCGTTCCACGGGATTGGCCCATTGAAACACCAACACATTTGCTCAATGGGACCTGCAAGTCAGCAGGACACCTGGTTAACATGTGACTCCAAACTATCAGCCGCCCCAGGAATGTTTTAACAATGGCCTGCCTGGGCGTCCCCAGGCCTGTTCTACTGTGTCCTCTGCCTCATGCTTCTGACATTACAAACAACTCTCTGGACATAGGTTACATGAATCACAGGCCTTAATTTTCATTTCCCTTCACAGTCAGCTGGAGTTCCCAGCTGATCTTTTACTCCAAGGATGAAGCTTCCCCACCCCCAACCCCACCCCACCCCACCCCATCCCACCCACCCCCACATCTGTACTTCCTGCTTTCTGTTCCCACTGTAGCCTGGGATAGCAACATTGCCCCTCCCTGATCTTTGGGGAGGGGAGAGGGGGAAATGACAAGGATGGTAACCATGGCAACAACACTGCCTGACTCAAGATAGTCTTGTAAGAAAAGTATGAGAGCCAGGTTTGGCTCTAAACAGTGGAGGCTGCTGAGGGGTGAGCCCGCCTCCAGAGACAGCTTGTTAGTGATCTTAAACCATCCAGTGACAATTTGCCCTTATAATGTGTTTTATGGTTCCACAGAGATGAGGGCCCAGAGGCCAGTATCCGGACTGTAACGGATATCTGCCATTTTCTTCCCCCCACCCAGGCCCATCATCCTAGACCCAGCTGACCCCACCAACAACCTGGGATGAAGAAACTGATGGGATGTGGTGGCTGCGGAAGCGGCTTTCTGCCTGCTGCGGGTCTGTTGCAGGACTGTAGAGCCCAGTGGGCACTGGAATGTACAGGTACCATACATACTATCTCCTAGTGAGAACTCACACTAACACTCATTTAGATCACGCTCTTCCCACAGGACCCAGGGGTCCCAGCACAGGCTGCTATGTCCTTATTCTGAGGGAAACTGGAAGAGGTCGAGAATTGTGAAGTCTGTTGCAATTTGTAAGAGTCCTTTTATTTATCCAAGTCTTGACTCAGATCGAAAATTCCCTACAGTGTAGGTTCACAGTACCCCCAGTTTGAGTGTTTTAGCACTTATATACAGAGCAGTTAGAAATTTTTTGAATGCTTAGTGTTAGCACCAGGATACTGCAAGCCCCGCCTAGCCATATAACCCTTGACCTGTGTTGCCAGGACCATGACCTTCTATCCCACAATCCACTTGGCTCAGTTCCCGCCCTCACTGGTGTGTCGTCATTTTCTGTATAAGAGAGGAAGCCAACACCCCCTCTCCCTCTCTCTCCTCTTCCCTACCCTTCTACCTGCTTCGCTGCCCCCCCCCATCCCTGCATAATAAACCTCTCCCACGTGGATCACCTTGGCCTGGTCTGCTGCTTGGTTTATCTGCCCAAAATATAAAACTTAGGGTAAAGGGGAAGAGTATCATTTAGAATCCTTTTGTTGGACTGGAGAGATGGCTCAGCGGTTAAGAGCACTGACTGCTCTTCCAGAGGTCCTGATTTCAAATCCCAGCAACACAACCATCTGTAATGGGATCTGGTGCACCTGAAGACAGCTATATTATATATCTATACAATGTATTATAATTGTATATCTATATAATATATTAGACAGCTATATTATATATCTGTACTCAGATACAGTATACATAGATATAATAAATAAATCTTTAGGCTGGAGCGAGCAGGGCTGACCAGAGCGAGCAGCCTTCATTCTCAGCAACCACATGATGGCTCACAATCATCAGTACAGCCACAGTGTACTCATATACATGAAATAAATAAAATATTCGAGGAAGATGGCGTGAGTTAGTGGTACCCTGAGCCTAGGGTAGCTGAGCAGCTCACCTGTTGTCTCATGCCATTGTTCATTCCGTCTCCCAGGTTGTCTTGGTAGATGATAAACAATAGACAGTTCTTACCATACACTTGCCCTTTCTCTCCTCTCCCTTGCAGCAAGCCAGGGACATTCAAGTGACAGTGAAACAAACGGGAGCAGAGGATTGGACGCTCTGGACAAACCCCTATAGCCCTCATTAGAAAGATGAAGGCAGAGATCAGGAAGGAAAAGAACTTCGAAGGGGACCTGCGCATCTCCTTCCAGGAGGCCGGAGGGGAGAGACAGCTGCTCAGCAGCCACGAGACACTAGGGGATTATGGGATATTCTCTAAGGTGAACATCCGGGTGCTGGAGACCTTTCCTCCCGAGATCCTGGTCTTTGTGAAGTATCCCGGTGGCCAGAGCAAGCCTTTTGCCATCCACCCTGATGATACCATCCTTGACCTGGGCTTCCAGTTCAGAGGGATAAGGGTCTATGCTCATCACGGTGGGAAGCTTGGCAGGAGGCGGGCATGGAGATTTGTGGAGCAAGCTGAGAACTCACAGTTGAAGACAGCACCGGCGTCATGTGGGGGAAGCCCAACTCGCGCAGTGCTGCGAGCACCCGAGGATGCAGCGGCCCCTGCAGCGATTCCCAGGCACCCTCCGTTACATGCTCCATGACTCTGTACCGGGTCTCCACGGTTTCTGCCGCCCGGAAGGCTGCGGGAGCATCCACGGAATCAAAAACCTACTTTTAACAAGGGCTCTCTGAGCTGGAGAGATGGCTCAGTGGTTAAAAGCACCGACTGCTCTTCCAGAGTTCCTGAGTTCAATTCCCAGCAACCACATGGTGGGCTCACAACCGTCTGTAATGGGATCTGATGCCCTCTACAAGGGTTCTCAAAGGTGTCAACCCCCCTTGTAGCTCACCGTCCACAGGTAGGGGAAAAAAAGATGGCAAACAGGACAAGGGGGTGTGAATCTGTTCCTTGGGGCAACTCCAATCTCTGTAAGGACACCAAACGCGAGTCAGTAAGGAGGGCAGAAACAGCCAAGCCTCCCCCGAACTGGAGCAACCAGGACCAGCCTGGTCACCAGGTTCTACTGTGCTTCTCTCAGCGAAGGGAAGATCAGCAAAGACTACGATGAGAGACCATAGCATTGCAAGGCTAGCTATGCAAGCCCACCATCACTGTCTGCACACCATCACTGGCCGTTGAGTCCTGTTTATATGCTCTCAAAAACATCACGTGTCCTCCCATGAGCCTTGCCTCAGCAAAACACCACGTGAGTCTATGTCACCTGACATACCCAGAAACTCCCACTTCACTCTACATGTCAGCCCAACAATACGAGAAGAATGAATAGGATTCAAGGATCTTGCTGACCCAAGAAAGCATTTAGATGCTCACCATTAAGTATGATGTTGGCTAGATGGTTTCTGTTAAAAATGTTAAGGCTGAGAAATGGAAAGATGGCTTGGCAATTAAGAGAGCTTTCTGCTCTTCCAAAGGACAGGAGTACTGCTCCCAGGGCCCCTTGCTGTGGATAACTCCAGCTCTAAGGGTTCCAATGTCCTTCCCTGGCTTCTTGGGCACCCATGTGTATGTGGCATACTTTTACACAAATACATACACCTAAATAAACGTAACAAAAGTGAATCTTTTGCGTTGCTTTAGTGTTAAGGCCATAGGGTTGGCTAAGATGGCTTAGCAGTTAAGAACACAAGCACACGGGCTACTCTTGCATAGGACCTGAGTCCTCAGTCCCCTGGAATGCCCGGTATGTCAAATGCAGGTAACTCTAGCTCCAGGAAATCTGACACACCTTCTGTCTTTCCTGAGCCCCTGCATGGTGTGCATAAACTCACTAGGACAAACGCCAGTACACAGAATTACGGTTTTAATCTCTAGAAAATGTTAAGGTTCTGAAAAAATTAAACCAGACCAAGAAAGTGTTCTAGGTTTGCTAAAGACATGTGATGGGCAAATTGTTGTGCATGGTTACAGACAGACTCTTTTTTTTTTTTTTTTGGTTTTTCGAGACAGGGTTCTCTGGGTAGTCCTGGCTGTCCTGGAACTCACTCTGTAGACCAGGCTGGCCTCGAACTCAGAAATCCGCCTGCCTCTGCCTCCCAAGTGCTGGGATTAAAGGCATGCGCCACCACGCCCGGCCAGACAGACTCTTAATAAGAAAATCAAGACAACTGGGGTTGGGTGGTGGTGGCACACACCCTTAATCACAGCACTCCAAGAGTCAGAGGAAGGTGGGTCCTCGAGTTCCGGGATAGCCAGGGTTACACAGAACCCTGGGGGGTGGGGGAGAAAGCAACCAAGCAGGGGAGGAGGAGGGAGGGGGAGGAGGAGGAGGAGGAAGAGAGAGAGAGAGAGAGAGAGAGAGAGAGAGAGAGAGAGAGAGCGCACAAGCGAGAGCGAGAGGAGAAAATGATTTAAACATATTGGGACAACCATAAACTGCAACTATGGAGTGTATTGTGAGTCTCCCAAACTGCCAGTTTGCAGGCTGTCCTGGAGTCACCCTGCCTCTGTCTAACTCAGTCCTCTCAATAATAGTCCTCTCAATGGGGGAAAAAAAAACTAACACAAGTAATAAATACAAAGATGTTCACTGATGTTCTTGTAAAGCAGATATGTCAAAATATTAACAATTAGTGAATCCGGGTAAAAGCAACGGAAATTAGCAGCACTGTGGAGACTTTCTCAGTTTTTGAAAACACCTTTCAAGACAGAAATTTCAAAACAGAGTAAATAGCGAATCAGGATTTGCAGAAACAGTCTGAAAAGATGCCACGGACTGCAGAGAAAAAAGAACAAAAGGAGGGGGGTTGACAGAGGAGAAAGACAAAGCCCCCAGACTTCTACAGCTGTTTTCCTGAATGAAGAGGCATCTTTGCCAGGAATATAAACATGTCTGCAAATATATGACTGCTCTAGAATGAAAGGTTGCTGAGTGCAGGGGAGTTCTGGGTGTGCAGGTTAAAGATCACACGCTTAGCCGGGCGTGGTGGCGCACGCCTTTAATCCCAGCAGGCAGAGACAGGCGGATTTCTGAGTTCGAGGCCAGCCTGGTAAAGATCACGCGCTTACCCAGGCACGTTGAACAAAGACACTGAGGCTTTATCACACTGAGGCTGTATCTGAACATTTAAAAAGATGTAAACACGGAATTAACTTCCAATAGCAGTGCTGAATTAAACATAATTTACAAACAGAATACAATAATAACTATTTTAAAAGGAGAAATAGGGGCTAGAGAGATGGCTCAGTTGTTAAGAGCAATGAATGACTGCTCTTCCAGAGGTCCTGAGTTCAATTCCCAGCAACCACATGGTGGCTCACAACCATCCATAACGAGATCTGACCTCCTCTTCTGAAGACAGCTACAGTGTACTTACATATAATAAATAAATAAATCATTTTTAAAAACGACAAATAATTTCAATAAAAGTAACAAATAAAACTTAGAACTAAAAAGCCGGGCGTGGTGGCGCACGTCTTTAATCCCAGCACTCGGGAGGCAGAGGCCGGCGGATTTCTGAGTTCGAGGCCAGCCTGGTCTACAAAGTGAGTTCCAGGACAGCCAGGGCTATACAGAGAAACCCTGTCTCGAAAAACCAAAAAAAAAAAAAAACAAAAAAAAACTTAGAACTAAAATTCCAGATGATATTAACAAATGTAACAAAAATTAGATTGATCTCTTTAAGGAAAGGACTGGGAAATTAACAGACACTATTTTCATTTGTGTCTATGTAGAGTAGTTTTAGTTAACAAAAATACTTACACATATTAGCCCTCTAAAGGAAGACAAGAGAAAATATAGCATATATATCAAGGAAGTATATTTCAGTTAACATAAACCTAGCTAATACACCAAGACTACATAGGTGGCTCTCCACAAACTGATACCAAGGTGGCATTGCTGAAGACAACACCCACACAGCTCACTGAACATGGAGAAGCCCAGCTGATGCCTCCACATCCTAGTGTCCTTGGTACAGGAAGGTACTAGGCACCCTACCAAAGTATACTTAGCAAATATGTTTCTTGACTCATCTCAAAAAATTACTTCTGTGTGTGTTGTATGTGTTTGTAGTGTGTGTGCGTGTGTGTGTGATGTGTGCATATGTATGTGTAGTGTATGCATGTGTGTATGCGTGTGTGTGTGTGTGTGTGTGTGTTGCACTTATGTGTGCATATGGAGGCCAAGGAAGGACATGGGTGTCCTCCTCTATCGTTTTCTGCCTTCTTTCCTTGAGATAATAAGGTCTCCTGCTGAACTTGGAGCTGGCTGGTAGCCAGCAGGCTGCAGTACTCCTCCTGTCTGCCCCCTTCATGCTGGGATCACAGATGCAAGGACCACATCTGGCTTTTTATGCAAGGGCTGGGGATTCAAACATCTGAAGCAGGCTTCCCTCCTACCCACTGGGCCATCTCTCCAGTCTACAAAAGACTTTTTAATTTACGGAGGATTTAGAAGGGTATTTTTATTCTGTTCTTTATCTTTCAGATTAATTTTGGCATGGTTAGAAAGTGTGACTTCTTCAATTCTGTTTTGGAAATTTTATCAGGGTTAATTTAACTGTGTTGATATTTTTTTTCTTCACATAATGTATTCTGATTATGGTTTCCCCTCCCTCCCTCTCTTCCTCCCAGTTCTTCTACACCTCTGTCCATCTGGACCCACTCCCTTTCTATCTCTCATTAGAGAACAAACAGGCTTCTAAGGGATAATTGTAATATAATAACACAACATAACCTAATACGATGAAACAAAAACTAACAATTCAGAATTGGACAAAACAAACAGAAGGAAAGAGCCCAAGAAAAGGCTCAAGAATCAAAGCCTTCATCTCAGAGTTCTAGCATCTTTGGAACAGAAAGGTACTATGCACACTGTCAAAGGAGAAACATAACCACCAGCCCAGCCATATGGCCCATAGCAGTGTCCTGTCTGCGAGATCCACTAGAGCTGAGGAGAACACAAAGTTGGTGGGGATAACTGTAGGACCCCCATTTTCGGGGACCCCCGAAGTCACGGGAGTC
>NC_034608.1:50678404-50714182 GCF_900095145.1 Mus pahari
ACTTAAGGCCCACCCCACAAGATGGAACCCGTACCTGACACTGCTTGGGTGACCAAGAACTTGAGACTTGATAAACCAAGGACCTAGGTTAAAACCAAATACTATTGTTCAAAAAAAAAAAAAAAAAAGTAGCAATAAAACAACTCTTAATGACATTCTGCTATGCTCAGATCAGGGCCTTGCTCAGCCATGACGTTAGAGAAGCTTTCTCCTGCAGCCGATGAGAACAAATACAGAGACCCACAGCTAGATAAATAGAGGGTGAGAGAACTTCCTAAATGGGGTATCCCTATCAAATCCTCTTTGAAGCTCAGGGACTCCTGTGGAAGAGGAAACAGAAAGAGTGTAAGGACCAGAGGGAATGGAGGATACCAAGAAAACAATGCCTTCTAAATCAATAGGATCAAAGCTCATAGGACCTCACAGAGACTGAAGCAACATGAACAGAGCCTGTGTGGGCCTGTACCAGGTCCCTGCATATGTTTATGTACATGTACATGCACATATACATAGACAATGGCTTCCAGTTTATAGTGTTTTTGTGGGATTCTTGACTATACCTTGGATGTTTGTTTTCTAATGAGAGACGGGAAGGGGTGGATCCTGATGGATGGAGGTGGGGAGGAACTGGGAGGAATCCAGAGAGGGGAAACCATAATCGGGATATATTATGTGAGGGAAAAGATATTTTCAAGAAAAGGATAGATAAATAAATAAATAGTGACAAATTGAATTAACAACAATAAATTTCTCAAAACAAAATTACAGAATTCATACTTTCTGACCACTCCAAAATTGATCTGAAAAATAAATAGCAGAAAAATAGCCCATCCTGGTGGCACACACCATGAATCCCAGCACTCAGGGGGCAGAGGCAGATGGATCTCTGACTTCAAAGCCAGCCTGGTCTACAGAGGGAGTTCCAGGACAGCCAGGGCTACACAGAGAAACCCTTTCTCGAAAAACCAACTAATCAAATAAACAAAAAGAGAACAGAGAAGAAAAATACCTTTCTAAATCTGTTGTGGGTTGCCCTGATCTGTTTGTATTCTGATGTTAATTCTGCTTGGTCCAGAGGGACTACCCTCCAACCCCAACCCCCCATGAGCTAAACAACCACCCCATGGTTAATTAAAGGCTAGAGCCTGTGATTGGGCAGTAGAGGTGAAAGGTGGGATGGGAGGTCTTAGAGAGTGAGGGCAGGCAGTGAGAGGAGAAGGGGAAGGAGAGACCCAGAAGAGGAAGATGAGGAAGGCAAGATGGAGCAGAGCCACGTGACCAGGAGAAGCTGCAGGTAGCAAAGAGTCTCATAGCTCGGGAATAAGTTAGCATAGTGCTAGATCTGCCCAGTCTAGGCACACAGCTTATAAGTATAATAACTGGATTTTGTGGGTTTTTTTTTTTTTATATATACAGTCTTATTGGGGTTGGAAATTACTGGAGAGATGACTCAGTGGCTAAGAACACTGGTCCTGAGTTCAATCCCCAGCAACCACATGGTGGCTCACAACCGTCTGTAATAAGATCTGATGCCCTCTTCTGGTGTGTCTGAAGACAGATACAGTGTACACACATTAACTAGATAGATAGATAGATAGATAGATAGATAGATAGATAGATAGATAGATCTATCTTTTTATTAAAAAGATCTTTAAAAAAGCAAAACATGTAGTGAGGTTCCAGTTATATGCAGCTTCAAAAGAAGCAAACATAAAATTATGTCTTGAAATTTGTAATAAAGATGGCTAAAGTGTGATTTCCATGGAGATCAGAATGATAGTTCCCTTTAATAAGGAGGTAATTTTTAGCAGTAGGCTGTAAGATTTTAAAGATTTAGTGTGTGTGTGTGTGTGTGTGTGCGCGCGCGCGCGTGCGCGCACTCGCACGCATGCCTGTATGCGCACTCGCACGCATGCCTGTGCCTATGTGTATACCATGTGAGTGTGGGTGTGACCAGAAGAGGGCTTTGGATCCCAGAGGATGGAGCTACAGGGAGTTGTGAGCTGCCTGAAGTGAGTGCTGAGAACAGAACTTGGCTCCTGTCCAAGAGCAGCCAGCGCTCTTAACCGGTGAGCCATCTTTCCAACCCCTCACTGTAAAATTTCTAGAGGAGAGTTATTTTCTTTCTTTATATTTTTTCTGTTATTCTAAATTTTCTACAGTCAGTAGGTATTACTTATTTCTGTCAGGGAAAGCTAGATGTTATTATTATTATTTTTTAAATACTATAACCTCACTTTATCCAAAGATTTCCTTCTTTGGTTTCAGCTCTCTATAGTTAACCAGAGCCTAAAACCATTAATGAAATATTCCAGAATAAACAGCCTGAAAGCTTTAAATTGTCCACCATTCTGACCAGCAAGACAAAATTTCATGCTGACCCATTGTGGCTGATACAGGAATTATTATCTCTTTGTCTGGTATATCTTCACACATGCACTGCTCATGGGACCTGGTCATGGATTCGTAGTCAAGGATCACTCAAAACAGATGCTTACCTGGCGCTGCCGTGCCCGTGTCATTACCTCAGCTCGCCACGTAGACATTGTTGCCTGTCCTATCTCCGTCTGAGGGGCAGGAACGAAGGCCACATCCACGTGACCATCCTCACAGAAATAGTACAGTACACGGAGGTATTTTACTCCTGCTGATTTCTACTGTCCCTGATTTATGACTTAAACTTTGGCATCTAGGAAGGAGCCGATTTAAAACTGGGCTGTCACTCAGGCTCTTGGAATGCATTCTCCTGGCTAAAGGAGAAACCGCTGTAAATATGAAGGACCCAGGTCCAGTGACCCCGGCGAATACTCTAGAGCTCTGCCAAAGATCCTTTTCCAATCTGTTGGTGGTCTTACATGATATGCACTCACTGATAAGTGGATATTAGCCCAGAAACTTAGAATACCCAAGATACAATTTGCAAAACACAAGAAAATCAAGAAGAAGGAAGACCAATGTGTGGATACTTCATTCCTTTTTTAGAATAGGGAACAAAATACCCATGAAAGGAGTTAAAGAGACAAAGTTTGGAGCTAAGACAGAAGGAAGGACCATCCAGAGACTGTCCTACCCTGGAGTCCATCCCATAATCAGCCACCAAACGCAGACACTATTGCATATGCCAGCAAGATTTTGCTGACATAACCTTGATATAGCTGTATCTTGTGAGGCTATGCCAGTGCCTGGCAAATACAGAAGTGGATGCTCACAGTCAGCTATTGGATGGAGCACAGGGCCCCCAATGGAGGAGCTAGAGAAAGTACCCAAGGAGCTGAAGGGGGCTGCAACCCTATAGGTGGAACAACAATATGAACTAACCAGTACCCCAGAGCTCATGTCTCTAGCTGCATATGTAGTAGAAGATGGCCTAGTCGGTCATCATTGGGAAGAGAGGCCCCTTGGTCTTGTAAACTTTATATGCCCCATACAGTGGAACACCAGGGCCAAGAAGTGGGAGTGGGTGGGTAGGGGAGCGGGGCAGGGGGAGGGTATAGGGGACTTTTGGGAAAGCATTTGAAATGTAAATGAAGAAAATATCTAATAAAAATTGAAAAAAGGAAGCACATAGTTAAAAAATGTTTAGAGATACAAAATTTATAGGATTGCAAATACAATAGCTTTTAGTGTTTATTTGCAAAGGTGTTAAGATCTGATGAACGTTACACCTCTTCACTCAACTGGAATTAGAGTTTTTTAAAAAAGCAAATATTCCCATTTTCATAAAGTTGGATGTCCTTATATAGCTGAAACTTTCAAAAAAGGTAAAGGTGAAACCCTTGTATAGACCAAAATGTTAACGACACCACCTCATGCCATGTTTAATTTTGTTTTATAATAAATAATTGTTGAGAGACGTCACAGTACATCTTTTGAGCCCCGTGTCTTGGGTTTTCTGCCTGGGTATAGTGCAGTAATACTCAGGCTTACAGATGTTTAGATTTAGAAGTTAAATCTAAACGACTTGCCCAGAGGACCTGGATTCTGTGACCCACAAGAGCCTCCAATGAGGCCAGAAGGTAAAGAAGACTTCACTTTCTGAATGCGAGGAGTATTTTAAAAAGATCGTTGTTTCAGATCCCTGAAACACAAATGCATTTGCTGGCTGCCGGCTTAGGCTTTTAGCTAAGCAAGTTTGCTCTCCTAGAGGACCCATGTTCAGTTCCCAGCACCCATGTCAGGCAGCTCGGAACCACCAGTGGCTCCATCCATCCTTGGGATCCAAAGCCTGTTAAGTTTTGTCACAAAATTGGGCCCTGCGGCCCAATTTCCCTCTCAACCCATCTATTTTATTCAAATAATATCAGAAGCCAGTGTTAACAATTCCCTGCAAGCCTACTATGTGCAAAGGGTATAGACACTAAGCCCAGAGTTTTTACCTCAGCGTGCTCTAGGGGAACAAGGACCATTCCAACAGCGCCTGTGCAAACCCGCTGGGGGGTGAGGGGTGGTGGTGGAGCTGGTCCTGTCCTCCTACTGCGCAAGCGCAGTCAGAAGCCCTGGCTCCACCCCCTGCACGTGAGCGCGTGGCGGTTTATAAGTGCCTTCCGCCTTCCTCAACTTTCCAGAGAAACCAGAGGAGCTTGGCATGCGTTCTGTTCCAGCGAGGCACTGACTTCCGAGGCGCCAGAGGGATGGAGGAACTCCAGGTTTGTGGAAGGATGTGGTGGATGAGGATGGGAGGGGAGTAAAGTTTGCAGGTTTCAGATAATTGTGGAAGTGGTATTATTATTTTTTGGGGGGGGTTATTATTAATTATTAATATTTGAGGAGCGGGAGTTCTCGCAGTGTGTGGACCAGGGTGGACTCGAACTCCTCCTCCTCGAGTTCCTCCCCAGCGTCGAGTGCTGAGGCCGCCGCCCTGGCGCTGTGTGGAGGGAGGTGTGAGGCCGGGTTCCTCTCGGTGGAGCACCGGGTTGAGGGGTGGGATGCGGGCTCCGAGGGCTGCACTGAGGGGACCTGGGGGGCGCTCCCCACCTACGCGTGCGCGGAGCAGGGCTTCCCCCCCCCCACGCTGCGCCCCGGGGAGTCCCCGTGCTGGGCGGGGCTCACAGAGGCTCCGCCCCCGCGGGCTGCCACCTGGGGCTCGCCCAGCGTAGCGGCTCTCGAGGCGGGGCTCCGCGCGTCCCTGTTCTGCCCGGTCCATGATGTTCTTGGGCTCCGGCTGCCTGCGGGCTCGCTGCAAAGAGCCGTGGACGCCCGCCCGCGCACCCGCGCACCGTCCCAGGTAGGGGAGGGGCGCGGGGCGGTCGGGGCCAGTCTCCTGCTGCCGACTCTGCTCCTGAGGTGCCATGGCCAGGGCTGAGTGGAGGTTTTGTGAGTGGGTTCGCTTTGGTGGTCCTCGATGCTTTGAGTCCATTCTTTTGGATGCTAACACCTTGTCTGTCGTCACCTGAGGGTCCGGGAGTGGTGTGGATGTGAAAGAGTCGACTTCCCGGGTGAATTAAATTCATGACACTTGGCCCGACTGGACCAGATCGACTAAGACAGTTTCCTCCTCGGTTGAGTTTTGGCCATAGTTGGGTGTGGAGCGGGGGGGTGGGTGGGGTGGGGTGGGGGTCTTTAGGCAGTGATGGTCAAAAAAGCGGGAAAGGCCGACGGTATTGGTAACTCTAAGGCTTTAAAGATGCCACAGTAGCCTCCGGTTGTGAAGTGAGCTGCATGCAATGTGAAACTTAGACGGTGTGCGTGTGCTGTTGGGGGGAGACAGGTGAATACGGTACCACCTGGGGGTATAACGTAGAATGCCAGAAACGTATCCATCGCCTGTTTACAACTTGGAACGTTCTTTTTTTTTAAGACTGTGCAGACAGAATAGAAGTAGTACACGTTCTAAGAACTGTTATTCAGTTCACATTTCGAAAATGATTTCAGGTTTTGGCTATGTTTAAAAGCTTCCAGGTTTCACACGACGTTGGGGGGGGAGGGGAGGAAATGATCAAAATATGTTGTATAAACAAAAGAAGTAAATTATGAAACAGCGACCCCAAAAGCTGTCCTCTCCCTCTTTTTTTTTTTTTTTTTTTTCACTTAAAAAATATATATCTTTAAAGCCGTCCAGCTGGGCATAGTGGCACAGCACTGGGGAAGCAGAGACTAGCAGATCTCTGAGTTGGAGGCCAGCCTGGTGTTCAGAGGGAGTTTCAGGTCAGCTAAAGCTACACAATGAGATACGTCTCTCTCTTCAAAAAAAAAAAAAAATATATATATATATATATATATATGTGTGTGTGTGTGTGTGTGTGTGTGTGTGTGTGTATACACACATACCTATATACCATTGCTGTTTGGAGGAGAGAGCATTTTAACAGTTAACAGTTGAGTTTAAGGGAACTGGCGAGTGAATCTATATTTATTTATTTATTTATTTAGTTTTGCAATTCCTGTCCTTGATGACTTCAAAAGCTTTGATTTAAAACAAAACAAAGCAAAAGCCTGTTTTTAGTTGTTACCCAGACATTTTAAAATCTGAACCTTCTATGATGATAAAAACTGTTTTAACACCTTGAATGTCTGTGTGAATTCTTTGTTAAGAGATTTTTAAAGAAGAATTCATAAACAAGTAACTCATCCTTTTCTGAAATGTTTAATGCTAGCAGCTCATACTTTAATGTGTACCGTATATCTTGCCATATTTTATTTTACAGCTAAAACATTTTTACACCTTCACTTAAGTGACCCTTGGGTCTTTTGAAATTTTTTGTCTTTTTACTAACTAGGCTACTTGGGCATTATTCAAGTATAAAGTTGTGTTTTATTATACTAAAAGGATAAGTAATAGTACCTGGACTATGATTTCTTTAAATTGGGGTGAGTGGCCACAGTTTCAAAATACTGGAAGAAAGTTAGTAGGGTTTGGTTTTTTTGTTTTGTTTTTGATAAGTGTACTCATTCAGTGTGCTTTTCCTGTGTTCCAACTTCTTTTCACCTTTACTTCAGAATGCTTGCCTTTTTTGAAGGATGATTTAGTCTATTGAAGTGTCTGAATGCGCTGTTAGGTGTAAAGAAATCTGACCATTTCTCCAGTCCCTGAATGTTCTGTGTTTGTGATTAGTTTTGCTTGAAATCTATAAAGAGTATATATTAAACATGAAAATGACCTTATTTTTATTAAAAATGGACTTCTTGTTCAGCAGGTATTCTAGAACACCGGTATTTTATTTGTTGAGTTGATGTGTTTAAAAATGCTTTCCTGAGATGACTTAGCTTTGCTTTGTAATACTTACCTTTGTAAAGTTTGTTTAGTATATTCTGTTAGCTTGTCAGAAATTAATGTAATAGAGACAGTTATATTTTAGTAGGTAGGGTGGAGTTACGAGAAGGGCTAAGGGAAAGTCAAACAATTAAAACCATATGCATAAGTAAATAAGCAACTTTGCCTATAAAGAGAGTCCCCTATAATCTGGTAGCAATTCTATATCCTTGTACTGTGTAGTCTCCATCAGTATAGTCTTTGTAATCACTGCCCTTTGAAATTAATGCTCGCTGCTCCTGGGGGGGCGGGGGGGTCTGTTACTACAGCTGCCTGACTCCCTGACTAAGCTGGAATGGCTGCTTTCACTAGTATAACTTAATTGATATAGACAAATCCTTATCCGAACGAACTTAGTTTTCATTGTGGATAGTTTTGTTCGGTGCCTGTTAGCCACAAAATCGACAAAAATATTTTTGTTCTCTCAGTCTTTCTGAGAGGTGTAGCGTACCATACCGCCAAATGAAGACTTTAAGAAGCTGTGATCGAATGCTGCGTAGCTTGTCAGGATACAAATCTGAAACTGCACCCACTCATTCATTCTCTCTTACTTGCCTCAGGAGGGCAGGGTGGGAGTGGAGGTGGGTGGGAAGGGTGGAATTACCTTTTGCCAGTTAATTTAAAAACTTTATTTCTTTTATAAGCTTATTCGCACTAGTGGTTTTCTAGACTGAGCATCAAGACTAAAATGAGAATGACTGAATGGCAGTTTTAGGTTTGGCTCCTCTATCTAGAAGATCTTTAGGTTGAGGTAAGTGGGCTTCTGTGGTTCCTGTTTTCCTGTGGGTATGCTTTTCCTCACCTATTGTAAGCACTGTGATGCTGTAATGACCGGTTTGTGAAGAAGCCGTTCAGGTTTTTAAGAGAGATTAACCAGACTGAATCAAAGCTTTACATTACAAAGGGCCAGGGAAACTCTTAATCAGTCATAAAGACTAAGGGTAAGGTGTGTGGTGGTGATGGTTGCCAGGAAAACCCAACACAGTTTCTCTGGAGATGAGGGTCTTTAAAGAAGGGGGAGAGTGACTGTGACTGTCTTACTATATGGCTTGCTTTGGGAGACTGGATTTAAGTCATAGGAAGGATGGACTGGTTTCAATGAGCTGTTTCCTTAGAAGAAAGGATGGGACACAGGTCCTGAGAGAAGTTCAGGAAGAAACTTCCCTTGTGAAGCCTTTCAGTCTCAGGTTCAGAGTACTCAAAGTCAGGGTGCCACACAGTGGGGTGTCATTTCCTGAGACCCAACACTTGAAAGGCCTCTATGATAACATGTTGGGGTTTGTTAAAGTAAAATGTATGACTTTATCCACATTTGATAAGCACTGGTTCTCAACCTGTGGGTCACAACCCTTTGGCAAACCTCTGTCCCCAAAAATATTTACATTATGATCCATAACAGCAGCAGTGAAACAATTTTATGGTTGGGGGAAGGTCACCACAACATGAGGAACTATATTAAAGAGTCTCAGCATTAGGAAGTTTGAGAACCTCCCCCTCCACCACCAAAAACAAATTTGAAGAGCAATAGAAGTGAAAAGAGGTTGTTTTTAGAAGACATTTCAGTTTAGCTAGATGGAGTCAGAACTACATACATAACTAGGCTGTGACTGCCAACTTGTGGGCTCCCATTAGTCCACTCTTTCGTTGCTGCTGAGATTGACTATGTTGACTGGGGCAGTGTTCTCTCCTCTGAGGCTGGCAGGGGAAAACTTAATGAAAAAGACATTTCAAGTTCACTAAACTCTTAATGTAAGATCTTAGCAAGAACAATGAGTGAAAATTACATAAAGAAAATATAGAAGCAACTGTTTCTCAGTAGGATATGGAGGGCTACTATAATTTGGTGTCATTAGTTGATCAAAACAAGGGTGGACCACTCTCATAAAATTAAAACCAAACTCTGCTTGTGTACACAAGTAAAAGGAAAGTAATGGTGAGGGAAGAGCCCAGTAACCCACCAATGGTGTTTTTATTTAAGTTGTCCATCCTGAGTAGGGTCAGGCACAGTCACAGGAATAGGGAGCAGCTTGACAGCAGGACATTATAGGCATAATGGATCCATTATGCCTATCCCAGTTAGACCTATAATCTTGCTGTGCCTCAGTTTTATTAACTCTGAAATGGAGTCACATAGAATCTTAAGGCAAATGTAATGTTAGATGTAGGTAAATGAGTTACATTATTATTGCTGATGTGAAGGAAGGTTGGTAAATTTAAATTCACTTAAAATCATTTAAGTGACCATTCTGCCTCATTCTTGAGAAAGACATAGAATTTGATAATTAAGGAAATATAATTGTGTTAGTGATTTTTCTAAGCATTGACTCATTACAAAATTAAATAGTTTTTTTGCATAGATGTGGTGAGTGGGGGGAGTGGGGTGTCATTGGCAAACTTGGGGGGGTATACATCTGTAATTTCAAAACTCAAAAGACCAAGGCAGAAAGATTGACAGTTCAAGGACAGCTTGGACTTCCTAGGGGGATCCCTTTTGAGAGAAACGGGGTGTGAAAGGTTGCATCTCATCATGATGTTCTGAATTAACCCATCTCGGTTTTTTCAGCAGACTGAAAGGTGAGTGAGAAAGATAACTTCCTGTTTAAAAAAGAGAAAGATGTCCTGACTGGCAAGAGCTACTCTGTATACAGGGCTAGCTAGCTACTTGGTCAAAGCCCTAGAAATTAGGTGGCCCAGAATAGTGTAAGATGTAAAGTTTTGTTGTGCTGCCCACCAGGCTGTGAAGGGTGAAAAGGTGATCAGCTAATCAACACAGCCCAAAACAGTCTGCTCTCTGCTCTACAGATTAAAATTATATTTAAAAGGAACTGGAAATTAATTGTAAATGCATGGAGATGAGATTAGTAGGTAATTTCTCATGGTTATGACACTTTTTAGAAGACATTAGGGAAATACAAAGAACTAAGGAGATGAATAAAGCTGAGGAGTGCATTTAACCAGAAAGCAGGAGCTAGTGGAGAGGGCAACTCTCCTTAGAAGCTTGTCACCTGCCAAGTTACTTTTCTATACTCATTAACATGATGATGGGATTCTTAGATGTGACATATTTCAGAGATAATTTTGTTGTGGTGGAAAATACCTGATAGATTTTCTACAAAGATTAAATAAACTACTCTTGTTACTGTTCTTTTCTTCCAGGAGTTTTATATTAGTCCCTTGAAAGTTCAGTCATTATCTTTAATCATCTGATTATTTCTTTGTATTTCCCAAATGTCTTCCAAAAAGTGTCATAACCGTGAGGAATTAGCCCCTAATCTTATCCCTGTGCCTTTACAATAATTCCCAGCTCGTTTCCGGTATAATTTGCATCTGCTGAGCAAAGAATGCACTTTGTTTGGGTTCTGATTATCTGACCACCTTTCCACCCTTCACAGCCTGGCAGCACAGCAGACCTTCACTTTGTACACTCTTCTAGACCATGTCATAGCTTGGACCTTAACCAAGTAGCCAGCTCTGCTTTTATCTGTGGAAAAGAAAAGTAAAGACGCGACATTCCGAGGCCCTCGTTTATTCTCTTTGTGTTCTTAACCCAGTACCTTAGAGGAACACATCTGCTGTCATTAATACTTGGGCTCAAAATAAAATAGTATCAATATATAAAAGATAGGTAGCATAGGTAATCATTCTTGTTTTGGAATTGGTTTTTGGAATTTCAGTTGAACTGGGTGGATTTGCCCATTCAGTATGGTTGGAGAAAAAACGAGAAGTAGAGGATTGATTGATGAACTTAGCTCTTTTCTCACCTTACTCTGAAGCCTGGATGACTTCTCGGTCTGTGGAACTTGATCTGTTTTTACCAAAGGTTGTAAACTCCAAAGGGAAAGAAAGTCAGGGAGTCATAATCCTTGGGGGCCCCTTAACGGTAGTTACTCCCCTGATGAAAAGCAGCCGGACTGAAAGTGTGATTTCCCATGGCCCAGGCTCTTGGGACAGATTTTAACCATGCAAATTACTTTTTACTTTATTCTCACTTGACCTGTATAATTAGGTGCTTATCCCTGAAGGAGGGCTTGCCCGAAAAATTTTAAAGGACATTCATCCATATAGTATGAAACATTAAAACAAAGTTGAAACCTTTTAATCACTACAATTATGGAAATGACTGAGGGCAAAACACAGATTTATTGTATTAGTAGTGTGTCACATCAGTATAAAGAGTTCATTACCCGAGTGTTCTGTACATACATAACTACACATGTGGCGTGAGTGAGCAGTTGTTAAGATGTGTAGCTGCACTTCTTTTCCAAACTGGGAACAAGTAGTCACTTGGCAGTAGTGAAGTGAAGTGAACAGGTCGTCTTTTCCCTGTCCTCATCTTGCTTTGTTTTGTTTTCTTCCTCTGGTAGCACTGCACCCAAAAGTGAAGTTTGTTTCCTGCTACTTATATTGGCTAAAAGATAGCACTGTCATGATGTGGGGCTCTCATTAGGTGTCTTGATGCTTTCTTCAGAACTTTCTCAGACTAGAAGGTCTGAACATTGGGTTTCTGTCACCTGGAGAAATTTTCAGAACACAGATTGCTGGATCCATCCTTTTAAGTTCAGGAGGTTTGCTTTAGATTCATAGTACAGACAAGTTCCCAGGTGTGATGTTGCCACTCAGGGATCACTGAAAACAGCTGCCTTTACTAGTCTATACCTACCTCAGATGATTTCACTGATACAGGAGATCTCGTTAATTAAGGTGCTTCTTAGGTCCCAGTGCTTACTTACATAACCAGTGACTATTGAGTGCAGTTAGATATCTTGCAAGATCACCTCTTTTTAAACAGTGCTGGGAATTGAACTTGGGTCTTCACACATGCTAGGCAAACATGCTGCCACTGAGTTACAGTCCTAACCCCCAGATAGCATTTTCCTCTAATTTTGTGCCTTTGTAGATTTCAAAAGTTGTAAAAGTAACTGATTCAGTTGTCCTCTGGGAATCTTACTGCTAACCTAGTCCTTATCCTGGAAACTTCTAGCACCCCTACAATCTTATCTAGGCCTCTGAGACTTACTGCTGAATAAGTTCCTAGTTCTTTCTGATCTCTTGAACGTTCTGATAGAGTATTCTTGGGTCACCATCTCACTGGGGACAGAGGCACACTTTTCTTTGTGGTAGTAACTCTTCCAGGCCCAAGTTGGAAATGAAGAATGTAAAAGACTGTGGAATAGTGGAAGCCATCAAACTATAGTTCTGTATCACACATACAGTTAATACTAAGTATTTCAGACCATTATTGCTCTCCTTTGTGGGTGATAGTCAGGCCTGACCATTACTAAATTGTTCAGTATTCTAATTCCCAAATTCTTTGGCATTTTCTTATGAATTTCTTTGTTTTTGAAACAGGGTCTTGTGTAGCCTAGGCTGTCCTTGCTTGAGCTTGGCATATAGCCAAGGATGGTTTTGAACTCCTGCTCCACCTCCCCAGAACTGCAAACAGCCATGTGTGATGATGCCTGCCCTGGCCTTTTGCTTTTATGTACCAGTCTCTTTTTTTATTACTGTAGTATTACATGGCTAGGTTTGTCCAGCTGTCTCTATTTTCATTTCTAGATCTATTGGACACTTTATTAAAATACTTGAGTAAGATATAGACAACATAGTAAAGCAGTCTTAAATACATATCAGTATTTTCCTTTGAAAATTGATTTACAACATGTGCATTAAATATCTTTCAATATTCTTGAGTGGTTTAAGTTGGAGAGAAGAGAAACTATAGAATTTTTAGTAAGTCTTAAAGTTTGTTAGTATTTGGTTCTTACGTCAAAATTGCCTTATTGTATAATAGCACAGGGCTTTGTAATACATATTTAAGGATAGAAACTAATCATAACTGTTAATGTTTCCATGCTATAGTCAATCCAAGTATTTAAATGCTATAGGATAATATGTAGGGCCTGCACTGGGATGGTGTACTGGCTTCAGAATCCACATTAAGGCAGCAAGCTTGAACCTGAAAATGAACTTACCAGTTGAGTAAAGCAGGTTCTTTTAGCTTTCTTGGTCTGTGTGTTGTCTTTTTGATAATGAGGAGGTAAAATGAGGCATTAATATATGCAAAGTACATACACTGTGCATAGCATGTGTAATAACTGTTTCCCATGAATTTGGTACAAAAGTAACAGTACTTAGTGTTTAGTGGGTTTGTTGTATGTAAAAACACTAAAGCAAACCTGTCCACTGTCATGTCATTTTATTTCATTAGATGGTGCATACATAAATGGTGAGCTGACAGTGGATTCTTATCAGCTGATGACACTGTATGAAGGGAAGAGAAAAAGATGAGAAAAAAGAAGAGATTTGAGATACAATATGAAGAACACAAAATGAGCTGGAGGCAGAAATCAGAGGGGGGAATCAAATGACGTGGACTTTAGGGAGGTTATTAGCAGGGAGCTTTTATAATAATTTTCTACATTCTGTCTCTTTCTCTTTTAAATAGATGCTCTGTTACTGTTTTTCCTGTATGGGCTGAGTCTTGAGCATATCTCTGTGACACTAGATACCATTGAAGAATGGTAAGTATTTCAGATGACTACATGGCTTACAGTTCTGTGATGACTTTTTAAAACTTTAGGTGATTGGTTCTAATTTATGAATAGTTTTTCAATGGTTGGTGTTGGTCGTAGGTGCCACAGTAGAGAAGCTCACTAAGATGCTAAGCCTTCATTTTCTGAAGGAGCAGAGGGGTTCAGCCTTCTTTCTTGGAAAAAAAGACTGACTCCGACTAGCTCACTCCAGTTACTTTCAGTCATTATACAAAAATTAATTGGAGCTGGGAAAGGTTCCAACCACCACAGTTATCCTGCCCTTGCTGCCCAAGAGAGCAGACGACCCACACAAATCAGTTCGCTTTAACCATGGCTAGCCAGAATCAAAAGAGGAGTGTCTTAGGACCAAGGTTTGTATGTCTGCAAGCTCTCACGTAGAACCAAGAGCAGACTGTCCAGGGAGACAAACATTTCTTCAAGGTTCAAATAGTCTCAAAACAATTCTCAGCCTCTGCTTATTAAACCAAATAGCAGAAGCTTTGCTGAAACAGTTCACTCAAAGCCAGACACAAAGACTTGACTTTTACATATCACTACAGATTTTCAATAGGATACATGTGGAATGCATCTTATAGAGTCAACTTTCAGAGTATGCAAATATTTGTCCTGATGGTAAATATTTATTGAGAACTAATCTTTTTCCGTTTAAGTTGCTGTAATATCCCATAAACTGTGTAACCCATAGCTGACAGAAATGTATTTCTCAGCCATTTGTGGCGGTATATATTTGTAACTATATTATTCAAGAGGCTGAAGCAGGAGGTCTTAAGTTCAAGGCCAGTCTTAGTTACATAAAGATACTGTCTTTAAATACATATCTAAGAGGTCAGATAGCTGGAAAATCCAAAGTTAAAGCAACAACTGATTTCTTGTCTGATGAGCATCTGCTTTCTCATAAACGACATTTCACTCTATCCTCACATAGGGACTAGACTTCCCTAGCTCCCTTAGATGTCTTTTTAAATAGCATTAATCTGGGACTCGTAAAATAGCTCATTGGTTACTGCTCTTCCAGAGGGGGAGGGGAGGACATGAGTTTGATTCCCAACACTCACATCAGGCAGCTCACAACTGTGTGAAAGTACAGTTCCAGGGGAATGTGATGCCATCAGGCACCCACACAAATGTACACACGTAATTAAAGTCTTTTGAAAAAGATAACAGATCTCATAGAAACTATCTCTTACTGCTGTTACATCAATGGTTAGGCTTCAACATACGAATGTGGGAGGATACTTTAGATCATAGAACACACTTAATTTCACAAGGAACTGTATTTTGTACGGAAGATAGAAAAATGGATAATTGTTGTTTGGGGTTTGGGTTTGTTTTTTTGTTTGGTTGGTTGTTTTTGTTTTTCTGGGTTTGGTTTGATTTGCTTTAAGACCCATTGAGTTTAACATACCATAATCATCTGTGTGACCTTGTGTTTGAAACTATCCATTGAAGTCTTCAGTGAGTACACAACTAAAGACAGTGACTGCCCCTCCCCCAGAGTCCATCAGTAGCTCATAGTACAGATTGGAAGGAAGGGTAATGCTCCATGGACCCCTCCCTGAGCCCTGATTATTGTGATATTTCCAGCCTACTATAACCTGCTGAATGGAGCCACAGCTTTATACATCAAGCTTTCTGGGAAAGTTGTAACAAGGATACTGATTTTAAGCATACAGTGTGTGTTCTTTAAATCTTTTAAACATAACTAAATCAAATGTTAGCAAAATAGCATTCTCTCATGAGTTAATGCTTGTCTTTTAATTTTCTGTATCACTGTGTTTTGGGTGCACATGGTATGCATGTTTGGGCATGCATGCCACAGCACATGTGTGGAAGTCAGAGGACAACTTCGTGGAGTCTGTTCTTTCCCTTTCTGTGGGTTCTAGGTGTAGAACTCAATCAAATTACTAGGCTTGCACAGCAAGCCCATTGTTCAGTGAGCTACCTCCCCAGCCTCGTGTTGACTTTTCTTTTTAATCCTTTGTTTTTAGAATAGTGAGTCAACTACTGGAATTGTTGTGTTCTTCCTGTGTAAGCCTTTGCCTCTGGGTAAAGCCTCTAGGAGAAGTGGAACTTATCAGGTTTATTTCTCCAAGGACATGATCTCCACGTGGTACTTTTCTAAAAGATCCTGACATATGGCAAAGTAAACAAGACAGTGGGGAAACGAAAACTAGTCAGATAGATTCTGATGGCCATGTAAGTAAAAATTGAAAACATAGTAACTCTGAGCTTTAGGTCATTATTGTTCTACATTTAAACATTGAAGATACCCTCCCCTCCCAAGTTCCATGTCATACATGGTCAAATCTCAGTATAAGATTTGAAAAAGAATGAAGGCTAGACTCTTTTAAGTTGCTGCAAAATGGTTGAACTTAACTTAAAAGTGTATACAAGTGTTGACATGTAAGTCTTAGAATAACTTTCACATTTACAGTAACATTTATATTTATATTGTAAGATGGCATGTAATCTTGGCTATACATGTTGGATCTGATGTTCATCCAGGTACTCCTGCTTGAATTGACCAAGTAAGAGCAGAGTTAACTGAGTATTATTAACAGAGGCCCTTGCTGATAGCAATGCAGAGGCCTACTCTGGACGCTGTAGGACAGCCCCTGCCTCTGTTTTAGTGCATCTTGACTGCTTTAATGAAATACCACATATGGGGCAACTCTAAAAGAATAAAGGTTTGCTCTTTACAGGTGGGAAGTTAAATAAGTCTGCTCAAGCTGCTGGTAGAACCAACATGTGATGAGGGGCACTTCCTCGTTCACATACTGTCCTTGTGGTGAAAGGTGTCTATGGGATCATTTTTCTAGGGGCACTAATCCCATCAGGAAGGTACACCTATCAAGACTTAATTCCTTCTGAAAGGTCTCATCTTGTTTTTATAATTAATTGGTTCTAATGGTTAGCTCTTGAACCCATTTGGGATTAATCCAACTTTGTTCTTTCATGTGTAGACAACCAGTATTCCTGGTTCTGTTTATTGCAAATACTGCCCTCTGAAATGGGATTGGCATCCTTATAGAACATCAGTCTATTTCATATGCAGTGAAGATTTTTTTTGAACCTCTTGATTGTAGCTCAGTGGTCTAGATGTCTTCTGGTAGGCTCCAAAGAATATGAACTTAAAGAAATAAGTTAATAAATAATATATGGATATATGGATATTTACATATATCTATAATTCAGGAAACAAAGTATTATAAACAAATAAACTCAGACAAAAGCCAGATTATTAGACTTAAGATGGTGGAATTGCTGGTTGGTGGTGACACACACTTTTAATATTGGGAGGTAAAGTGGATTTCTATGAATTTGAGGCCACCTTGGTCTCCCGAGTGAGTTCCAGGACAGCCAGAGCTACACAGAGAAATTCTGTCTTGAATAACAAAAACAAACAAACAAAAAGTTGGTGGAATTATCAAATAAAAGTATATTTAGGGCCAGTGAGATGGTTTAGCCAGTCAAAATGTTCTTTTTCTGAAGCCTAATGACCTCAGTTTGAGTCCCTGGAACTCAGTGTGGAAGAAGAAAGCTAACACCAGAAAGTTGTTCTCTGACACACACACACACAACGCACATAGTTTTTAAAATATTTATTTTACATTTAAAGAAATACTGTTAGAATGCAGAGAAATCAGGAACACAGAGTCATTCTTGGCTACACATAGATTTGGAGACTAGACTATTTAAGACCTGACGTGGCCAGGCGGTGGTGGCGCACGCCTTTAATCCCAGCACTTGGGAGGCAGAGACAGGTGGATTTCTGAGTTCGAGGCCAGCCTGGTCTACAAAGTTAGTTCCAAGGCTACACAGAGAAACCCTGTCTTGAAAACCAAAAAAAAAAAACCTGACTCAAAACAATTTTTTGAAGAATCAAACGTCTCATATACATGAGAATAATAATCGAAAAAAATTTAAATTGAGCAGTTTGTGGGAAAGTTGATTTACTCAAAGATAAAGGCAGTTGCTGCCAATCCTAGTGGTCTGTGTTTGAACCTCAGGACCCATGTGGTGAAGAGAATAGCTTCCTAAAATTTGTTCTGTGACCACTATTCATAGACCATGGAATTTACACACACACACACACACACACACACACACACATGGTAGGGGGAGATTTCTCTGCATTCTAACACTATTTCTTTAAGTGTTAAATAAATGTATTTTTAAAACTATGTGCGGTGTGTGTGTGTGTGTATGCGTGTGCGCGCGTGTCAGAGGACAACTTTCTGGTGTTAGCTTTCTTCTTCCACACTGAGTTCCAGGGACTCAAACTGAGGTCATTAGGCTTCAGGAAAAAAAAAAAAAAAAAAAAAAAAAAAAAACATTTTGACTGGCTAAACCATCTCACTGGCCCTAAATATGCTTTTATTTGATAATTCCACCATCTTTTTGTTTGTTTGCAAATAAATGTAATTTAAAATTTTCAAATACTGATTTTATTTTGTGTATGAAAGTGAGGCTGAGTAAGGTTTGATCCGCAGCATGCATGTACCCTCAGGCCAGATGTGTAAGGTCTCCTGGAACCGGGAGTGACAGGCAGTTTTGAGCTGCTAGATATGAATGCTAGGAACCAATCCCTGTAGGTAAAAAATGTATGTTTAACTACCTGACCATTTCTCAAGCCCCTGTAATTTAAAAATTTAAAAAACTTAGTCTAGTAAATTAGAACCCTCTGAAAAACCATTTTACTTAGATATAAATGAGGAGCTTAGAAACATGGAGAGTAAAGGTAGATATTTGAGCATAAGTACTTGAAAATTTTTATTAAGGAAATATAAAATACCACAACAATCAGGATAAATATTGCTGAGAATGTCATGTAACATTTTTCTTTTAATTACATTTGTTTATTTTTTGTGTATGTATACATGTATTCATGTGTGTTTGTGTACAATTGTACATACCACAGTGCACATGCAATTCTAGAGTGTAATATGTGTGGGGATTCCAGAGTACAAAGTATAGAAAACAGTGCTCTCTGTGGGACCTGGGGATTGAGTTCAGGTTGTCAGATTCTAGAGCAGGTAGCCACCTGCCGAGCCATCTCTCCAGCCTGCCAGACGGTTTGAAAGGTGCGAAGAAACCCCATCAAATAATTTGCCTAGAACATCATCACATCATCATAAATATGTAAGAAACTCCAGAGATAATATTTTTTTAACTATGGGAGAAAAACATCTACAAATTAATGCAGCTATATTAGCAATGATCAGATTGATTGAAACAAGGTTTTATGTAGACGAGGCAGTATTGAAATTCACATCCTGTGCACATGCACACACACATACACATACCCTTCCCCCTCTTTTGGATTTTCCAGTTTGGTGGAATACAGATTTCTAAAGTATGTCTGTAGGATTTCCTCAGTGTCTGTTATGTACCCCCTTTCATTTCATATTTGTTAATGGGGTAGTCTTCCCGTGTCTTTTTTGGATAAGGGTTTGTCAATCTTTATGATTTTCTTTCTCAAAGAACATACTCTGTTTCATTGCTTCTTTGTATTGTTTTTGTTTGTTTCTATTGTATTGGTTTTAGCCCTGGGTTTGATTATTTCTTACCCTTTACATCTTGTAGATGTGATTTCTTCTTTTCATTCTAGAGCTTTTAGGTGTGCTGGTAAGTTACTGGTATGTGACATCTCTCTCTCTCTCTCTTTTTTTTAAATGTAGACACTCAGTACTATGAACTTGCTTCTAAGAACCTCCTGCATTACGTATTGTGTATTCATTTACATTCAATTCTAGGAAGTCTTTAATTTCCTTTTTAATTTCTGTTAACCCATTTTTTATTTGGTCAGTTTCCATGAGTTTGCAAGCTTTCTGTTGTGGATATCCATCTTTAATCTGTGGTGTTTGATAGGATGCAGGAAGTTGAGTTTTCTTGTATCTGTTGAGATTTACTTTGTGTCTGAATTGTGGTCAGTTTTAGAGAAAGTTCTATATGGTGCTGAGAAGTAGATATATTCTTCTGTGAGTGAAATGTTTTGTAAAAGTCTGTTAGGTCCGTTTATTATATGTCATTTAGTACTGTCACTTCTCTGTAGTTTTTGTCTTTATTACTTGTTGGTTGGCAAGAGTAGGGTATTGAAATCTCTCACTATCAGTATGTGAGGGTTAATATGTGATTTAAGCTGTCATAGTGTTTCTTTTTTAAATATGAGTGCCCTTATGTTTGGTGCATAGATGTCAAGAATTGAAGTGTCCTCTTAATGGATTTTTCTTTGAATATGTTGTGTCCTTCCCTATCTCTCCTGATTACTTTTGGTTTTAAGTCTTATTTTTTCAGATATTATAATGGGTGCACCATCTTGCTTCTTAGATTCGTTTGCTTGGAGAATCTCGTTCAGTCCTTTTACCCTGAGAAGATCTCTGTCTTTGAGGTCATGGTATGTTTCTTAGATGCAGCAGCAGAATGGATCGTGTTCTCACATCCATTCTGTTAGTCTCTGTGTTTTTATTGGGACTATTGATGTAGAGAGGTATCAAACAGCTGTGTTTGTTGATTGCTGTTATTTTGGTGTGTGTGTGTGTGTGTGTGTGTGTGTGTGTGTGTGTGTAAGTCAAAAGGACAAGTTTCAGGCATTGATTCTCTTCTTCCATTATGTGGATCCACCATCTTGGGGATATTTTACCTGCTGAATCATTTTGCCATCTCCAAAATGTAACTTTTAAATATGCCACTTGTAGTAATATAAAGCTCATAAAATAGAATGAATACATTAAAAAATAAAGCTTTACTGAAAGATACTGACATGAATAAGGGGAGAATATACTACCTTCACAGACAGGGAGTTTGACATAATAGTATCTTTTCTCCCTAAACTGATCATTAGAGTCAGTGAAATTCCACATAAAACAAGAGATATATTGTATCATGATAATTTCTGTATAGAGGCTTTACAAGTCATTAAAAGATGAATTTCTGTGTTTAAAAAGTTAGTAGTGGAAGAAAAGTAGGCTGATTCACAAAAAAATAAGAGTAAACCAGTCTCACAGATAATGGAAGCCAAATTTAAACCACAGGGTTTTGTGTGGTATAAGACTTGTATGCTGGGGACCAAGCCTGAGGCATTATTATACACACTTAGCAGTTTCTTTACCGTTAGCTTCATCCTTCATCCTCAAGATGTTTGGGGAGGTTTTGTTTTTCCCTAATTAAGTTTTCAGAGGTTATACTTTGATGAAATATTTTTAAGTAATTAAAAGTATCTGCTGATTTCTTTTCAGTAAAAATTAAAGCAATTGTGAAGACCAATTTGAGAAAAATGAGTTACTAATATGAAGCTAAAAAATCAGTGTCTAAAAAGTATATAAAGCTATAAAATCAGAATTAGTAAGTCATATACCTCTGGGGATGACTATATTATTTCAAAAACATATTGGTCAAATTCTCAAATATAGGGAGCCAGATACGTTGAGTCAGAAGTTACTTATGAGCGTAAGATTCTGATGTGGAAGTCATAGCAGTTCTTGCAAATTGCCCTTCAAGTGGAGTGACAGTATCAGAGTAAACTGGGGGTAGAGAAAAGTGAACCAGGCTAAGGCAAACACAACCCAGGTCAACTTTGTTTCTTACACAGTCAAGTTTAAGAGTACATAAAAACTGTTGATAGGGATATGGATAATCAAATGAGTAGAAGAGTCTGGAATGATGGAGAGAGTAGGGTGGAGGAAAATATTCCATTTTCATATCGGAAATCAGAAAATGTAGTTTTAATTTAGCTCTAGCCCTTAGGAATTGAAATTGCTTTAATCTGTACTGGGGTAGCCATGTCTTTCTACAAAGAGCTGAATGCTAAATACTTTGGTTGTAGTGGACCATGAGGTTCTGTTACACCTAGCTATTTTTTAAAAAAATTATTGATAGGTTATGTTTTGAATGTTTGTTAAGTGCACCACGTACATATAGTGACAAAGAAGGGCATCAGGTCCCACCGAACTGGAGTTACAAATAGTCGTGAGCTGCTATGTGCGTGCTGGGAACTAAATCTTTTGCAACAGCAATAAACACTCTTAACCACAGAGCCTTCTTTCCAGCTCCAACTCTATTGTTCTGATAGCTGGTAAGCCTTACTAAAGGAAACCGGGGACTCTTGGGGTTGTTCAATTGAAACTGTTCTCCCAATGATACTCATTGGTCATCAGCTGAAATATTTTGTGGGAATTGATTAGGAATAGTAGTCTATGTTTGTTTTGAGCAATTTCTCAACTATAACTAATAGTCTTAAGAACTTGTGTCCCTAGCCGGGCGTGGTGGCGCACGCCTTTAGTCCCAGCACTCGGAAAGCAGAGGCAGGTGGATTTCTGAGTTCGAGGCCAGCCTGGTCTACAAAGTGAGTTCCAGGACAGCCAGAGCTATACAGAGAAACCCTGTCTCGAAAAAAAAAAAAAAAAAAAAAAACTTGTGTCCCTGATTTGTAAGGATAATCCTATAAAAATAAAATTAAACTGTGAGGGAGCCTAGCAGTGACTTAGCACTACTTCCCCCAGGTTGTCCTCTGACCTCTACACTTTGGAACATACACATCCCACCACACCCAAGCGTGCAAGCTCGGGTAAAAAGTAAATTAGTGTAAAAAGTAGACCTTGAGATGTTTACATCTCTAGACCAACTATTCAACTTTTAAGAGTTTATTTCTTTTGCCATCAACTTGTCTATGAAAAATATGTAAACATTTATTATACATACAAGATAATGTGCTATAAAGGAAAGATAATGACTTGCCCAAAGTCATGCTTGCTGGCTAATTGAAGAACTAGAGGTGTGCCAATATTTGACTTCTGTTTGTCCTTACAATATTGTACTTCTCAATAGACTTGAGGTGGTCCATAAAAAAGGAATCAGATCTACATTTACAGTTAGTATTGTGCCACATCCTGTATCCCCATAACATAGATACTGTTGTTACAGAGAGAAGCCTGGCACTTTGCTCAGTGCAAAATTTTTTGTGCAGTAGAACCAGAATTCTAATCCATTATTACATTTGCCTTTCCAACTAACATTCTATATAACTTGCTTGGCATTTGGGTCCCAACTTTCTTTCAGGAACTGAGTCGGTCTCTGTCAGTCCCTGAAATTCCTAAGCCCAGGCACCCAGTATCACTTTTCCCAATTACTTTTTAAAAGTTCTTCATATATTTTATTTCTTCTGCTCTGTAAGCAATTCCAGTACACTGTGAAGAAGTGGTAAAAACAGGTATCCTTATTTTATTCTTGATGTTAAGAAGAATGGTTTTTATATTTCAAACTTCCTTTAGTAGATTTTATATATATATAGTCAGGTTATAGATGTTGTCTCTTAAGCTTTATAAAATATAACTGAATTTTAAGTTTCACTCGTTCTTTCTGTGTCTGTTAAAATCTCTACTCTAATAAAAATTGGTATTTTTTCCTATTGTTAATTGACCCTTGCTTTTTTTTAGAGATAAGTTTATATTATGATTTCCTAATAGTACCTTTCAAAATCTATTTTTACTTTATTCTCCCAAGAATTTGCTTTATCTAATCCTTAAGTATAATGGCTCACACTTGTTAATTATGCTGCTTTTTTTTTTTTTTTTTTTGGTTTTTTTAGACCGGGTTTCTCTGTTTAGCCCTGGCTGTCCTGGAACTCACTCTGTAGACCAAGCTGGCCTTGAACTCAGAAATCCACCTGCCTCTGCCTCCCAAGTGCTGGGATTAAAGGCGTGCGCCAACACACCAGGCGCTAGTTATGCATTTTTAAAACCTATATGTGTGACATTTTAATTATGAGCAACTTAGTTTTTGGTTCATATGTTCTTTAGTTGTCTTACATCTATTCATTACTTGTTACTGATGATTTTAGAATTTATTCCTTTTCCTACTCTATTCTTCACCTAGGAAGGTCCTAGTACTCCAGAGGACACATCACCACAACCCTTGAGATTAAACTCTTTTTATTTTAAGCATATAAAAATAAACCTTTTTTACTTTCGATTTTTTTAGCTTAAGCATATAAGAAAAACTTTCTGGTTTCACTTCAAGCATATAAAAGTAAACAATGTATATATATATATATATATATATGTATGTATGTGTATATATATATATATGACTACTGTATATATTCTATAATATATGTTATATATTTTATACATGAGTACAAAAATTTAACAGGATAAATGTAATGGTTCTGAGTCCATGATACATAAGTATAAAAGCCTTCTTATGAATGTGACTGGTCTATTTGGACTGGTCTAAAAAAAAAATTGTTAATTGAAAAGAAACAACAGTAACTTAGCTAGTGGAGAATATTGAACCCCCATGTTTCTCAAATAACATCTTTATCAACTTTAAAATAGCTTTTTGTGATACTATATTGTCCTACACACCAAGAAACAAAATGAGTTAATTTAAGAAGCATTCTTTATTAGTAAATTCTACTAGAGAAATGTTTTGTACAGAAGCACACAACTGGAATCATTCAGTTTCCCTGAGTGCATAATTTAACTGGAATAGCAGGATGGGTCTTTCTTCAGATACATTAGCTGCTCCATACATACCTTGCTTGCTGTTGATAATAAACCATGACTAAATTAGAGGTTTTTAATAAGTTTCTCTGAATTATTCCCTCTCATTACTAAGCTAACAAGTGGACATGGCTTTACTGCCCCTGGGTGTTGTAAAGATGATACTCACAGAGTCTCACTAAGTATGTAGTCCTGACTAATCTTGAAATCACTGTGAAGCTGAGGCTGGCCTTGAACTCACAGACATCTGCTTGCCTCTCTTGTACTCTTGTTAAGAGAAACTGGCTCACTAGTGTTTACCACTGTGAACAGATGAAGGGTTCATTGTCTTGCTCGTTCCTACTCTCACCTATGATTGGAACATCACAAGGTCTCTTACAGAAGGCACAGAAAGGGTAGGGACTGGGGGATACTCTGTAAACCTCTATACACTCTTACCTTTTGTGACTCCTCTGCAGAATTTAACACATCATAATTGGCATTGTGACTTAGTGTCTGAGCTAAGCAGTTGGCATCAAGCAGCTCATAACCATAGGAAATGGTGGTTTACAGAATGTCTTTGTATGGAAACCCTTAACTTCCTTTAATAACCAGTTTGAGAGAGAAAGAATCAGTGTTTGAGGGGTTGGGGAAAGGGATCAGCAGTTAAGAACACTTGCTGCTCCTCCAAGGTCCCAAGTTAGATGTCCAGTTCTAGGGCATCCTGTGCCTTCTTCTGACCTCAGTGGGCCCTGCATACATGTACTACACATACATACATACTACATACATGCATAAATACAATACACAGAAAATAATAAAATAAAAAAATGTTTAAAACAGAAAGCTTTTTTAAAAAAATCTGAGGAGTCTGGTTGGAGGAGGAGGACAGATGAAAGGAGCAGTGTCTTCATTGTCATCTGTCTTGTGAAGCAACAAGCAATTGAATAGTGCCTTGTTAGCTATCACCCGAGTATAGGGATAGTCATCAATAAGTAATGTATGACTCTCCCAAGTTTCTCCTAAAGCCAGGAATTGTGATTTAAAGAAAATATAAGTGTGGTAAGAAAGATGAACTTTTACAGAGTAGACTATTTAGCAAGAATTTTGTCATGTTTATAAAAACTACAGATGGAAATGTTTAAACTTTTCAGGAATAGAGACGCTTGGTTGCTCATTTGTAATCTAGTAAATTACAAGGGAGTAATCTGTTGGAAACTTCAAAAAGTTATATACAGAATATATTTTGAATTTATTCATTTTTCTACTTGGGGTAAGCTGGCAATTGCACCTAAAACCTGTTGGTAGTATGTATGGCTCAGATTGTATTGTTACTCTATTTTCTTTGAGGACTTTCAGGTTGCTAGCATATTATATAGCAGTACATAGGTAAAAAAGCGTATTTAATAAACATAACTTAATAATTTGGGTTGATTTTAGACCTCCAACAACATGGAAATAAATGAGAATGATAAGTACAAGAGCCCAGACAGTGAATCTCTGTGGACTATGGATGCAGAAGCCAGTGCTGGGAAGAAATTCACCATTCCAAAGATCAGGAGGACGACTGAGAAAGGTGACATTTCTATAGAAGAGACTTTTTATAAAAATTCTGTTTCTCTGGTTTATTCTGACCCAGTATTAAACTAGGTTAAGTTAAATCTTTGGCTCCTCAAATACCTGTGTGCCTCACAAAATGGAGTAGACATAGTTTCTAGTCTTCCCAGTTATTACACTAAAACCCTTGGATTTTTACATGTAAAACAGATGTAAGACAAGTTCCAAAAGTAGGAAGAAAAAAGAGGAACATGAGGCTAAAGAATAGTGGACAGTGTGTCTTCTGGACTCTGTGTTTGCTCCAACTAGACAGTGCCTACCACCCAGAAATACCAATTGGCATAGGCTTCTCCTGCAAGAAAAAAAAAATCTTATTTTCTTTCCCATGGCACTAAAGTGGAGCAGTTTAGAAGTGGGAGCTATTAGGTATTAGATAAAACACCAGGAATATGGATGATGGCGTGACCACTACACCTTTGTCAATAGAGGGGGTGCCCTTGCCACCAAATGTTTCAGAAGAAGCCATGTAGGAAGCCTAAATTACAGCCAGGTTATCATTTTCTTACTTTGTACCAGTAGTGACCAAGCACAGAGCCTGGACCATTCCTCTCTGCCATCCTTTGCCCTACAGCATCAGGAGATTCCATAGCCCCCCAGCCCCCAAACCCTTGCTCTTGTGGCACTGAGTTGTGCTTCTCAGGAGGGGAGCAAAGCTGAAAGCTGAAAGCTTAGCCTTCGACTACATCCAGACAGCAGTGCCTACACAAACCACTGGAGGCTGAGTAGGTGTGTTGCATGTGCTTTTCCTGCTTGCAGTAGCAATGGGACACACCCCACACCCCAGAGTCCTGGTGTAAGCCCTAAAGAGAACCATGAGTGCAGGTCTGCCTTGTGGGGCTAACTGTTCACTTTGATTATCAACAGTTTCCCCAAGCTGCATGGTTTCAGTAGATGTGCTAAAATCAAGGCTAGATATCATCTGAGTCTCAGAATGCCCAAGACATAAGATAGTCTTTTTATTTTACCACCATTCAGGAAAACCTCAACGTGACTGAGTAAAACTGCTCCGAAAACAATCAGTACTACAGTACCCCAGTAACACACATATTGGGATTATGTGAAAATACTCCGATTATTTTTTAATTTTTTTTCACGATATATTTTGAGCATATTCTTCCCTTCCCCAAGTCCTCTCAGATCCCCCTCACCCCCCTATCCACTAAACTTCATCTTTGTTATTTTTTGTTCTCAAAAGAAAAGGGAAGATAGGCCAAAGAAACCAGAAAGACAGAAAACAAGCCATAACAAAAAAGCTCACAGAAACAGAGTCCATTTTGTGTTGGGCATGAGGCCTGCCCTGTGGCATGGTTGAGATACCCAGGTCCACTCTATTGAAGACAATTTATTTTCTCTCTCCTAGAAGACAACCTTTTTAAAGAAACCATCATAAACATGCTTCAATAAGCAATTATAATCTTGAAACAAACTAAAAATTAGAAAATTACTTCAAAGTAATGAAGTAGAATGAAGAGCCAAATGAGAAGCAGACTTGTGGATACACTTGGGATCCTAAGTCATGAAGTTCTCCACAAGTTCAAAACCTTCCTCTCTACATAGTAATTAAAACAAAAACTCAAGCAAATTCTTATAAAAGTGCAAGAAGAAATACATAAATCCACTATTGTATTTCAAAATTCAACACTCCTTCATCAGAAATAACTCATACAAAATACTTCATACATTTTCAGAATGAAATTTAAAAGTTGAAATAGCAAAGAAGTTGAGGGCCAGAGAGATGGCTCAGGGGTTAAGAGCACTGACTGCTCTTCCAGAGGTCCTGAGTTCAGTTCCCACATGGTGGCTCACAACTACCTGTAATAGGATCCGATGCCCTTTTCCGGTGTCTGAAGATAGTGACAGTGTACTATGCCAGTGCCTGGCAAACACAGAAGTGGATGCTCACAGTCAGCTATTGGATGGAACACAGGGCCCCCAATGGAGGAGCTAGAGAAAGTACCCAAGGAGCTGAAGGGGGCTGCAACCCTATAGGCGGAACAACAATATGAACTAACCAGTACCCCCCAGAGCTTGTGTCTCTAGCTGCATATGTAGCAGAAGATGGCCTAGTCAGCCATCATTGGGAATAGAGGCCCCTTGGTCTTGCAAACTTTATATGCCCCAGTTCAGGGGAACACCAGGGCCAAGAAGTGGGAGTGAGTGGGTAGGGGAGCAGGGGCGGGAGGTATAGGGGACTTTGGGGATAGCATTTGAAATGTAAATGAAGTAAATACCTAATGAAAAATTGGAAAGTAAAAATAAATAAATCTTTTTTAAAAAGGAAAAAAACAAAGCAAACCAAAAGAAATAGCAAAAAGTTGCCCGGAAAATCCCAAAATATTTGAAAATTAAATACACTTATTGAGCAACATAGTCAAAGACTACATAACAAGGGGATCTTTAAGGCACCTTGAACAAAGTCAAAGTGAAAACACAAGATTTGGGGGACACAAGAAAAACAATGCTTATGAAAGTGCACAGCATTCCGTGCATATATTAGAAGAGAAACATGCAAGATCAACAGCTTAGATTGCACCTTAGGAAACAGGATGGGTACAGATCAGCAGCCAGAAGAATTAACTTGAAAAGGAGAATGAGTAGGTGTTTAAAAACAAAACAAAATCAGGTTCTTTGAAAAGATAATGCTAAAAGGCCTCTACCCAGGGTAACTAAGATGGATAGGGTAACTAAGATGGACGGAGGGGAGGAGAGAATGCAGATTGTCAATGTTAAAAATTAGAAGAGGTTGGACAGTGGTGGTGCACGCCTTTAATCCCAGAACTTGGGAGGCAGAGGCAGGTGAAATTCTGAGTTTGAGGCCATCATGTTCTACAGAGTGAGTTCCAAGACAGCCAGGGTTACACAGAGAAACCCTATCTCAAAACAAAAAACCAAAAAATAGAAGGATCGTCACTATAGAATATCGTATATTACTAACTCTACCCACAGATGTATATCCTAAATGAAATGTGCAATGTCTTACATATACAGTAAGCAAGACTCACACAAAGAAATGGACAAGGCCAGTGTGATGGCCTTTTACCCGCAGAGCAAAAGTACTTGCTGCAGAAGCTTCACAGCTTTAGTTCAGTCCTCAGACTCCATAGTGAGAGAGAAGCAACTACTCAGTTATCTTCTGACCTCTACATACAGGCCTATAGTCAGGTAGGAACATCATACACTAAGTCAAAGGAGAAAATAGACCATCTGAATACGTCTCTATTAAGGAAATCAAAATAACAGTTATTCATCTACACTGACAGCACATGGCCTAAAATAGGTTCGCTGGTGAATATTCATATACATTTAGGGAATAAATTATACCAATTCGCAGTAATTTCTTTTAAGAAGACAGACTCAAGCCAGGTGCAGCCTTTAACATTGGCCATGTTAACATGCAGAGAGGAAATTTTTGATGGGTCCCACTCTTAGACAAAGAACTATAAGCAACTAATGTCAGCTGGGAGAGGGAATTAGGGATGAACCTCCTTCCTGCTTGTCAGTTGAAACCTGAAACCATGTACACAAAACAAAAATAGACTCAACAAGCTGTATTTCTATACATTTGTACGTACACACTATATAAAAATAATGAAAAGGTGCTCATTGAGGACACAGGGCATAGGAGGGGCTGGGAAGAGGAATGGGAAGGGGGAAGGTGATGTAATTCTACTTCATTTAATAACAGTAAAAAAGAAAGAATTAAAGGTCATGCATTCTACGTCTGTGAGTCCATCATCATCCTAATACCAAAACATCAATGATCTGGGCTTCGTTTTCATGTAAGCCATCATTCAGGTACATGCAAAACCCTCAGAGAATGTTGGTAAGTCAAATACAACAGTGTGTGTGAGATAGCACTGTGAACAAAAGCACTTGCCACCAAGTCTGATAACTTGAATTCAGTCCCAGAACCCAACCCACATGGTAGAAAGCAAGACCTCTCACAGATGAACAAACAAACGTCATTTTTAAAATTCATTGACTTTTACCTTATCAGTTGGAACAAATCCCCTAGAGATGTAGGAGTAGTTCAACACTAGAAGATGGTTTATACTCTGAGTATATAAAAGAAAAACACAATTATAGCAATAGATATAAACTAGCATTTGTAAAACCAGTTTGGTACTTGAGGATGCCGAGTTTCATGATACAGGCTAAGTATTTTTCACCTGAAGTTCTGAGATCTGAAGTGACTTGAGAACCAACCTGTTGTAACATCCACAACTTTACATTGCCATCATGATGTCTTAACGGTTTAGGAAAGTCGGAGTCGTGAAATAACCTGTTCTCAACCACTTAAATTAACGAATGTCAACATATGTTTGTAAAAAGCCTGCAGCTAATGAATTTAAAACCCTGTGATCAGGTCACAAACGTCTATTTTATCCTTTTTCATCTTAATACAGAAAGTCAAAGAGTTGGAAAGAAAGAAGTGAAACTATCCTTGTTCGTAGATGACATGATTGCTGATGTAAGAAATCCAAAAGAACCAACACTTGATGCACAGAAGCAGTGTTAGGGACAACTGAACCTAAATAACACAGCACACAGCTGCTGGGTGCTTTAATCCCAGCACGCAGGAGACACAGGCAGGTAGATCTCCGAAGCTGAGGCCAACCTGGTTTACAGTTTCAGGACAGCCAAGCTGACAGTGTGACTCTGTCTCAAAACAACACCCTCAGATAAGAGAAAGTCTAGATGGCTCTAGATTTAACAGTCACTCAGTTATAGTGCCAAAGGCATGAACTAAGAAAGTCTTGACTTTTGTGATTGGGTTACCTCACTCAAGATGATACCCTCCAGATCCATCCATTTGCCTAAGAATTTCATAAATTCATTGTTTTTAATAGCTGAGTAGTACTCCATTGTGTAAATGTACCACATCTTATGTACCCATTCCTCTGTTAAGGGACATCTAGGTTCTTTCCAGCTTCTGGCTATTATAAATAAGGCTGCTATGAACATTAGTGGAACATGTGTCCTTATTAAAAGTTGGAACATCTTCTGGATCTGGATCCTCCATCACCTGAATTTTTGATCTTAGCCATTCTGACTGGTGTGAGGTAGAATCTCAGGGTTGTTTTGATTTGCATTTCCCTGATGATTAAGGATGTTGAACATTTTTTCAGGTGCTTCTCAGCCATTTGGTATTCCTCAGTTGAGAATTCTTTGTTTAGCTCTGTGCCCCATTTTTTAATGGGGTTATTTGGTTTTCTGGAGTCCATCTTCTTTTTTCTTTTTCTTTTTTGTAAGAGATTTTATTTAATTATTCACTTACTTACTTACTTACTTACTTAAAGTATATGAGTGTGCTGTAGCTGTCTTCAGACACACCAGAAGAGGCCATCAGATCTCATTACAGATGGTTGTGAGCTACCATATGATTGCTGGGAATTGAACTCAGGACCTCTAGAAGAGTACTCAGTGACCTTAACCACTAAGCCACCTCTCCAGCCCTTGGGAGTCCATCTTCTTGAGTTCTTTATATATATTGGAAATTAATCCCCTATCTGATTTAGGATTAGTAAAGATCCTTTTCTAATCTGTTTGTGGTCTTACATGATATGCACTCAACTGATAAGTGGATATTAGCCCAGAAACTTAGAATACCTAAGATACAATTTGTAAAACACATGAAACTCAAGAAGAACAGAGACCAAAGTGTGGACACTTTGCCCATTCTTAGAATTGGAAACAAAACACCCATGGAAGGAGTTACAGAGACAAAGTTTGGAGCTGAGAAGAAAGGATGGACCATCCAGAGACTGCCCCACCCGGGGGTCCATCCCATAATCAGCCACCAAACGCAGACCCTATTGCATACACCAGCAAGATTTTGCTGAAAGGACCCTGATACAGCTGTCTCTTGTGAGGCTTTGCCAGTGCCTGGCAAACACAAAAGTGGATGCTCACAGTCATCTATTGGATAGAACACAGGGCCCCCAATGGAGGAGCTAGAGAAAGTACCCAAGGAGCTGAAGGGGTCTGCAACCCTATAGGTGAAAAAACAATATGAACTAACCAGTACCCCCAGAGCTCGTGTCTCTAGCTGCATATGTAGCAGAAGATGGCCTAATCGGCCATCATTGGGAAGAGAAGCTCCTTGGTCTTACAAACTTTATATGCCCCAGTACAGGGGAACAACAGGGCCAAGAAGTGGGAATGGGTGGGTAGGGGAGCAGGGGGGAGGGTATAGGAGACTTTCAGGATAGCATTTGAAATGTAAATGACCTAATAAAAAATTGGAAAAAAATACAGTTTAAAAAAAAAAAAGACTTAACTGGACTTACTAAAATTGAAAATGTGTGCTCTGAAATGCGTTGCCAGTGGAATGGAGCTCAGCTTTACAGGTAGTCCTGGTGCTGGCCTCATAGTACAATGGATGTGACCCCTAGTCTGGTTCCCAAATGAAAAGCTACCTGATTATTTCATGTCACTTTGCTAATAGATGTGAAATACATGAACTTTTGTCAACATGCAGAACAGATTAGAGTGGGGTTGCATCTGTTGACAAGTACGACAGTGTTTTGCTGTTTTTGAAATCAATGAGATGGAACACGCTTTGGAACACATTCAGAAGCACCCTGAGGAGCTTGTCCCAGAACCAGAAGGACACTCATTAAAAGCTCTGTTACACTCCAAAGCGTTTGGTTGTGAATAATGGCTTTTCTAGTACCATTCTTAGATACGTTTTTGTTCTTTTCTTTTTGTACAGAGTTGATCTGAAAAGAGCAATCTGCTATATTGCCCCCTTATCATTCATAATTACTTGCAGTTGCCACCAGACATTTGCCAAGGATTCTAATCAAGTCATCAGACAACTAATGGGCACATAAAATTGGCCACCATTTCCCTTAGGATCATAAAACCTCCACTACTGATAGCAAAACCTTATGAAGCTCAGGAAATTCACTGGAATAGAGTCTTTTTAAAAAATGAAAATACTGTTATCTGAATAATAATGACCTTTAAGAAAAGCTTGAGATACGGTACTACAGAATGTGCTGTTGATTTCAGCTTTTGGAAGTCAGACCCTTATTTACAATCTGCAGAAACTTAAGTACTTCAACTGTTGTACTCTGCAGTTGTGATTCAGAAGTTGGCTGGGGAGGCTGGCATGTGAACATGTCCATCCTGTTAGCTAGTAAGGAAGAGTCTAATGATGTTCATGAAATTTTATACAAAAAAAAAAAAAAAAAAAGCAAAGCTGCAGACGTTGAGAACCTATTTGTAAAACGTAAAGGACTGTTAACTCAAATATGCAAAGAACCCTTGAATGCAGCACTGAGAAAATAGACTAAAGACTGAGTCAGACACCAAAGATAAGAAGAGCTAGATAACTGTATAAAACGGTGGTTTACATCTTTTCGTCATTGGGGATCTGAAAGTTAAAATAACACTTACATACCTACACACCTATTAAAATGGCCAAAATTTAGACTACTGTTCATACTGTTCATGTCAAATGCTGGGGAAGGAAGGTGCTGAGCAGCAGAGCCACATTCACCGCTGATGGGGACACACTGTGCTATTGCCGTTTTGCAACAGTTTAGTGGTTGAACCATATTCTCAACATGCACCTTACATGGGAAATACCAAGAAGGGTTAACAGAAGCCACCAGGTTGGTGTATTACTCATTAGTCACATGTGGAGTTACTGATTTAAGTTAAAAAGTAATCACTTAAGTTCTAGGGCTATCTTATGCCTGTATGTGTTAACCATCAATAACTAACAGGTATGTGGAGCGAGGTGAGGATAGTGTTTTCCCTTACATTAAGTTGAGAGATCCACATTAGGTACTGCAATACAATGTAACTGCCTGCTGCCTGTTGCCTTTGTTTGTTAATGAGATTTCCAAGCCGTCAGCTGTGCTGTCTGTTGTCACTGTACAGCTGTGCAACGTCATTTTAAACACACATAACTGTTACCCTCTTCTTTCCCCTCAGTTTACTTGTCGTCTTGTTACACTAATACTAGAGAGTATGGTTTCATACACGGCATTCTGAAGCAGTGCAGGCTGGATCTCAGCTGTGACCTGCAGTTCACATGGCAGTTTGGGGAGACAAAACTGGTTCGAAATGAATATCTGGAAAAACAGTTCGCTGCTAAGAGGTAAGTTGGTGTGGCTGAAGCATGCTTGAGGTTGTTTTTAACCGTGGAGTCATGCAAATTAACTTCCTTCTGGCACTTGAAAATGCTAAGAAAGTAAGTGTAGATTATTTAAGGCAGGGCTATGGACATGGGTAAAGTACAGGTGAAGTGCCTGCAGTGCAAGCATGCAGATCTGAACTAGATTTCCAGCACCTGGGTAAGATTCAGGCACAGCAGAGAACATGTTCCTAACACCAGCTTCGGGGTGGCAGTGAGGGACACACCTCCTTTAGGGTCAGGCAATTCTTTCACAGGGGTTACCCAAGACCATCAGAAAATACAGATATTTATGATTTATAACAGCAGCAAAATTATGAAGTAGCAGCAAAAATATCCTTATGGTTGGGGTCACCACAACATGAGGAGCTGTACTAAAGGGTCTCAGCCTTAGAAAGGTTGAGAGCCACTGCTCTTAAAAAAAAAAAAAAAAAAAAAGTAAGGAGGAGAGCAATCGAGAAAGCTGTCTCATGGTCTGATATCAACCTCAGACATCTATGGATGTGCACACCATTTGTACATGAATATATGTGTATGCCACACACAGAGACACACAAAGATTGACTTTAAAAATGCAGATTTATTTCTCTCCCATAATCTCTTATCAAACTTTAAAGTGATGTTTGTTTTATGCACTAAGATGGTCAGTTGGATTTGTGGTCAGGTGATCCAGTGTTGATTCTTCGTTTCACATCGATGTACATACAGAAAACATCTTGTTGTAGAAGCTGTAGTGATTTAGTTTGTCCCACAATAACCCACACACACCTTCCCACCCCCATCTACAAATTTTCACTGATAAAAGTTCATTGCAATGATATAATGAGTCATTGGTCTGGTTTGAGGTCTGTGGCATATGTGACACCATCAATATTGGCTCCTCACCAAGAGCAATTACTTGGTTCTCATGTTGTTACCCTGTGTCATGGATATGTTGCAGCTTCAGTTCAGGAAGATCAGCAGCCCTTTTCATGCATCCCAACTATTCACTAATTATGTAGATTTGGGAGAGAGCCAATCCAAGCCCTTGATCTGGGCTTGGTTGGTAGCTGAGCTGGTCAGGCTTCTGCCTGTCCTGGATCCTCCCCGAAGGTGAGCTCTCCAGGACTGCTCCAGCTAGGGCACCCAGTGATGTCAGGTGGCAGGTTCAGCTCTCCCACTGAGAGCCATTTATAAAGTGCGGTTGCTTATGCTTACAAAAGTGAAGTCGCAAAGAAATCATAAAGCAAAAACAACAAAAAAAGATAAAAAAAAAAAAAAGAAATCATAAAGCAACACTTTTGTCTTGACCCAACTCTTGGTGTTTTGAGGAAGGATTTCACAAGCTCAGCCTGACCTCCAACTTGCTGTTAATAGGAGGGGACCTTGAACTCCTGCCTCTGCCTCCCAAGTGTGTTTTTGAAGCTCATGGACCATTGCAGTAGCTAGAGAGGAAATACTAAAAGTTTGAAGGCAAACTGTAAACCTCAGCCATTGCTGGGGGGAGAGAGAAAAACGTTGGATTTGAGTTAGGAGTCTTTTTTTTTCCAATTTTTATTAGGTTATTTACTTCATTTACATTTTAAATGCTATCCCCAAAGTCCCCTATACCCTCCCTGCCACCCACCCACGCCCCCTTCTTGGCCCTGGTGTTCCCCTGTACTGAGGCATATAAAGTTTGCAAGACTAAGGGACCTCTCTTCCCAATGTCTTTTTTTTTGGGCCACTTGCCCAGGGCCATGGAGCCCC
>NC_034608.1:50714233-50765475 GCF_900095145.1 Mus pahari
TTTTGGTTTTTCGAGACAGGGTTTCTCTGTGTAGCCCTGGCTGTCCTGGAACTCACTCTGTAGACCAGGCTGGCCTCAAACTCAGAAATTCGCCTGCCTCTGCCTCCCGAGTGCTGGGATTAAAGGCGTGTGCCACCACGCCCGGCCCCAGTGTCTTAAAGTAGGCACCTTCAGCAACAGGTCAGGAAGCAGCTGCATGGGGCAGAGCTGGGTGCTCTTGAGAAAAAGTGAGACTTTGAGAGTGTCAACTTTGGCCAGTTTGCCCAGAATGAATGTATGACAAAGGCTAAGCTTCTGTGAGTTGGAACTCAGGAAAGTGGCAAACCCAGCAGGGAGGTCTGGAACTCCTTGAAGAGTAGTTTGAACAAAGATTAACTTTATCGCCCACTCTTCTTTCATATGGTGTTTTGAGACAATTTTTTTTTCTTACAGCCAGTTTTGTTTCTTGTTTAGCCCCCTCTTTCCCCCACCCCACAAAAAATTAGGCAGCTACTTAGTGGTGCATGACATTTTAAAGCATTTCTAATGGCAGACAATTGTGTAATTTTCTTAGATACTTGTCCAGTTAAACAAAAACCTTTTCCCATAGAACTTCACAGAACTTAGCACTGGGGGGTGTGTGTGTCCTGTACTGTGGTGGGGATTTCTTACCTTTTCTGTATGTCCATGGTGTAAGATTGAGTGTGGCCACATAGTGCCTAAACTCATTTTAAAAATTCCGTTAAAAAAAAAATTTTTTTTAAAAAATTCCGTGATGCTGGGCAACAATCTAAAGCTTGAAGCCATGGGTGGAAAGGAAAAATGAAAAAAGCACTTAGCAGAAGAGAGTGACAGAGTGGGAGATGAAAGGAAATTAGTGACTCATTCCTGCCTTTCCCTTTCCTTCAACCTCTCCTCTTAATAGTTTATAATCTGTAGTCTTAAGTAAAACAAGTGGCTCCAACAAGATGCCAGTCCACATTCTTACCTGCTTCGTGCCTATGCTTTGTAGGTGTTAAATAGTCAAAACCATGAACACTCTTAAGAACCTATGAGTTTGGACACTCGTTAGGCATTGTACCAAACACATTTCACACATAGAAGTGTGAATAAAGTTAACCTTTAAAGTTTAAGTTATAATAAACAAGAAGTCCAGTGAGATATGACATAGCATATTATAATAAAGGTAGAAGTGCTCAAATCAGGAGTTGACCTAGGAGCCTTAGAAGTATTTTGTTTGAAAAAGTTTAGAAACTTGAGGTGGAATTGTGGATAAGAGAAAAGCTAAATTTAATTCTTAAGTTTGCTCAAATATGTAGCAGCTGACCTCTTTTCTATTTTTAAGTATTTGTAAATATGTTAAATCTATAGGAAAGTGTATTGTTTTATACATTGTACTCACCTTGATACTGTGGTTAAATCTTTCATAAATGTCCAGTTTTACATTTTCCACTGTAGCTGTGTAGTCTGACTCATGCCTGGGCTAATCTCATCAACTTCATGAACGATTCCAAGAGTAGAATTATAACAGTTTGGGCAAATGCCAGTGAGAAGAATTGGCATAGTAGTCTCTGAGGAAGAGAAGCCAATATGAACAAGGAAATGCCTTTTTCCTGGTACAAAGCACTCATGGTATAATGTGTTTCCTGTTTGGATCACCCAGTGCTAAGGACATCAGGGCAAGATGGGATAAACCAGGTCCTCATGGTGATCTGGAGTTATCTAATGAATTGCTCCTGATATGAAAGACTGCCTGATAGCTGAGATCAGGCAAAATTACTCTTAAGACAGTAGATTGTCTTTACTTAAATTCAATTGAAACTGAATTTAGTACTGGAAAGGAGATACTCCCAAGTAAGTTATTGCAAAATAGACTGTAGTTGAGGAGGCAAGAATTACAGATACACTCCCCTGTGCTCTCAGATGGTGACAACCTGCTTTGGGACAGAGTCCATGGAGTTCATTAACAGTAGTTAATACACAAAATATCAGTGTATTTAATGTCATGACCGTTTCCTGCTTAAATCAAAGAAAGATCACATTTAAAAATATTAGAAAATTAAGATTCAGTAAAAGAGATGTTTTCTGATTGTTTCATCGTCTCCATGGTGTTTGGCTTAAAACGTTATTGTAGACAATCATCTTCTCCAAAGATTGTATGAGTAAAGAACAGTATTTAACCAAGGCAGGAACAAAGCATGAGTCTGTCAACCCATGATAGTCCCTAAATATCTTCTTTTTCATATTTTCTTCCTGGAAACAAACTCAGATTTATACAGTAAAGAATTCTGCTACGCATGGTGGCACACACTTCTGATCCCAGTAGAGGCAGCCAGGGATTGTTGCACAGAGAAACTTGTCTCAAAGGTGGGGGAAGAAAGGATTTGTACATGGAGTTGGAGAAATGGTTCATTTTGTAGTGTACTTTCTACAAAAGTGTAAAGACCTAAGCTCCCCCCAGCAAGCTATATTAAAATCAGAGCACGGCAGTACATCTGTAGTGTATGTGTGTGTTTGTGCACGCGCCACACAGATGGAAAGATATTTTTAATGCACGGAGAGAAAAGTAATGCAGCGCCAAATTAAAATCCAGGTAAAGGTCATTATATATTCAAATTTATGTGATTAAAAAAGTCTCAGAAACTTGTTACCAGGAAACCGAAATTCTTAGTCTCAACCATTGTCTGAAGTTCTCTTGCTATGGTTACGAGCCTTAGGAATACTGAGGGCAGGAAATTTGACCTAGTTAGGAGGATATAATGAGGCCCATCTGACACTGGCCCTTGCTGTACCATTCTTAACTTTTAATTGGCTCTCTGATTTTTTTTTTTAACCGCAGTTGTATTTTCGTTTTAGGTAATTGAACTCTTAGTAATGTGCTTCTTAAATGGATGTGCAGACTATGGATATGTACCCATAGCTGTTGGAAAGGAAGACATCCCACACTTCATGGGTGTAGGGTGAGCTCTAGGAAATTGATGGAAGTTTGGGTGGTTCTCTGTGTGGGCTGATTAGAGAATGGGAGTGTGTTGCAGAATCAGTGGAAAGAGTTGTGTTCAGAGTTGCTTATGAGGAAGGGCAGCTGGCTAAACAGACTAGTAATTTATAATTCTAGCTCATCCTGCATAACGCACACCTCCTCCTTGTACATAGACTGCCTCTCCTCGATTTACTGTCTCATAGATATGCAAGTATAGTTAAGACAGGTCAGAGAGGTACGTGGTATGAGGCTGGCTTGAGAATCCTGAGTTGATGAGGTATGTTGTCAACTGGTAGCTGACGCATCGGGCGTATAGGCTTCACTATTGCTGGTACCGTCTAATGACCATAAGAAGCATCTGACCTGAGAAAGGTGGCATGGGGAAAAGGGACTTCCAATACTTTCAAAAAATTAAATTCAGAATTTGTCCATAGTAAGGCACTGTGGAATTGGACAAATGGCTCAGTCCTACTGCTCTTAGAGGACCCAGATTTGATTCCCAGCACCACAACCATCCGTAACACCGGTTCCAAAGAACCCAACACTCTTCTTGCTTCCATGAACACCAGTTACATACATTGTACACATACATACATTCGGGCAAAGCACTAATGCACATAAAAACTTTTTAAAGAAACTCATATACTGTCTCAAAGACTTCCCTAGTACCTGTGAGTTACCCTGCATGGCAAAAAAAAAAAAAAAAAAATTTGCTGGTGTAACTGAGTTTATAGACCTTAAGATATGGGGGTAGCTTTCCTGAGTAACCGCCGAGATGGCCGAAGTGGAGCAGGAGAAGAAGTGGACCTTCCGCAAGTTCACCTACCGTGGCGTAGACCTCAACCAACTGCTCGACATGTCCTATGAGCAGCTGATGCAGTTGTACAGCGCCTGCCAGAGGCGGCGGCTGAACCGTGGGCTTCAGCGTGCTGCTCAAGCGCCTGAGAAAGGCCAAGAAAGAGGCACCACCCATGGAGAAGCCCGAGGTGGTGAAGACGCACCTGAGGGACATGATCGTCCTGCCCTAGATGGTGGGCAGCATGGTGGCATGTACAACTACATCGGTAAGACCTTCAACCAGGTGGAAATCAAACCTGAGATGATCGGCCACTACCTGGGCAAGTTCTCCATCACCTACAAACCCGTGAAACACGGCCGGCCGGGGATCGGTGCCACCCACTCCTCCCGATTCATCCCCCCAAAGTAGCCGAGGCCAATAAACACTCAGTTTTTGGTCCCTGGAAGAAAAAAAAAAAGATATGGGGGTAGCCTATTATCTAAATAGATATGACTTAATTACATAAGTTCTTTTCAAATGGAATAAGATAGATCAGAGAGAGGAGGTGGCAGTAAAGGAGTTGGGGAAAGACAGGTTGTGAAAGAGACTTAGCCTGCCTCTGCTGACACTGAAGATGAAGAAAATGGATTATAAGTCAAGGAATGTGTAGGTAGAGGCTGGAAAAGACTTTGAATCAATAACTAGCAAGGAGACAGGATGTCATTCCTACTAATGTTACTGAATTCTATCAATAAGCAAGGGGGATCTTTCTGTAGAATCTTAGAAATAAACAGGTCAGATAATTTGGTTTTACCCTGATGAAACCTGTATTAGACTAAATAGCTACATAACTCCCCAGAGATAAACCTATGCCATTTAACCTACTTTGTGGCAGTTTGTTACAGAAACAACAGAAAACAAAAATACTGTTTTATCTCATAGCAAATTTCTTTTATTTTTAAGACTTTATTTATTATATGTGAGTACGCTGTAGCTGTCCTCAGCATACCAGAATTGGGCATCAGATCTCATTACAGATGGTTGTGAGCCACCATGTGGTTGCTGGGATTTGAACTCAGGACCTTTGGAAGAGCAGTCAGTGCTCGTACCTGCTGAGCCATCTCGCCAACCCTGCAAATTTGTTTTCTTAATTAAACTGTTGAGTCCTGGTTCTCTTGATTATATTTTATGTACAGCTGAGTTTATGGTTTTGTTTCCACAGTCACCATGGTCCAAACCTACCTAACACAAAATTCCAAAATTAAATTATTAATAATTCTAGTTTGCATATTGCTACATCACTGTGAAATCTCATGCTGTACTGTTCCATCCTGCCTGGGGTTGGATTAATTCTTTTGCCCATGGATCCAAATGTTATACATTAACTACACATAGTTTGTAGTTGTCTCAGATGTCAGCAAGTGCAGTATCATAGTGTTCTTCTCCAAGGGATAACAGTGGAGTGCTGCTAATACAGATACTCCAGAGAAAAACCAGAATATGCTTCCCCAAGGTAAACTTAGGAAAAAAAAAGTTTTGTTTCCAGGATCTATGTATGGTTTTGCTGTCACACCTCAGACAAAAAATATAGTAGCCAGTCTAAGTTCTTAAGATAGGTATTAAGTTATGGGGTTTTTTGGTTTTGGTTGGTTTTTGGTGGTGGTAGTGGTGGTGGTGGTGGTTTTTTTTGAGACAGGGTTTCTCTCTGTAGCCGTGGCAGTCCTGGAACTCACTTTGTAGACCAGGCTGGCTCTGAAATCCGCCTGCCTCTGCCTCCCAAGTGCTGGGATTAAAGGCGTGCACCACCACTGCCCGGCTTGAGTGTTATGCTTCAGGGGCATGAAGGTTCCTTGGTGGTTAAAGCAGTTTCAGTATAAATGTGAAGATTGTGGAGTTCAGTCCCCCAGAAATGTCACATGGATGTGGTAGCCTGCCTATAATTGCAGCCTGGGAGTGTGGAGATGGATATCCCCAAAGTAAGCTGGCTAGTCATGTCACTGAGTTCTGGGTTTGATTGAGAGACCCTGTCAAATGAACAAGATGGGCAAGTGATAAGAGAATTACCCCTGATTACCAGCTTTGGGCCTTTGTATGCATGTGCATATATGTGCATGCATGCCTACACACATGCAAACATGTATACATGCACATAGGCACAGCAGCAGTGGATGGTGGGAAATTAGAGAGTTTGAAACTAATTGTAGTTTCAGACAACTGAGATTTCTTAGCACATTTCCCAAGGCTTAAAGCGGAGATATTGTATTACACTTTGAGCTGGCCGGCCCTGAAGGGTTTGAGAATTACTGATTTCCCTGTCAAGCTTTCCAAAGAACCTCGGACATACAGCTTCTGGAGCGTTTGCCTTCTTCCTTTGTGCACACAAGAACCTAGATAGTTCATAGATTCTTTAATTGCCACTTAAATTTCTGCAATATTTGCCATATAGACTATGTATGTGTGTTATATGTATGTATGTATTTATACATTTTCTGTCTAGCTACTCTTTGCAAGCTGTCCTGCAGTCTGTTGGGATGGTGCAAGTAACTGTGACATAGGCACTGGGGTGAAGCATTTAAGCCATATTTGTAGTTGGTCTCAGAGCACTGACAAGATAGTACAATGTTACTTGACACTCCACCATCTCTGGAGACTTTGTTGCTCCTGGCCATTAGTTACTCTATGCAGACTAGCTTTTTTGTCAGTGGGTTTTCTACCTTTACTGTTTTTCACTTAGTACTTAATAATATAGTAGTGAAAAGGGCCACAAGCAAGCCAGAGTGTTTGAAAATGTCAGTACTTGAGTGCTAGGTCGAATTTTAAGCTTTTTACTCTTAATGCTTAAAGTATATATGAGGATCAGGCTCTGACAACTTTATCAAGATTGCTGCATAAAAACATGAGAAAATTTTTCAGAAAGTTATTAACACTAAATATTAAGTGTGGGGGGCTGTTTGTATGTCCCTGTGTGTTTTGTATGTCTGCATGCTTCTCTAGAGACCAGAGGTCAATCTGAGGCATCTCATTTTATCTCTCTCCTCCTCATTTTTTTGAGGCAGTCTCTTAGTGAACCTTGCAGCTAGGAAAACAGGCCAGAAAGTCCACAAGATGCAGTACTTCCCACCCTTCCAGTATGATGTACAGGCTTGGGACACCATGTCTGGCATGTATGCGAGTGCTGAGAATCTGATCTCACCAGGAAGCACTGTACCTGCTGAAACATCTCCACTGTGTGCGCGCGCGTGCGTGCGTGTGTGCGCGCGTGCGCGTGCATGTGTGTGTGTGTGTGTGTGTGTGTGTGTGTGTGTGTGTGTGTCAAATACTCAAAATAGATACAACCTTTACACAGAATCTGGTAATCGATTACCTGGTATATGTTAGTTCTACATGTGCTTACCTGATTATTATACATTACTGTAGACACAAAAATCTGTTCCAGCTCATTATATCTGCCATGACTGAAGAAGACATGTTGAGACTGATTAAGTCAGGATGACTATAGACTGGCTAAACCCTTGGCAAAACTTCCTTTGTCAATTTTAGAAACTTCAGATGGGACAGCATGCTACAGAAGTGCTATATTGAGAGCTAAGAACACTAAATGATGCATTCTTCACTGACCTGAAGAGAGTAAAAGCCAGACGTGGTGTATGCCCCCAAGAAAAGAGTCATGCAGACACAACAGGACTGATAAACAGAGACTAACAGCATACACAAAACATAGACAGGTTCAAACCAGACAAAACTGATTCAGCCCCAGCTCAGAGAAGTGGACACAAAGATTAATCCTAACAAAGAAGCTATTTGAAACTGATGTCTGCTGGGAAGGGGACAAACCCAAAATGAACTCTCTTGTGACTTGTTTTGTTTTGGTATTTTTTGTCTTAATGACTTTTTGTTTTTGTTTTGTGATGTTTTTTTGTTGTTGTTGTTGGGTTTTTTTTTGTTTTGTTTTGTTTTGTAGAGAGAAAGAGAACATACAGTCGATGAAGTAGGGGAAATGGGGAAACCTTTGAAGAATTTTGGGGAGGAGAAAGAATATAATAAAAAATACACAAGAAAAAAATTAAATTAGAAAAAGAAAGATTCTGGAGTGACTGGTATCCCCCAGATACCACAGTGTAGTTGTATAGTCCCTGGCTCTCCTACCTATTTCAATGTGCAGCATGTGCCATGCTCAGTCTTTGTGCTGTGCAGAATAATGAACCAAATGGCGCATGCCCCTCCTGTGTCTTATTTCAATCAGTTCTCTTAAGTCTTCTCTCCAGTCTGCACAGAACTTTCACCCCTCACTTCACAACGTTCAGAGCCTCTGCTATTTGATACTGTGTTATTGTCATAAGGTTTGAAGAGCGCTAGAAAAGCCACAATTTTACAGAGTTTATACAGCCAGAAATAGTTCTACAATCTGATTTTTTGTTATGATTTTTACAATCTCAAATTCTATTTAACTGTAAAATGTTTTCAAATGTAATTCTGAATCATTTGATAAAATTGAAACACAGCCATCTCACCACAAATGCTGATACAAGACTTTGATTAGCTATGTTTGTAAGCTTGAGATTTTTATTATGTATTTTTCAGTCAATAGAATACTGCAAAAACTTGTCAAGCAAGATGACATGTACCTATAACCCTGTACTCGGAAGGTGGAGGCAGGAGAATCAGGAGTTCAAGGCCAGTTTGGGCCACAGAGACCCTGATTCAGAAAAGCTAAACAATAACAGTACTATTGTGATGTCTACAAACAAAATGATTTACTAAAATAAACTATAGGACCAAAGTGATGAGAAGTAACATTGTCAACAAGCCCTCCTGTGTGTACAGCCTGCATTCTCTCTCTTACATACCATGCTGTCAATGTAAGTGGCAGAGTAAATTAACTGAGATTCTTAAGGACCCTAAGATCTCAGACAGGCAGTTAATGGGAATTAGCCTTAATGTCACTCATTGTTTTAGCCACTAAAACGAGGTAGACTGTACTTTGAAGTGAGGCGTTAATCTCTACCAGCTCTGAGACCTGCAGATCACATTCAGTACAAAGCTGATGAGTATCTGCCGGTGACCCCTATATTGGTCACCTTAGCTGTTCTTCAGGAAAACCCGCTGCAACTTCTACATCAGTACTTGGTGTGTCACTTTGCACGTAATTCTAGGAAGACTTCTTTCTCTGACACCTGCCAGGCCTCAGAGCTCCCTCGCTTTCACGGCACTGTAGTGTCTGTCACAGCTTGTACTCAGCTGGGCAGTAGCCTAAGGGAGTGTTTTAACTGTTGATCTTCTGTCAAGACTAGTAAGACTAAATGAACAGAGTATTCTTACATATGTGTGTATTCACTGGATTATCGCTTTTAATGGTCTTCCAGACCAATTTTTTTGTTTTGTTTTGTTTTCACAACTGTTTAGTACAAGAAGCCAAGCCTTCAGCCTCTGCTAGCTTTCAGCATACATTTGTTGCTAAGGTTAATAACATGCTGGGATTTTCATCTAAAGAAAGAGCTGTGTTGTTTTTTCACTTAAACATTCAACAGCCTTTGTAAAACTCTGAGCTGCTCTAATTTAAGTTGTATTTTGTCTCAGGAATAAGGAGGCATGGGGAGGCCAGGCCAGTAGATGGCCAATCTACAGAATACTCAGAAGGGTGTATGTGTGTGTGTGTATTATATAAATATTGTATGTTTATATAAAGAACACCATTTTATATAGTAGTTATGGGACATCCTCCCTCAAATTTGAAAAAAAAAATATTCTTTAAGTCACTTGACACAGTACAACAAAGTGAGTAGTATGTGCTTTTAGAGGGCTTGATTGGATGAACAGAACTGGGTTTCCATATACAGTGGAGCCTAGTAAGATGAGATTCCACTCTATCGCTGATACTCTGGCCAAAGTGAAGCATAAGGTAGCTCAATGTATTTTGAACTTTTAAAAAAATGTTTATAGCAGTAAAACTTGTTAGATATTTGAAACCAAAACTCATGTAATAATTCTTAAGATTGTGTACTGACTACATTAAAAGTGCTTAGTAGGGGCTGGAGAGATGGCTCAGCAGTTAAGAGCACTGACAGCAATCCCAAAGGTCCTGAGTTCAAATCCCAGCAACCACATGGTGGCTCACAACTATCCTTAATGACATCTGATGCCCTCTCCTGGTATGTCTGAAGACAGCTACAGTGTACTTACATATCAGAATAAATAATAAATAAATCTTTTTTTTTAAAAAAGTGCTTAGTAAATGTTAATTGCTCACCATCAAGCTCCTTCAGCCTACCCATAAATCTTGGACATGTAATCTTAATCTTGAACTTGGTCTTCAGGTGGTTTTTAGACCTAACTCACTGACATCCTAGTGGAAGCTAGTACCTCTGATTATTGTCAGTAACGTGTAATTTCTTTGATAAGCTGAGATAGTTTAACTGTATGTCATTTGTTTTTACCTAGGTCAGAGATGCGTGAGGGTGGAAGGCACAGCAGAGAACTGGAAGAACATTTCTGCTTTCTGGCACTTCCTCAGAGCGATGTGGTGGACATTTACCAGAGTGGGCTAAGTGTCGGAACATCCCCACTGAGAATACTTGGGAATCCTCTTCTTGGAGTGTATCTGTTTAGACATGTTGACATTGCCCTGCGTCATGCTTACAGTAGAAGCATAGCTGTAGAAAGTATTATGATTTTTAAGGTAGGTGGTCGGATAAGATGTACTAAACACAGGAGCAGCTTACTTCTAGTCTGAATGGACATAGTTTGGTTTTAGATTAAATAAGCTTGAATAGAATATTCCGTAATTATTCTGTTGTTGTCCTGTGGAATTGTTCCTTTTTCTTTACTCTCTATCTGACATGGCACAAAGTAAAACTACACAAAGGCAGCACCCATCATTGTCTGCTCAGTGCATAATTTAGTCTGGATTCATTATCTCTCTTCTTACTAGTTTTTTTTTTTTTTTTTTGTCATGCTATGGTACCATAGCAGCTTGTGTCCTCCAAACAATTAAAACAATAGAATTGTAGCATAAGCTAAGTTTATTCACCTATTTCAGTTTAACACCGTTATACCAATGTTGGTTGTTTTTGACAAATGTGCAACACTTATATAAAATGATATATTTTGTGCAAAGGGTAGAACAAGACCACAGAAGACAAACCTCTGTGTGTGTGTGTGTGTGTGTGTGTGTGTAACGTAATAGTCATCATTAAAGTTCCCATTTAGTGCATGATAGAATTTTCATGTACCCTTTCTCTGGAGTATGATATATCTATTATCATTAGATGGACAAACGTTTATTTTTTTTAATATTTCTCTTATGTGGATGGCTGTTTTGCCTGTGTATATGTAAGTACCAAATATGTGCCTTCCTACAGAGGCCAGGAGAGGACATTGGATCCTCTTGCACTAGAGTGACCATTGGTTGGTGGTGCTGGGAACTGAACCTGGGTTCTCTAAGAGCAGCAAGTGCTTTCTTTTAACCACCAAGACATTTCTCCAGCTTCTACAATGCATTTTTAAAGCCTTACGGAAATGTTTATGTAGTCATTTGACTTAAAATGTTAAATGGACCAAGCATGCCCATAATCCAGGCATGTGGAAGGTTTGGGACAAGAGGGTCTTGAATTCAAGATCCCCTTGTGCTGCGCAGGGACTTCAAACATACCAAAACCCTATCTTAGAAACTTGGCACAAACCATAGGTAATTATCAACATGTCAAATATGTAGATCAAGTTAAGGCATGTTAGGAAGATGGCCCAGTGAGAAGTTCTCTTACTACACAAGCATGGGAACCTGAGTTTTTGATCCCCAGAGCCAAGTGTAAAGCTGAATGTGGCCATACACACCTGTAACCAACCCCAGGGCTGTTTGGGAGGCAGAGGCAGGCAGATATCTGAGTTCCAGGAGAGCCAGGGCTACGCAAACGAACCCTGTCTCCTACAAAAGAAAAAAGAAAGAAAAGAAAACAGAATTTTAGAAATGCACACAATTGTCAGTAATAAAATATGGGTTGATGGTATGGTTCAGTGATGAGTATTTTCCCACCATGCATACATTAATTAGCATGTGAATGAAAATACTGTAAATGCCTAAGTATGTTTCACAAACTATATCAATTTAGTAAAATACAATAAAATGTACTCTGAGCAAATTTTAAATATAGTAGCTGCAAAAATCTGTTTCCTCCAGAACTCATTGCATCTTCAAAACAAAATACTACATATCTTAAACCACAAATGCCAGCCCTTCTCCCTCTAAAACTTGAAAGCCCCATTCTGCTTCTGCTTACAGTAGAGTTTGACTCTTATGTGTACCTCACATGAATGAAGCCAGTGTCACTGTCACATCACTTAGGCTGTGCTAAGTGTTCATCCCTCTTGCCAGCTTTTCCTTCTTAGAAGGTATATGCACTGTATTTGCATTCTCAGGCATCTTGACTATTTAAACTAGTGGCTCTGTGTCAACAGGTATACAAATACTCCTTAAATAAAGACCCTTTAGGTACTAAATCTGGATCTCTAGCATTCATGTAAAAGATCACATATAATCCAAGCTTCTAGGAGATGGAATGTGACTGGAGGATCCCTTGGGCTTCCTGGCCTGCCCATCTAGCCAAATCAGTGAGCTCCGTGTTCAGTGACAGACCCTGTTGCAAAAACTATGGTGGAGAGGGCTTGAGGAAGACACTGGCATCCAAACCACTGTCCTGTACATGCATACACATGTGCACATACATACAGGCACATGTAGTTACACACATGCACATACACATACCACACATACACACAAAAAGTCCTGTAGTTAATTTTTTTCTTTATTGTATCTATGTATTTACTACAGTAGTCAGAGGACAACTGTGCGGGTGGATTGTCTCCTTCCACCCTGTGGATCCTATGAAGGCCATTAGGCTTGGCAGCAAGTACCTTTACTTGATGGGCCATCTTACTGGTCCTTAGGTTTTTTTAATATACAGAGAAGTAGTATTTATGGATTGTATGGTAATTCCAATTTAATTTTGATGAATTATCTCATAATGTTTTCTAACAGCATTGCAATGATATTTAACTAACAAGCAATTATAAGACCAAGCATAAAAATTTGCACTTGATCTTAGCCAAAAGGCCGAAAAGTGATCCAAGCATAAAAATTTGAACAATCTTATAGAGAGAATGAACAACTTCTAATTCAAACTAGTTCTGAACAAGTATACAAGACTTGAAAATGAGCTAACTAGAGAGAAGATGGTACAATAGAACAAACTAGGTAGATAAAACACTAAGTAAGACCCCAGTCCTTGTGCACAATTTCCTACCAACAGTCCTTAATGGTTCCAGTTCTTTACATCCCCACCAACATTTCTTTTTGGTGAGGGTTTGAGGACTGACTTGGAGAATGTGCCCTCTTAAGTTGCTGAGAAAGTTTGCAAAGTGATGTTGTGGCCCACCAAGTCAGCTCTACCACTGTCCATGCAGCTTGCCAGCTACCTGTCTCTACAGGCCAATACAGAACTGGCACTGGTCCTCACAAGAAGAATGGCTCCCCAAATAGAAGGCAGAATGCCTTTACGTTGAAACAGTAGCTGTTCCACACCTTGACCCCTGTTTGGCAAGAACTGGTTTATTCCTAGATTCAAAGTTTACTTCAGCTCTTTGGCCTCGCCGGTAGAAGTAAGATGACGAAGGGAACGTCATCCTTCGGTAAGCATTGCAACAAGACGCACACGCTGTGCCACCGCTGCGGGTCCAAGGCCTACCACCTTCAGAAGTCGACCTGTGGCAAATGTGGCTACCCTGCCAAGCACAAGAGGAAGTATAACTGGAGTGCCAAGGCTAAGAGACGAAACACTACCGGGACTGGTTGGATGAGGCACCTAAAGATTGTCGACCTGCAGATTCAGACTTGGATTCCGTGAGAGAACAACACCCAAACACAAGAGGGCAGCATCCAGTTCATCGTGAGGATTTCAATCAGTCATAAAATAAATGTTCTGGTTTCAAAAAAAAAAAAGTTTACTTCAGAGACATGTACCTCATTTACATATTCTGCTGTGTAATGCCCAGTTGTCCTGAGGCACCATTACTAATTATTTCTCTGCACATGTACCTGCTGCTTTTCTCACATCCTTAGAAGACCTGTATCAGACCCCACAAAGTTCCCTTCCAGGCTAGTAAATAATCTCAGGTTGTTCCTGAGTTCAGACTTTGTTACATAACGGATGTTGATGATTGACACTTAGTGAATTGCCTGCTAGTCACCCTAGCCACTTCCTTGAAATATTTTCCTTTGTATTTGTTTAATTAGTGAACAGTATCTTGACTAAAGCATACCTTAAGAATTAGTCTAATCTAACATTTATGTTTTTATTTTTAATAAGCTATATTTAAGAATAATTTTCAATTTAGAGAAGGGTTACAAACACAGAAATTTATGTGTAGTCCAGCCAGACTTGCCTCTTCTTTTTTTGCTATTATTTTTATTTTATGTTCATTGGTGTTTTGACTGCATATGTCTATATGATGGTGTCAGATCCCCTGGAACAAGAGTTATAGACAATTGTGAATTACCATGTGCTAGGAATTGAACTAGGTCCTTGAGCCATCTCTCCAGCCCCCCAAATACCTTTTTATTAATTTTTATTTTATCTGACTTGCCTGTTCTGTTCAGCAGACATTTTCTAAAACTACAGCAATTTGGTCAAAAGTGAGAACTAAGAGTGGTATAGTGCTGTTGAGTAACACAGATTTTAGTCATTTTTGCCAGGTTTCTTAAGGTTCCTTCCATTTCAAGGAGCTATCTAGAATACTGGTTTCAGAGGTATTATTTTGAAATTTGAATAAATGGATTAGCTAATTGAAAACACTGGAGAAAAAGTATTCTACTTCATACATGGGTCCTAGCCTTTATTGTATGTGTGTATGTATGTAAACATCTGTAAATGTGAGCATAGAAGAACATTTAGAAAGGAGACTGGGGAGGGTAGCCTTCAGTGATGAGGAAGAACAGGATGCAGGAAAGGACATGGGAGTCAGGAAAGAGAGTACTAAGCTAATTGTTCTCCTAGTTCCAACTCGGTTGATGGTTATTTTGACTTTTGGGAGGTGGGCATGGGGTGGGTGTTTAAAACCTGAACTATGTTCCATGCCTTAAGAATGTCGTCTTTAAGTTCCCTGAGAGGTATAGAGTCTGCAACAGGGCTAGTGTGTATTTGAGTAGTGTGTACTTATAGCCCACCTTTCTCCACTCGTTCGCAATTTAGGCCATTTAGAGTTGTATACTTACTTGGGTTTTAGTGTGGCAAAGTTTTAAACTGTAACATGGTGAAATCTGCACGATTTACAGTCATCAGTTCTTGGCCACTATTTTTCAAAAAGACTTCTCACTGTGATCTTAGCGACTTGTTTTCTTGAATTTTATCCATTATCTCTTCACACTGCTTTCAGTACTTGAATGTTTGGCTTTGTAATGTTTAGTTTTGTTTATGCACTTCAATAGGAATTTAAGTTCTCAGTGTCCTCCATGTTGACTAATCCCCCTCACTTTGTTCAAGTGGCACTTTTAATTACACGCGTATGCTGGCCTGATAACACACCTATCATCCCAGCACTTGTGTGGTAGATAGGAAAGCTATCACAAGCATAGCATGTCACAAGCATGTTTTGAGCTAGCCAGAGGTTTACATCATAAAAACCGAAAGAAAAAAAAAAGAAAACTGTTTGTCTAGATTTATGTCACATTTTCTTTTCCCACCACTCTGTTTCTAACTTAAATATTAATAGTCTTTTATATACGCTTGAACAGTAAATTCATTTCTAAAAGTAGTTTTTCTGAAGCTTTTATTACAAGTAATTCTAATCTCAGAATTTAATTGGGAAATAAGTAGTATAATCACCATGGTAAAACATCTCATTTGTCCAACATGGATTAACAGTTTATTAATTTATCACTATTAAAAGCACGAGATTATTTGGGTATTATCTTTTGCTTTTTAGGTTTTCTTTGGGAGAATAAAGAAAATTCAACCTTCTATGGATAAAAACAAAGTTTCTCTGGATCCTTCTCCTAACTTTGATTGCCATATGTCAAGAAATATGCCTTCTCTGAAAGATACCATTGAGCTACAAGCCTACAATTCAATGGTATGTTAGTTCTGGGTTCATTTGTTGACTTGAAGGGCACATATGTAGTACAGAACTATTTAGATGGCAAAGACTTAGCCCATAAGTTGGCTGCCGACCTCATTAGACCAAGGCTTCACAGTGGCTTCACAACCAGTCACTTATGAAAGTAAATTTCAGATAGTTCATCATTAAAAAAGGTATTATGAGATGCTTGATGAACTCAGTTCTGATATGATCAAAAATATCATATATATCAAAACATCATGTGAGGGCTGGTGAGGAGCTTTGTGCATAAAGTGCTTGCCATACAAGCATTAAAGACCTGAGCTCCATCCTCAGAATCCAGGCCAAGAAAGGAAAAGCAGATGTAGTGGTATGTGCCTGTAACCCTTGAGCTAGAGAGGCAGAGGGAGAGGGTTTCTAGGGCACATTGGCCACAGTCTAGCTGACTTGATAAACTCTAATCCTTTGACATAACCTGTCTCCAAAAATAAAAAAATAGAAATGGCTGTACTGAGGCATGAGAACCAAGGTTGACCTCTGGGCTCAACATGTACATGATACCATACATGTGCATGCACACTAATCTTTATAAATATGTCCAATTGTGATGTATCAATTGAAGTATGTTATAACATGATTTTGATCAATTATATTGATTTCTTATACTTTGGAAGAGGAACAAAGGAAAGCTTTATGAATTGAGAAAAGCAATTTTTATATTTTTGCTTAACACTTTGTAGATTATCAATTTTAATAGAATGTTAAATTATATATTTTATAAGTGAAATTAAGTCTTCAATTGGAAGTACATACCTAGGTTTCCACATGCAAAGAGTGTTAATGTTTTTCTCTTGTTAATTGTGTCTGACTTGAAATAGGCTTCAGGACATAATTCAGTACATTTTTATAGAAAAGTACTACTTATTTTAAAAGATTATTATGCTTCTACTGGTATCAGTAACTTTCAAGTAAAAATATGTAGTGGGAGGAAAAAAAGAACTTGTATATATCCTTAACCAGATGAGACTTTGAGAAGATGGAGGGAGTGCTACAGTTCTTGTCTTCTCATTAAGAGACATTAAAGAAAAGCTCATGTAACAAAGCAGTGCACCGGGATCTGCATTGGGAGGGGGGAGGTGTTCGTTTTGAAATACTTCTGAGGTAAGTGTCATATTCACGGGGAAAACCTTTTTATCATAATCATACTGGAACCCTTCATCAAAATCACAACATAAATGGTTTGTAATGAAACCACAGACCTCAAGATGTAGACCCTGTGTTAGTGCTCACGTGTGAGAAAATACCCTGGTGCCTTAGGTTTTGCTGTAGAAGAACAACCTGTATACAGCCTTAAGGACATTTAACTGCAAAGCAACAGTCTAGCTACCAAGATATAAGTAATGGGGTTTTAACTACCTTTTCTCTAACTCCTTTTTTGAGACTGCTCAAGGTTTATAATTAATCTTAAGGGTTAAGATATTCCTCTGGAAACCAGGGGCCAGGGTTTTGCAATAGTTTGATTTTTTTTTTAATTCTTATATCTTTCAGGTGTACTTCTATGAATATGATTTCTTTTCAAGACCAGTAGATAAACCTAGGCAATGTCTCCCATATGCAATAGTAACAGTGAAATGTATTGGTCAAAAGGCAGGTAATGGACAACTTATAACATCGCTGAGATTCCCCTCAACGGGATTTCCTAAGAGGCTTGGTAAGATACTTAAATTATTCAACTGTGCTGGTCTTAAATGCCTAGTATTTTAGTACATTGTAAATCTCTAACAAAAATAGTTGTTTTACCTGTCTTCCATTTTACATGTCTAGGATCGTATGCATGTCATCTTTCCACTTTGGTTTAGTATATATATGTACATTTACTTTTTCTGTGTTGATAGCTATAACAATAATGTGTTCATTTTTATGGATGGAGAACAGTGCTATTGTATTGGGGACATTCTGGTCTCATTACCACTTACTATTCCACATTGGTATTTATATAAGGGTCTCAGCGCTAGTATGCCGGAGTTTTACTGTGGAATCTGTATTAACACTAAGAATATATAACTTTAACTAGAGATGATGTCATGTGATTCTTTTCTAAAGTGGTTGACTCAAGTGCATTAGGTTATATCAAAGTCTTTTTTACAAGTCTAATGGTTAGTATATGTTGGTTCATTGTGTTTTTAATTTTTTCCTAATTTTTAATGGTACTGGAATCTTGCCATCTTTGCAAATACTTCGTTCTGTCAGACTTTTTCCTGTTTTTTGTTGCTATTGTTGATTGCTTCTGATTTTGACTTTTCAGATACTAATAAGATTAGGGTCTCTTGAATTCTCATTTTGTGTGTACATGAGTTTTTTGGGTTTTGTTTTTTGTTTTTATCTGTATGCATTTTTTTCTGTGTCTGTGAGTGTGCCAGTACCCATGCATGATAGCCGTGAAGGTCAGAGCAGGATGTCCAGTGTCTTTCCTTATCATTTTCTTCCTAATTGCCTCCACACAGAATCTGTCACTGAACCAAAAGTTCATTTACCAGCAAGATTGATAATCCCTCTTGGGATTGCCTGTCTCCACACTAATGCTGGGGTTACAGAAGTGCACAGCCATTTGTGAGTGTTAGACGTTCAAACCAGGTACACATGATTGAAGAGACCCAGCATCAAATAGCCACTTCTCTGAAATTTCTAATGCAATCTTTTACCCACGTATTTCAATTGAGCTGGGTTTTTAAAATTGAGTTGTGAGAGCTGTATTATATGCCATGTAAGCATCAAAACTATTGTCTCTGACTTGGTGGGTTTTCCCTTGTACTTTTTATTGGTGTTTAATGGACAGGAATGTGTTATATGTGTATCATTGAACCACAGTCTCTCTTCAATCCAGACTGTCATATATAGGTGGCCTGGAACACACAATGACCTCTAGTTTACCCTCCCAGATTGCTGGAATTAGAGGTCTGAGCCACCGCACCTGGTGTGAGATTTCTAAAGGGATACATTATTACATTAAGATAATTGAGGTTAAATCTGTCCTATTTATGAATGTTTTCCTAAGTAAATGAAGCTTTTAAAATGCTTATAGGACTAGGCACACACCTTTAATACTTGGATTCAGGAGCAGATCTCTGAGTTTCAGGTAGTTAGAACTAATAGTGAGACCCTGCCTCGACAGAAAGGGAAAAATCAAAAACTCTCACAGGCCCCTTTTACCATTTTGGTCTTACCTTCCTGGAAGCATTAGCCCACTCTATTTCCCAATGCTGTATCCAGTTGTCTTACAGAATGGTTTATTAAAGAATCCATCCTGCCCACACGGGTCTTCAGTAACACCTCCTGAGAGATGTCAGTCAATCACAGGAACTCCAAGAACTGCTTAGTGCTTTATGCCCATGTTTTAGGATCATCCTATCAATGTCTGCCACCATACCTATCTCTTATAATTTTGCTTGTCTCTAATTGATTCTATACATTCATTTATAAAGAGAAAAAAGGGACTATTGAGTTTTCTAATCTATTAACATTTTAATTTTGTAATTTTTCTATACACTTCTAAATGTCTTTCAGTAAGTACTTCACTGTCAGTGAATATAATTCACTCTGGTTATAGAGTAGTTTCTCTCTCCCTCCCTCCCTCCCTCTCTCCCTCCGTGTGTGTGTGTGTGTGTGTGTGTGTGTGTGTTTTTACACTGAGTCGTCAGTGTATGTTTGGTTGTTTCCAACTTTGGGCTGGTGTGTGTAATACTATGATTCTGCACAAGTTTTCAAAAGAACATGTTTTCATTTATCTTTGACATAATTTACATAGGCATTGAATTGACGGGCCATATTATACGTATGTAAATTGATGGAGGAGCTCTCCACACTATTTAAAAATAGTTGTATCATTTCATTAATACTAGTTTGAGGCCAGCAGTATCTGAGTATTAAAATATGTCCATGTCCTTGTTAAAATTTATTTTCTGACTTTTTGATTATAACTATCTTAGAAGGCATAGAGTTTCCAAGATTTGCTTTATAGGTTTGTCAATGTTATTAAGAACCATTTCTTTGGATATTAACATAAATTCAAATCTTATTTTTCGTTCTGTGTTGGTCACTACAATAGAACTGTGGTCAGTTTTGCATAATGATCTCATTTTTAGCAGCTTGGCTGAGTTTATTGTTAGTTTTCATAACAGTATATTCCTTGTATTTTCTATATACAAGGTCATCTATCAACCAATAAGGATAGTTTTTCTTATATGTTTTTGTTATTTGATAGTTTGCCTTTTTGGGTTTTGTTTGGTTGGTTGGTTGGGGTTAGGGTTTAGTTTGTTTTGGGTTTTTTGGTTGGCTGTTTGATTTTTGTTTTTGCTTGTCTAGTATCTCAAGCTGAATGTTTGAGAAGTTGTGAGAACAAATATCTTGTTCTTACATTTGGGGGTGGGGTGCAGCTGGAAGGATGGCTCAGTGATGAAGGTCAATGACTGTTCTTCCAGAGGTCCTGAGTTCAGTTCACAGCACCTAGATGGTAGCTCACAACCATCAATAACCATATTCCAATGGGACCCAATGCCGCCTTCTGGTGTGTAAATGTACAGACAAAACACCCATATATTTAAATTACATACATATAGACATACATACATACACACACACACATACATACATCTTTAAAAAAAATTAGCGAGAAATTCCAGTCTTTTATCAATAAGTCTGATGTCAGTTGTGACCTTTTTGTAGATACCTTTTGTCATATTAAAGCTCCCTTTTGTCCCTAGTTTAATAAGTTAAAAGTTACATTTTGTCAAATTTTTTTAATCTCTTGAATTGGACATGTGAATAATATCATTTGGTCCTGATATATATCTTAGGTGGTCTTGACTCTGCTTGCTACAATTATATTAACAAATACTATCCTTGTATTCATAAGAGATAGCAATATGGGGGCTGGTGGGATGGCTCAGTGGGTAAGAGCACCCGACTGCTCTTCCGAAGGACCAGAGTTCAAATCCCAGCAACCACATGGTGGCTCATAACCATCCGTAACAAGATCTGACACCCTCTTCTGGAGTGTCTGAGGACAGCTACAGTGTATTTACATATAATAAATAAATAAATCTTAAAAAAAAAAAAGAGATAGCAATATGTAGTTTCCTTGAGATGATTATGTGTGATCTTAATATAATGTAGTATGATCTCATAGGATAAGTTGAGAAGTATTCTATATTTCTAAGTTGGTGGTGATCATCATTGGGTTATTTAACTGAACTGTCAGGTACACTCACCCATGACATACTTTTTTTAATTTATGTTTCCACAGAAAGAGCATGTTCTCTGAATAACTGTACAATTGCCAAAAGAATTGGAAAAGGAAAAGATGCTACAGTCATCTTTGAGCACTTCAGGAAACCTGTCGATCCATTTGTTCAGGAAAATTGTCCATGTAAAGCACTAAATTCAGAGATGAGTCCTTCCAGCTCAGATACTTCTAATTCTTATGGAAATGTACAAAATGGAAACAATTCTATGCTTGAAGCATACAACAGACAGACAGAAAATTCATCAAATCTTAGAGATGCTTCTCAAGTATACACACACAATTCAGGTTTTTCTTTCATACCCACTGATAACACAGCAAGTGGTAATGGTGACCTGTTCAGCGTGACATATCTTAGAAGCATTTTAAGTAGTATTTCTGCTGCTTTTCCCTCTCACAACAATACTGGCTCAAGTACAGTTATTACTTCAAAACTCATTAAGGACCCAAGACTGATGAAGAGAGAACAGAGCGTGAGAAACAAAAATAATACTGCAGGTTTGAGTGATGTTTTGCCATTTGATAAGAGTTTGGGTCGTGTTGATTCACAAATAAAGCTGGCATGTATGCCAATTAGTTCCATCTCTTCATCAGAAGTTCCTGCTGATCATACCATTACTAGTTGCTTGAATGCCTCTTGCTTCAAATTCTCTTCTGAAAGTTCACACTATCAGGCTCATAATAGCAGCTCAAATGGCCATGATTGTATAGCATCCAGTAGCATTGCTGTTACAGAACAATTTAAAGAGCAACACAGTTCTTCTTTCCCCAGTTCTTTATCAAATGCATATTCAGATGTCAGGAAACAAAAACACAGTGAAGAACATGTCCAGAGAGCTCAAATGAGAAGCAATGTCCCAGTTTTAACAGCTCCGAGCAGTGGGCCACAGAACTCCGATGAATCAGAAAATACTTGTAGCAACAACTCTCAGGGTCATTTCTCTCAAGAGTCACCATCTTCTGATATAAACAGTATATATGAGGTTGGTCACCAGATGTCCACAGTCTTCTCAGCCCAGGAGAAAGGAAACCTATGTGAATACATCCAAGATACAGGAATGATGAGAACCTCCATCAACCCAGAAGACAGCACTAAAGATGGAGTAAACCATACTTGGTGCAAAGAAACTGTTCTTACTAATGAAACTGTTAGTAGCGCAATTGATAATTCTAATACATTGTACCAGGAACACAAAGAAGGAGGAAATCTTAATGCTTTAAGTAGTAATTGTGAAAAAATAGGAGTTACTCATAAGTTACAAATGCCCAAATTTCCCATATCTTCCACAAGGGATAAAAATGAACTAGATTGTGCAGCATTGGAATTAGAGTGTTCTCTTATTCCAACTGTAGAGTGTCTTTCACAAAAGTACCCTCAACACTCTTTGGAGCATGAAGACAATACTAATACAAATTTTGCCATGACTCAAGGGCTAATAGAATTAAAAACAGTACAAAATAATCAGAACTTTGATAACATTTTGTCTGATGCTTTCCAGGAAGCAAAAGATGTTCCCCTGGCCAGTGAAAAGCTCATTGATAGAGTTATTTCATCTGCTGCCATTGACATCTCTCTTGACAGTTCAGTTTGCAACATAATTGGAGACTATACATGTGTCCAGAGGGAAAATGAAAATGGGGCAGTGTCACCATATAACTGTCACAAAGAAGAAGCTGCTAATGTTAAAGATGGTGTGCAGGATCACAGCCTGTCTTATGATGCAGAATTGAGTTGTGGTCTAAACTCGAAAATTAATTTGCAAGAACAAAGAACTGATTCAAATCCAAATGAGGCTAAAGAACACAATACAGATAACATAAATGGAAATGAGAAGCAAGATTGTCATGCAAATGAACATTTCACCAATATAGTTGAAATGAGGGAAATTAAGTGTAACACCAAAGTAGAAATCCTGAATTCTGAAGAATGTTTCACATTTAACTCATTTTGGGGAAAGAACAGTAAACCAGCAGAAACAGCATCATCAGAGAGTGAAGCTGTAGAACAAAGGCATGCACCAAATGATCAAAGAGGCCTAGAGCACTTGGTGTCCACATTTCCAGAGATTGAAGGCTCTTCAATGTGTATAGCCTCAAATGCTACAAAACAAGTAGTTGGCACTACTGTCCTTACAGTAAGCACAAGCCTTGGGAATCATCAAGAAGACGAGTTAAAAGAAATTTGTTCCTCTGAGAGTTCAGATTTGGGTTTAGTAAAACATAGCATTTCTGAATGTGAAATTGATACTGATAAAGATAAATTACAAGATTTTCATCAGTTGGTAAATGAGAATTCAGCTCTTAAAACTGTATTGGGAAGTGAAATTGAGGTAGATCTTGAAGAACATGCTAATGCTTCTGTATTTCAAAATATGCATAGCCAGGAAAATGACCTTTGTGAAGAGTTTGACGTATATGAGTCTCTAAAGTCTCGGATTGATTGGGAAGGCCTATTTGGAAGCAGTTATGAGGAAATGGAAACCTCAAGTTTTGCAAGAAGGGAGGGTACTGATCAGCATAGTTCTCCAGAATGGAACTGTGTTTCTTTCTGTTCACAAGACAAAAGAGAGCTCCACAACCCAATTTTTCTTCCAGATCTACAAGTTACAATTACAAACTTACTTCGTCTAAGAATCAGTCCCACTGATGAATCTTTAGAGTTGAAAGATAATTTTTACAAACCGGTAACTGAATCTACAGAACCAGAAACAAATAAAGAAGGGAATGCTTCTGGATTTGGCATGTGCTCCCAACCTCCTGGAGAAAATTCAAGTTTTTCATGTGCAAATAAGTTTGGTAATTCAGTGCAAGAATCAAGAGATGTGAGCAAGTCTGGAAATTCCTATTCTTCCAACTCAAGTCATAGTACACATGTGGATCAAGGATCTGGAAAACCAAACAATGACTCTTTGTCTACTGAGCCATCTAATGTCACAGTAATGAATGATAAGAGTAAATGTCCCACAAAATCAAAACCTGTCTTTAATGATACTAGAAATAAAAAGAACATGCAATCAAGAAGTAGCAAAAGAAGCCTGCATGCATCTTCCAGGGGTCAGAACATAGCCGATAAAGACTTAAGGGAACATGAAATTCATGAGAAGAGAAGGCCAACAAGCCATGGCTCATCTGACTGTTTCTCTTCCTTATCCCAAGGACGAATTAAAACATTTTCGCAGTCAGAGAAGCACATTAGGAATGTACTGAATATTCTAAATAATGAAGCATCTTTATGTAAAAGCAAACATCTGTCCAGGAAATTGAACAAAGCTGTTCTTCACTTAAAAAAAGCCCATAGAAGAGTTCATACATCTTTGCAGCTTATATCTAAAGTGGGACAAAAGAGGAAGGGCCCATTACCAAAAGCATATGCAGTAATACGTAATAATTTCTGGGAAAGTTGTGATCATCAAGGTGATAGTTTGATGTCTGAAAGAAGATATTCTAAGCATTTTTTGTCCAAAAGAAAATATGACAGACAGGGAGATAAAAGATTTTTAAGATTTGACATTGAGGAGTCATTGACCCCAGTATCAAAGCACAGATTATATAGAACAAACAGAGAGAGGGTTGCAGAGTGCCTTTCTAGTGAAGTCATGTCTGGGCATGTTTCCAGTAGTCTTACCACTTTCCATGTGAGAGAATTTTGTGATGAAGAACAGCTTCCAGAACCACAGTTACCTCTAGCTTATACATCCCAGAGTATAAGTCAGTTTGAATACACCAATAGCATTGTGGGAAATGCAAACTCTTCTGAACTTGAACATTTTTCTGAAACAAGTGGGAATATGCTTGACCCAAAAGAAATAATAACTGAAAAAGAATATCAGACACATACACAGTTATGTAATAGTGACACTGTAAAACTTGAAAAGCATACAACACATAGTATTAGGGATATAGCAAAAGAATATAATTCTGAGGATAAAACAGTTCTCTGTGAAAGCAATCCAGTGTATTTAAGTTTCGTAAAAGAAAATACAAGTCATAGTCCAGATAAAAGTTATGATTCAACTTGTAAAGCTAACACTGACATACATATTTCAGTTTTAGGCTCAAACAAAGAGCACATTTTAAGTGTTGATATTTATGAAGAAGATAATTGTGTATCTGATGGTGCTAAAAATGGAGAAGCAATTTTTCCTTTAGAAAAGTGTACAATTCCTATGGAGACCACATCAAGCATTCCTACGGAAAATATAGGAAGTAAAAGTTACACTATTCCTCTGGTCTCAACAATTCTAGTGACAGCTGGAGAAGAAGAATCTTCTGTAGGGGAAAATGGACTCTTCAATATAAATGAGAATGAAATGAATATTACTAAGCATTCTAAATTAGATCTAACGTCAGTAACTGAAGAAAGTAAAATTTGTAAGAAAAATATGAAGAAACTATCTTGCAATGATAGTTCTATGCTTTTGAAAGAGAATGTAACGGGTCCTTCAAAAAGATATATGGCAAAATATATTGAGGAAGAAAAAATTAGGAAAATTGAGCAAGCAGTTTACAAAAAAATGATTACTGAAGGATCACCTATTACTTTTAAGTATAAAAGTCAACATAAGATCCTAAAAGAAGAGTCATTTCATGTTAACAAGAAAATAATTACAAACAACTTGACCGATTCTCACATAAGCATTAAAAATTCTACTGTAGACACAATTGCTTTGAAAGACATTCCTAATCAGCTTAAGGAAAGAAAGGAAGCAGGGCAAATTAAAGTTAGTAACAACTCTCGCTCTGACTGTCTCTCCAAGGCAGCCATTGTTTTACATGGGAACCCTAAAGTTGCTACTCTTCAGAAGGAATCAAAAGAACATCACTCACCTAATTACACATCTCATGTAACAGAACTGTCTCAGATTTTACAGAGAGCAGATGAAGCAGCATCTCTTCAGATTTTAGAAGAAGAGACGAAGCTTTGTCAGAATATTCTCCCTTTATTTGTTCAAGCTTTTGAAAGACAGCAAGAATGTTCAATTGACCAAATCCTGATTTCAAGAAAGCTATTGGTAGAACAAAACTTGTGGAATAATTGTAGACTTAAATTGAAACCATGTGCTGTTGATACTTGGGTAGAACTTCAGATGGCAATGGAAACTATTCAATTTATTGAAAACAAAAAAAGATTCTTAGAAGGTAAACCAACATTCCGAAGCTTGCTTTGGTATGATGAGAGCCTGTACAGTGAACTGCTTCGCAGGCCACGTGGATATCAACTGCAGTCCAACTTCTATCCTGGTTTTCAAGGACGACTAAAATACAATGCATTCTGTGAGATACAGAATTATCATAATCAGCTAGTTGAATTCTTAACAGAAACAAAAAAAGAAAATAATTCATATTACGCATTCTTAAAATACAAACGGCAAATTAATGAATGTGAAGCCATAATGAAGCACTATTCTGATTGCTTTGACTTTTGTCTTTCTATTCCATTTGCCTGTGGAGTTAACTTTGGAGATAGTTTAGGAGACCTGGAAACCTTAAGAAAAAGCACTCTGAAGCTGATCAGTGTGCCTGGGGGCTCTCCTAAAGTCCATTCCTATCCAGGAAAGAAAGATCATTTGTGGATCATTATAGAAATAGTCTCCTCAAAGGTTAGTTTTATCAAGAGCAATGAAGAAATAAGTATCAAAATCTGTCTTTATGGTCTGGAGCATATATATTTTGATGCTGCAAAAAGTCTTGTATGGAAAGAAAAAAGCTGCTCTTTACCCAAAAAACATTCAGAAAAGAATAGAGAAATGGAGGAGATAAATGAGAGTGCTTTTTCTAAGTTGAAGAAGATCTATGGTGTCTTGTCTAAAGGTTTAAACAATGAACCCACTAGTATTGGCCTTAAAGAAGATGCTATGATTGCTTCCAAACAATCGACTCTAGGTAGCATATCAAACTGTAAGCTGAACAAAGCTTGGCTTTCATATCCAGATATTTCTTGTGTTGGTGAGATACTGGATCAAGCTAAATCTGCAGACTTAGAGAAGTTACAGGGCCTCACTCTCAGATGTTCAGATCACTTAGAAATTTTAAAAAAATACTTTCAGATGCTGCAAGAAGATAACATAGATAATATTTTTATCATGGAAGAAAATGTTTTGGATATGCTAAGCAACCACAACCCTGGAGCAGTCATTTTAAAGCCTGAAGCTATTGAGATTTATATTGAAATTGTCATGATCTCAGAAACAATTCACTACCTTAAAAATTTAATAGCAAAGAAACTGCACAACCAGAGGTTTCGAGGTATGCTCTGGTTCGATTGGTCTCTTCTTCCTGAGCTAATTGGCTGCCAAGAAGAAGTGGTTTCCCTTTCTGTTGGTGACACCCAAACACACTGCCTTTGGAAACTGGTAGAGACTGCAATTTCTGTCCTTAAGAAAGAGCTGGCTGTTATCTATGAATATGGTGAAGCTTCTAACTGTTCCTATGCTCTACATTTATTCTACAGAGAACTTAAGGAACTTACAGGCGTTAAAAGGCTTCTGAATAACTCTAAGTATTCAGTTCCCACGTATATTGACTTGGTGCCACATACTGCATCTGTAAATTTTGGGAACACTGTGGCAGAATTAGAACATAACTACAAGCAGTTTTCTCTGTTACTCAAACATGTGATGTCTGTCCCTCAGAAAGATTTTGGGAAAATGGTTCATATTATAAAAGTTATGAAGACAATTGAACATATGAAGGTGCTAAGTGCTAAAGATACTCAATTGTCCACTCATCTTCTCTTTCTCCAAATGCTGCGCAACAAAAGGAATGCTTTGCAACAACACAGACAAGAAACGATGGAGGCTCCCATTACAGAACCCGGGGAGGACAGCAGTCACCCTGGGGTTTCTGAGCAGACACCTCCAGGTGCAGGGTGCACAGTAAGAAACATTTCAGGTTCCTCTAAAAAGCGACCTATGACTGCAGACACATGTGAAGTCTCTCAGGGAAAAGGAAATACAGACACTCTTCCCAGTTGGAAAAAACAAAAGGTACAAATGTTTTAAATCAGTCTTACAAATATTCATGAAAACAAGCTTTCTCTAACCAGGAAAGTAGTTTACAGAATAGAAAAATTGATGTTTTCAATTCAGCCTGCTATTAGTATTAGATTAAATGACTCATTATTTATAGATTTGTGTGATTACCTTACAAGTACATAATTTTCAGCTTTTTAACTTAGAAAGTATTTCATGAAAGAATAAATTTTAATAGTTAACAAGAGGGGCAGGTTCATTTTTTTTTTTTTAAAGATTTATTTATTATATGTAAGTACACTGTAGCTGTCCTCAGACACTCCAGAAGAGGGCGTCAGATCTTGTTACGAAAAGTTGTGAGCCACCATGTGGTTGCTAGGATTTGAACTCCAGACCTTCAGAAGAACAGTTGGGTACTCTTACCCACTGAGCCATCTCACCAGCCCTAGGGCAGGTTCATTATTGTGGATGTGAGTTATGCCAGTGACTGGCCAATTTTATTTCTCGGATGGTTTCTTTGGCCAATGTACTGAACATTAAAAACTGGCTAAATCCTGTTGGAATTATAGGGCAAATAAACTCCTAATTTATTTTTATAGTGTTAAGATTTGAACCCACACTGTGTATATGCTAGGCAAGCCGTCTATCCCTAGAACTGTGCTTCCAGTTAATTTTTGTTGGTGCCAAGAAAAATGAGACAAAACCTAAAGGAGGTTGTTTCAGGCCTGAGAGGTTAACACAGACCAGGTCCAGAGGTGGGGAGGTGTTCGGACCTTAATATAGGCCTACATAAGGAATTTAAACTTTATCTTTTCCTTATATACTAAAGCATAATGTCATGTGAAATATGTTGGTTATAGGGATTTTATTTATTTTGGTGATTTAAATGGAAATGGAATTCTTAGTATAGTTAGAAGTAGTAAATCAGCCAAGACTAGAAAATGGTGCAGTGTTTTCATGGAAAATGTAGGCTGGTTGATAGTGCTAATCCAAAATGCTTGTGAGTACAAATGTTTTAGATGTTGGCAATTTCCAGATTTAGTTATATTTGTTTGATATATGTGTGTGTGTGTGTGTGTGTGTGTATATATATATATATATATATATATATATATATATATATATATATATATATATATATATATATATATATTCAGGTATCTTGGGAATGGGATCAAAATCTAGACATGAAATTCATTTATGTTTCATTCACAATGCCCAAAGGTCATTTTCTAGTAATTTTAATTTCTACATGGAGCAAAAGGTTCCTGATATAAACATTTCCACAGCTCTGTGTCATAGCTCAGAGCACTGTAATTGAAGGCTTTGAATTTGGGGCTTAGAGATAATGCTTAGAGAATTTAAAGTATATGGGCAAGAAAAATGTTACAAATGTATGTTTATAAAGCAGTTGCTGTAAACCTGTGAGAAACTGTAAGTCTAGCAGAGTCACTGTGTTTTGAATGGGTGAATGTTTTGAATGTTATAACGTAGCTTGTCATCACTAATGAAAAACTTCAGTTTTTATTTCTCTATTATATTTTAATTTATTACATTTTTCTCTTATTTAGGTTACCATGAAAGATGTTGGAAACAGACAGACAGTATCCAAACATCCAAGGTAGGAGTTGCCACCAATCCTCTTAGCATAAAAACTAAATAAATATGGGCAACTAATAAAGAAAATAAAGGAATTTGTAAGCTATTGAATTATATACATAGCTTAGAGGACAGGCGTAAAAGATGAGGAAGCTTGTCAAATAAGGCCTAATGATCTTGAATTTCACTCTTAAGTATTGAGGGCAAATGCCATAAGATTATTAAGCTAGCTGGAGGTTACAAAGGAATGATTGTTAAATCAATAAAGAAAAATGTATATTAATAGACATTGCTTAACAAGCTTGTATAGAAATGCATAAAATAGGACAGGTGATTAATTTTTAAGTTGTAGATCAACTAAAGTTCAAAGTTGCCAAAAGAAAAATTGTATGTATTCTTTTTTTTAAGATTTATTTATTATGTATATGTAAGTACACTATAACTGCCTTCAGACACGCTCATTACAGATGGTTGTAAGCCACCATGTGGTTGCTGAGATTTGAACTCAGGACCTTCAGAAGAACAGTCAGTGCTCTTAACCGCTGAGCCATATCTCCAGCCTCAGAAATTGTATTTTTACATCGAAGGGGTATTAGTAGAAATGGTGTGTATTTCACAGACATAATACTAATGTTCTAGTTCATAGAAGGATGTTTTAACGGTGTAAAGTACAAGACTATGGTCTCAAAGAAAATAGTTTCAAAGACTGTTTCTTTAAGCTGAGTAAGTCAACTATAGAAAATTCACTACATTGCTCACATTTTTATCATTTTGTGCTAAATCATTCACCTCTGTAAAATTTTGGATTTCTGACTATCCATTTTTTTCCATTTTACGAAAGATAGTAACAAAATATAAAATGGAAGAACTAACAGCTTCATTTATTTCTTGATTTTTTTCATTTTTAAAATAATACATTTCTAGAATTCTTTTCATAGCATATATAAGCTGAATTATTATAAAGAGGCATATGAAAACACTAAGTACTAACCCACTAATAAGCTCATTACTCATGAGTAGCTATCCTTCCCTGTCCCCATCCTTTTTAGTGTAACTATTCGTTGTGGGTAACATACACCAGCATAATTACCTTAGGTTTGATAATTTAAGTATTCGTTGCTTAAAGAATTAAACTGTCTGCTACAAGATTGATACAGAGGACTATCTTGAAAGAAATGAATATCCTCTAAAGGTATGGAGGTCATTTAGGCAGCTGTGAGCCTTCACAGGAAATTATCACTGGAAATAAGAAAGACAGATTACAGCCAGGCATGGTGGCGCACGCCTTTAATCCCAGCACTCGAGAGGCAGAGGCAGGCGGATTTCTGAGTTTGAGGCCAGCCTGGTCTACAAGTGAGTTCCAGGACAGCCAGGGCTATACAGAGAAACCCTGTCTCGAAAAACCAAAAAAAAAAAAAAAAAAAAAAAAAGAAACAGATTACCTGTTCTGGAAACCCAGTTTATATAGCACTAGATGGCAACATGGGTTGTTATTAAAATGCCTTTTTATATATTGGTTAAAACATGGGCCTTTCGAGCTGGGCACCTTTAATCCTGGCACTTGGGAGGCAGAGGCAGGCAGAACTCTGTCAGCCTGGTCTGCGAGGAAAGTTCCAGGACAGGCAGGGTGCTTACACAGAGAAACCCTGCCTTAGAAAACCAAATAAAATGAAAAACCATGGGCCTTTTGAGTTTTTTTAGAAGAATATAGAGACTCTAGGCTAAAGATGGAATTCCTCTCAACTCAGGAGAACCAGTACTATTCTTTCTCAACACATATTGGCTTTTGATACTGCCATAATTGCCTAGTTTTAAGACTTTAAACTTAGTAAAAATGTCATGGATATTAAATTGCAAGAATTTTGTCAGCCGGCTTTTCTTCTCAGAAGATGAACAAACAAAAGAACATTTGTTTTAAAAAGAAAAGGAGATGCATTTGGTGGTTAAGGACCCATAACGAATAGTTACACTAAAAGGGATGGGGACAGGGAAAGATAGCTACTCATGAGTAATGAGCTTGTTAGTGGGTTCAAAGTATATGAACTAGAGATTATACTGAACTTTTGAATAATAAAGCTAGAAGATTTTCAAATAACTCAGCCTTCTAACAGTATCGGAAATGTTTAAAAATGTGGAATATATCATCTTCAGCAAGAACCATATCTAAATTCAAACCAAGGGAGTAAAACTGAAAAATGTTTTACTTGTATACTCCTGGTAAAATGAGAAAATGTCAGTCTTATTAATTCTTACACATTAAACTGTTGTGACTATATCTTTATAATTGTTTGTATTTATATTGCACTCCATAGCATTACAGGATCTCCTCCCAATGATGAAAACAAAATAGGATCAAACTCCTCCGACAGTCTGAAAAGCATCTCTACATCTCCAGAGGTGGTCAGAAGATGGAGCTCAGTACCTGGCTCAGTGTCACCTGCTGAAAGTGTACAAGACACTTGCACACCACAGTCAGAAAGCAAAGTAGAGCCAACAGACAGCTCACCTGATGCTTTAGCATCTCTCACTGAACAGCAGGAAAACTCAAGTATCATAGAGAAAAAAAATGGGAATTCTAGTGTTGCTGAAACAAATAAGAAAGACTGTCCTTTAGTAACTTGTGACCAAAAGGACATAGATGCCTCTTACTCACCTGACCACACACCTGCACAGGAGTGCCATAAAACCCCTGTGGATCACACACAGATCTCTCCTTCAAACCTAACAGCAGGAAATGATGACCCTCTTGTGCTTGATGCATCTCTGCTGTCAGTGTCTGCTTCCCAGTCTGAGAAAGACATTTATTTGAGTGGCACAGACTCTCACCATGAAAATAACAAAATACTAAATTTGTCTACTGAAGATTATACAGGCACCAGCTCTCCAGAACCTGTGTGTATCCAGGACAAAATTCCTGTCCTGCAAGTGGATAAAACGCAGCCTATAAAAAGTGAATCACCAGAAAAGTATATGACTGATGCACCAAATCCCAATACTGCACAATTTGGCTCCTATGGGAACTCAGCCCTTAATGTGAATGGAACAGTACAGCATGCTCGCTCTGAACAGAATTCAGAAGTCCTGACTCAGAAAGTTGGCACATCTAGGAATATACCTCCACAGTCTGCATGTTCTCCAGTATATAATTCTTCTGCACATTCATTTGGAACTTCGTATCCATACTACTCTTGGTGTTTTTATCAGTATAGCAGCAGCAGTGGTACCGCTGTCACTCACACATACCAAGGGATGACAGCATATGAGGTACAGCAACCTCCTCCTCCTCCAGTGTTGACTACAGTTGCAAGTACTGTCCAGAGCACACATTTCAATCGTTCATACTCTGAACATTTTAGTTACTTTGCTGGACAGCCACAAGCAAATTCCTTTAACCCAGGAAATGGGTATTTTCCATCTCACACGCCTGCTTCTTACAGTTACCAACAACCAGTTTATTCACAGTTTGCTTCTTATCAACCAGTCCCACAGGCTACATATCCTTATCCACCTAACCCAGGTGCGCCTCCTCAAGTTCCTTGGACTTATGGTAAGCTGCAGGTCTCAATGACTGACTCATTTTTATTTTGGGTTTTATATTTATGTAAAGGAATTTGCAAATAGTGAGACATAGAGCTGTTTTCTTTGTAGACTTGTAGAATTTGCTCCTATGCTGAGCAAAGTGGAATTTTAAGTTGTAAATCCAGTGTCAGAAAACAAAAGAAAATTGATGATGTTGCTAATACATCCTTCCATAACTCTCTTTAGGGTGGAGCTAAATCAATTACAGTGAAGTTCATGCAGTGATGAAACCACTAAAACCTGTCATCCAAGTGTTTAATGACATAACAATCTTTTCAAACTAACCTCACATATGTGAAAAAATTAAAAGAGCAAAAAACTTAAACCACACCAACATTTCTAGTCATCCACTTTCCAGTAGCAATCACAGGGTATGTTGAAAGGGTTTTTTCTGTGTAATCTGGAATTGTTACTATGAAGCTTCATTTTTATAAATGGAGAAAAAATAAGTACAAAGATAGGAAAAGGAAAACCATCAATTATTTAAATCAACCTCTCAGTTCCAATATTTCATATAAGTGAATATCATTATCTGAAAGTTTGTAGATTAAAAACTTGATAATTTGCCTCTTGAACTTAAGTGGTTTATTCTCTGTCAAGCACCTAGTTGTAAAATACCACATTAAGTCAGGCAGTGGTGGCACACGCCTTTACTCCCAGCACTAGGCAGGCCAGTCTGGTCTAAGGAGTAAGTTCCAGGATAGTCGAAGCTCTACAGACAAACCCTGTCACCAAAGAAAACAAAACAAAAGTCATATTTAAGACAAGTCGGGAAGAAGGGTTTCCTTTGGCTCACAGTTTATAGAGCACAGCCCATTCACTGTGAAAGGGAGATGTAACAGCAGGAGCCAGGGCAAGCTGCTCACTGTCCACAAGCAGGAGGCAGAGAGAGGGTGTTGCTGCCCCAGAATGCAAGTGGGTTACATGAGCCTCAGCAAAAGTTTAAACTAATTACTCTGCTGAAACTAGTTACACAAAGGCACCCAAATATTCTCTTAGCAGAGACAGAATATCCTCCAAATTAAAAAGTCATCATTCCTATCTTAGAGAAACACAAGCAAATTTCTTTTTTTTTTTTAAGATTTATTTATTATATATAAGTACACTGTAGCTGTCTTCAGACACTCCAGAAGAGGGAGTCAGATCTTGTTACGGATGGTTGTGAGCCACCATGTGGTTGCTGGGATTTGAACTCCGGACCTTCAGAAGAGCAGTTGGGTGCTCTTACCCGCTGAGCCATCTCACCAGCCCCAGCAAATTTCTTTTAAGCATTTGTTTTCAACCCCTTACTAATCCTAAAAATGAATAAGTATAAAAGCTTATATGAGGTATTACTTGTCTCAGTTGGAATGGAAATATGTTGAATAATTCATTCTTTTTTTCCCCCCTTACTGGTAGGGAACCCAGCACCTTTAATATCCTTAGCAAATGTTTCCCTGAGCTACATGCCAACCCAATTTAATTCTCTTTATAATTTAGAAACCTTAGCCAGGAGTGATGATGATTCAGGCCTGTAGCCTGAGCACTTGGGAGGTGGCAGCAGAAGAATCTGAATTTCTGGGTCAGACTTGGCTTTATAGTGAGATTGAAGCCTACCTTGGCCTCATGAGACACTCTCAAGAGGCGGGGAGGGGGAAAAAATCAGCATTGCTACATTAGACTTAATTCTGACTGATTCATTCTAAATTATAGGAATGTTAGAGCCCAAGTGGGTTACAGACCACCACACACATACAGAGCCATATTGGAATTCTTATAGCTGGCAATCAATAGCAGGCTTTCCACCAAAGACCTCTTGTCACCAGATCTCAGGAAGGAGTATAGCATTTCTACACTAAAACCACAGTGACATCATTGTCAGGTATAGGTCAGGAGAACTTTCTAGCATTTGTTTTGGCAGAACACATCAGTTGTTTATCTGGGCCATGGCCTGGGTGGTGGAAAGCCCCAAATGTGTTGCCAAGGCAGATGTAACACTTCAGGAAAAGTTGGAAAGCGCCTGAGCAGAATAAGATGAGGACAGGAGGGTGTTCTCGACCTCAGACACCAGAATAACATTGTAGTTCCCTGTTAGAGCACCCACCACTGCTCCACATTCGGGGCTCAGTGAGGCAGTTGCTGGTGTGCTGGACAGTGCCCCAGTGCAGCAGTGATTCTGTTACATCCTTCTCTAACAGATAATGCTATATGAGGTGGTGGAAGTGTAATCCAGGTGCCTTTAGCTCTCCTCCCTGCCCTGGCCAAAGGTTTTGGACAGGATACAGTAGTTTGCTGAGAAGATGAAGCCTAGAGGGGAGAAGAGGGTGGAAGTGCTGCTCTGCTTTTCTCTTCTGGTTGGTGTCATCTATCTGTGGTGCCATCAGGTCAACACCAAACATAGTAGATATGGCAGATTCACGATATTAAATAAATGTCAAACCATTTATGCTAGTTAGAAAAGGTTGCCTTCAGGATCAAGCCCAGCTGTGAATCAGAAATCTCATTTATTGTTTCTTGGTCCAATGAAAAAGAAAAGAATTAAATATTAAAGTAATCAGAAATCTTGCTTAAAAAGTAGGAGTCAATTGCAGTATACAAGCTCGTCTTACAGTTTTCAGAATAACAATGCACAGAAGTCACCTATCACAGTGAGTGCATACTGAAAAGATTCAAACATCTCCTTAGCACCTACATTGCTTACAATGCTTGTGTTTTACAGCAAGAAAAATGAAACTACAGGAAAATACTTGAAACTTGTGTGCCAAACATAGTGTGTCCCTTACGTTTAATTCTCAGGAATACCCAAGATAGAGATGAGGAAAATAACACCCAGAGAATCTCAAGTAGCCTCCTCAGGATCCTTTCCTGATGAATGGGCTTTGGCTTTAACTTAATCTAAGACTCTCTTTACTATACTACTGCTTAGTATTAATAAACCTCAAATCTTTATTTTGTTTTCTTCCAGCTCCATGGCAACAGAATCCATTTCTACGAAGGCATTAAAAATACATCTCTTCATACTGAAATAAATGCAACTTAAGTTTTCTCAAGTATTTTTTGCCTACATGTTTTTTTTACGCCTGCATATTTTCTTTAGTATTTGATAATTTTAAATGTATGTAAATGTAATGTATGAGATAATTCTTATAAAATGTAATTATAATAGTGTATCACATAAGATACTATGAAATTCATTTTTAACATCGGAAATAAGCAAAATTACTTCCACGCAGTTATAAAGAGGCTTGTTCCAATGTTCAATATTATCAACATTGAGCAGCAATGACAGAAATCTTTAAAACCAGGATTTGTTTCTATTTTCAATGCACTTTGATTTACCATTTTATTGGGCTTAAAAAGAGTAAAAATTAAGATAAAAAAAAGAAAATAAAAAAAAGAGTAAAAATTTTTTGGTCAATCATTAAACCAGTAATTTGATAATTCTTGATGCTCTCTCTATTTATATAATTTGTATCAATTCTACATCCTGGAGCTCTTTTATGTACAACATTTTACTCAAAATTTATAATCATAAAAATAGTTTGTATATTTTCACTGTTTCCTTAAAGTGTAGTTAGAACTCAGAGATATTTTCCACAAGACAACTTCTCAAGATTATTTCTTGAATATTTGAATAGTGGTTCTAATTTTTTAACACTTCATCTGTTTGCTCTTAATTTAACCCATATTGAAATGATTGGAGTAATTCTGCAGTAAATTTAATGTTCAAGGTGTTTTCCTCTTCCACATTGTGACCTTTTGCTTAGTAGTAATCATTATGACCAAACAAGATATAGAACCTAGTAGTGAGGAGCAGTCTCTACACTGATCTTTACTGTACTCCAGCAACCATCTCTGTGTTGTCCCCAGTAAGGAAAAACCTTCAACACTGAGTAAACCCTTGTCAGCTCTTAGTTTGCCCTGCTATACAAAATGCTAAACCAATATATGTAGCAGTTCCCATGTTTTGTAGAACCTTTGGGTAAACTTTGTATTATACAAGCCTCCAAAGATCATGTATGTCTGCCTTCTTTGATAAAGACCAACTCAAGTTTCAGTTCACAAAGACTTCTGAGAATCCCTGAGAAAAAGACTCTGTATGGGGCGTTAACCCAATAGGATGGAAGTTGTGTCAACATGCAAACTTAAGAGAACACTGTCAGGACAGAGCCATAACTGCAAGGGGTGGAGAATCTGAAAGGGTGACAGTAACCGCAGTAAATGTCTTCATGACTATTCTGTTTTAAAACAGTATCAGAACCAGAACTCATGACCATATGTGAAAGCCATACATTAGCTGTTAATCAAGAAATAACTTCCCAATCCATGCGTATCTAGCTTTTATAAAATGATCATGATGTTTGTTATTAGAAACGCCTCTTTTAGTTGAGCGTGGTGACACTTAATCCCAGCCCTTAAGAGTTGGAGGCATTTGGATCACAAAGTTCCAGACCATCCAAAACTACTAACATGTAAAGGCTAGCCTAAGGCACATTAAATCCTGTCTCAGAAACTTGTTAGATAAGCCAAAGGCAAGTATTCAAGTTAAATATTCCTTTAAACAGTTTACAGATTCTATTAATACTATCTTTGTGAAAGTTTTGTTGGTTTTACTTTCTCAAAAAAAAAATAAAAAATAAACAGGGCTGAGAATATAGCTCAGTTGGTAGCATGTTTTCTTGGCATGCACAGAGCTCTTGGCTTGATCCTCAGCAGCACATAAGCTGGGAAACACATGGCTGTGACTGCAGCATTCAGGTTGAACCAGGAGGATATTTAAGGCCATACTCAGCTTTATAGCAAATTTCAGGCCAGCCTGAGGTAATAAAACCCTGTCTGGGGAGGGAAAAATTACCTGAATATTGGAGTTACATTTGAAAATCTGGAGGTTGTTTTGTTTTTGATTTTGATTTTTTTTGTGGTTTTTTGTTTGTTTGTTTGTTTGTTTTGGTTTTTCGAGACAGGGTTTCTCTATATAACCCTGGCTGTCCTGGAACTCACTTTGTAGACCAGGCTTTTGTATTCTTTTATAAAGATTTTATTTATTTATTTATTTATTTATTATATGTAAGTACACGGTTGCTGTCTTCAGACACACCAGAAGAGGGTATTAGATCTTGTTACAGATGGTTCTGAGCCACCATGTGGTTGCTGGGACCTGCAGGACCTCAGGAAGAGCAGTCAGTGCTCTTAACCACTGAGCCATCTCTCCAGCCCTTGTTTTTTGTTTGTTTGTTTTTGTTTTGTGTTTGGTTTTTTTGGTTTTCCAAGACAGGGTTTCTCTGTATAGCCCCTGGCTGTCCTGGAACTCACCTTGTAGACTAGGCTGTCCTAGAACTCAGAAATCCTCCTGCCTCTGCCTCCTGAGTGCTGGGATTAAAGGTGTTCGCCACCACGCCCGGCTCCAGCCCTTGTTTGTTTGTTTTTTTTAAGTAAGCATGATGTTTTTATTCTAAAAGTAAAAATTAGAACAAACCAAAATTGCCTTAAAAATTATAAACAAAAATAAAAAATGACCTGTTTATAAATACTATTTTGGAACATGAACTATCTGAATGAACTGGTTTCTTTTGATGTAGTATTTTAAAATTATGAATGGCTCCTGATTTACACATAATTCACTACATGGAAGAAAAACAACAAAAAGGAACTTGTAGGTAAGTAAATAAATGCCAAAATCCAACGTCTCTCACTGCCTGTGCCTGCCCCTTCGTGCTTTTCTCCCAATACCACTCAGCTTTATAGTGCTTCATTATTGCCTGCAGTTTCATAGTTAAAGACTCGAGAAAGGCAGTTTAAAATTTTCACATCAGGGAGTAGTGATATGTTGGAAAAAACAACCACCAAGACCCAAGTGATGGAAGAGAACATTCCTGGATTATCCATCAGCTGAGATGCAGGGAAGGCCTCTTTGAGGAAGTAATTAACCACCTATAAATTTAGCCATTTTCCCAAGGAGAAGATTCCTCTAAAATAATATTGGTAAGCTGACAGATATATATGCAATATAATACATTTAGTGTTCTATCCAGTGTCTTTGATACCAATGTCTTGGGATCATTTGAGCCTTTGAGCCTTCATATTTATATTTTATATGTAATCCTTGCTTCTCAGTTTTACTAGAACATGCTTTTTCAAATTTGTGTACACATCCAATACTGTTAAATGAGATCATTTCAAGCTCATGTTTTTTTCTTTTTTTTAATTTTTTTAAGATTTATTTATTATGCATAAGTACACTGTAGCTGACTTCAGACACATCAGAAAGGTCATCAGATCTCATTATGGGTGGTTGTGAACCACCGGGTGGTTGTAAACCACCATGTGGTTGCTGGGATTTGAACTCAGGACCCTCGGTACAGCAGTCAGTGCTCAGCCCTGAGCCATCTCTCCAGTCTGCTCGTGTTTTTTCTATGACATTACTTAGTATGATACGAGTTAAGACATGATATTCTTTCCAGTGAGATAATTTGGCCACAATTCAGCTATATAAGATGTTTCAAATATTTTTATAATCAAGAATTTTCAGTTCAAACAATAATACCATTTATAGAATAATGTAAATTCCTGGTGCTTTGTGGCTTTGAATATAGAACTGTGATTGGGAATGGCAATGCAACATGATTGCTAATACCAGCAGTTGGGGAAGCCAAGGCAGGAGATTCACAAGGTAGAGGCCAGCCTGGACTAGAGACAAGTGTATCCACTGGTGGTGTAAGACCAGCATTTAAAGATAGTCTTTTGGGCGGGGGGCAGTTTCAAGACAGGGTTTCTCTGTGTAGCCCTGGCTGTCCTGGAACTCACTTTGTAGACCAGGCTAGCCTCAAACTCAGAAATCCACCTGCCTCTGCCTCTGCCTCTGCCTCTGCCTCTGCCTCTGCCTCCGGAGTGCTGGAATTAAAAGCATGCACCACCATGCCCGGCTTAAAGATACATTCTTAATAGAATTTTAAGAGCAATAACTGGAGAGAGAATTCTAGTTAATAATTACTAATAAAAACTGATCGCTGACATGTAGATATGAAATATTTCCACAGTTATAACTATTCAAATTGTGGTATATAAATTATGTTCTTTATTATTACTGTTGTGGGCAGAGGTCCTTGTATTCACAGAGTAGCACTAAGAGGAATGTTAATCACGCAGGCGTGCCTGCTCACGGGAAAAGATAAATCTGTGTTCATCCAGAAAGCTGAGAGTGGGACTTGTTAACTACCTGGTGACCTTTTTGCTCTCTGAGGAAACCTCACCCACCCTCCAGGTTTTCATTCTTACCTCTTCTCACGGTTCGCTTCCCCGTATGATACCTTCAAGGACCCCCTTGTATTACCATCCTAAATTTTTATTTTAAGCTAAAATCTATTACTTTATAAGAGGACTCCCCCGGACTCTCCCGAGGAACCATGCTGCCTTTAACCTTCATATGTTTTGTTTGTTTTGTTTTACAAGACAGGGTTTCTCCGTGTAGCCCTGACTGTCCTGGAACTCACTTTGTAGGCTAGGCTGGCCTCGAACTCAGAAATCCGCCTGCCTCTGCCTCCCGAGATTAAAGGGACTAAAGGCATGCGCCACCACGCCTGGCAAACCTTCAGATTTTTAACTCATTTTTTAGTCTATGTTAGATAATTTTATTGACGTTAAGTATTTTTTTTTAAATATACAAATAACTTGTCTTATTCTTTAGTAGTCAACTGAACATGATTCTTTAAACACTATTTGGGCTATAAGTATTCTGTTTGTTTGTATGTATGTGCATCAGCCATTCCTCATATCAACTCCATAAACAATTATATAATTTAATTGTAGAAGCTCTCAAAGTATTCTTGAACCTCAGATCATTGAATATCAGTAATTGGGGGTATCATTGCCTTGAATAACAGTCATATTTCAATCCCTTCCCTGTGATGTTTCTTTTTATTAAGGTGTATACATAATTTTGTGTATGAATATGTAACACCTATGCTTAAAAGTTTGAAATTCAAGCTTAGGACTGCAATTCAGTAGTAGTAGTATGCTTTCATAGTGTGTGCAAGGCCTTGGGTTCTGTCCCCAACAGAAAACAGTTAAAAATAAAATTGGATATAAAAGGTAATACAATGATTTGATATTTCTTCATATCTACATAAATTAGAGTTGTCTACATGCATAGATATCTAGTCTTTGCTTAAGATTTTGATTTACATTTAGTGAATGTAAGGACGGAAAAATGGCTCAGTGGTAAAGTGCTTACTGCAAGAAAAATGAGGACCAGTGTTTAGATCCTTGTTTCCATGTAAAAAGTCAAATTTGGTGACACATCCTACAATCCAGTCAAGTAGACCCATGGGAAAAGGCACCTGTTGCCAAGCCTGACTGTTTGGTCCCTGGGGTTCACATTTGACAGGAGAGAACCTCACCCTTCAAGTTGCCCTGTCAGGTTGACTGGCACCCACACCCATGCCTTGGCACACATACATGCCTACACAGACTAGAAAAGTAAAATTTTAAAACACTCCAGAAAAGATCCTGACATGGGGATTAACAGTAGTTTGCTTGATTGAAAAATAAACATAAAATTTCATGTAATTTGCTTTCAGGTTGTGAAGGGGTGTCTATTTTTCCACTCAGCAATACGATGAGCATTTGGCACAACCAATAAAACATTTCTGAGTTTAAGTGTACCTGCAATCTATGAAGTGGGGCAGGCATACATTACAGTGCGAAAGTATGGTGTAGATACTTAATGCTTGGTGTTATGGGCCATATGGGGAGAACTGAAACTTCATCCTGGTCAACATGGGAATATTTCTAAGAGTGATGCCAACGTAAGCTGAGTCTTGAAACATTATGAGTTATAAGAATAGAAGGTGTTCACATAGTGTCTTAGTTTGAGTTTTATTTCTGAAAAGAGACTCTTCTCAAGGAAAACGTAATTGGATAATCGAAATCTGGTATGGGCTGGAGAGATGGCTCAGTGGTTAAAAGCACTGACTGCTCTTCGAAAGGTCCTGAGTTCGATCCCCACCAACCACATGGTGGCTCATAACCATCTGTAATGGGATCTGATGCCCTCTTCTGGTGTGTCTGGAGACAGCCACAGCGCACTCACATACATATAAAATAAGTCTTAAGAAAGGAAAGGAAAGAAAAAGAAAGGGAAGCGGAGGGAAGGGAAGGGAAGGGAAGGGAAGGGAAGGGAAGGGAAGGGAAGGGAAGGATCTGGTACATAGATAAAACGGTGTGCATAAAAATATAATTGCTAGTAAAAGTATAAAATCCACAGCTTCAGAATGGCTGGGTTGTTTGTTTGGGTTTTTGTTTTGGGGTTGTTTGTTTTCTCTATGTAACAGCCCTGGCTGTCGTTGAATTCGTTTGTAGACCAGGTTGGCCTCAAATTTTCAGAGATCCTACTGCCTCTACCTCCTGAGTGCTGGCACTAAAGGCATGCACCACCAGGACCGGCAGCTGTTTTAACTGTGTGGAGGTTCACTGAAACGTATAAACTTTGTCTGGGTAACATCACAGCATGTATTTTGGTTTTTTGTTTGTTTGTATTTGCAAGGTCTTTACAATAAAGATTTAATTAATTAAATAATAGTGTGAAATACTAAAAACATATATCAAAGCAGTCTGTAAATCTAAGGAAATGAAAAATAATGTAAGGTGTTATCATTTGTTGGCTACTTGCTCTCATTTTAATTACTGTCTATTCAATAATTTGATGTCTTTCATATCATTTGCTCCTTATGGTTTTTTTTTTTGTTGTTGTTTTTTGTTTTTTTTCTTCAAGACAGGTTTTCTCTGTGTAGCCCTGGCTATCCTGGAACTCACTCTGTAGACCAGGCTCAGGTCTTGAATTCGGAGAACTACCTGCCTCTGCCTTTCAATGGCTGGGGTTAAAGGCGTGCTTTCTGCATGCTCAAGTTCTTTACAGTAAAGTTTTAATTAAAAAGAGGAAATAATACAGTATGAAATACTAGAAATGTAAAGCAGTCTGTAAGTCTAAGGAAGTGAAAAACACTGTGTTGCTATCATCTGTTGAGCATTACACTCATTGGAATTACAATCAATTCATTAACTTGCCTAATGTCTTATTCATACTGTCTGCCTGTTTTTGATGGAAGTGTTTAGTTAGCTTTGTTTAGTTCATTATATATTTTAGTTATCAATCCTTTGTCAGATACATGAATGTGGGGTATGTGTGTGCGTACTGGCTAGTTTTGTGTCAACTTGACACAGCTGGAGTTATCACAGAGAAAGGAGCTTTAGTTGGGGAAATCCAGCTGTGGGGCATTTTCTCAATTAGTGATCAAGGGGGAGAGGCCCCTTGTNGGTGGGNCCATCTCTGGGNTGGTAGTCTTGGATTCTATAAGAGAGCAGGCTGAGCAAGCCAGGGGAAGCAGGCAAGCCAGTAAAGAACATCCCTCCATGGCCTCTGCATCAGCTCCTGCTTTCTGGCCTGTTTGAGTTCCAGTCCTAACATCCTTTGGTGACTAACAGCAGTATGGAAATGTAAGCTGAATAAACCCTTTCCTCCCCAATCTGCTTCTTGGTCATGATATTTGTGCAGGAATAGAAACCCTGACTAAGACAAATTGGTACTAGCATAGTGGGGTATTCCTGTGACAACCTGACCATGTTTTGGGGAGTACTGTGGAAGGACTTTGGAACTTTGGGCTAGAAGATCGATTCGGTGTTAAGAGCTCTGTCAAATGTTGTGTAGGAGCTTGGAAGATAATGTTGAGAACAGTGCAGAAGATGGAGGTCTGGCTTGTGAAATTTCAGAGGGAAGATTAAAGAGTCTTTTCAGGACCATTGCTATTTTGGATTTTGAAGACTCTGTGGTTCTGGTTTGCTGGGGCTGAAGAATCAGCTGTGATTAACAAGATACCAGAACTACTAAAGCAAAAACTTTGCATTACTGGGACTATTGATGCTGGTTAGCTGGAGCTAAGAAATTAGCGGTAATTAAGAAGAGACCAGCATCACTGAGGTGACATCTGGGAAGTGTTTTCTGAGAGCAAAGAGGCTGTGTTCTAGAGATAGCCAAAGTTGTACCTTCTGTTATGGCTGGACTTGGTAATGTGTAAGAGTTACTCAGGTGGTACTGGTTTTGAAGGCATGAAGGGGTCATGCAGAGCAGCTGAGGCCATGGAAGCACTGTGAGAAGCCATGGAAGGCCATTGGTGAAGGTGCAGCCTCAGTTGCAATTGATGGCCCAGGACTGAAGTGGTCGTGCAAAGGGGTTGAGGCTTGGCACCATGAAGAGCTTAGGAGAGGCTAGTGTTGAAGCCTAGTTACAGTAGAGACAGCAGCGTTTTGGAGATTCCAGTACCATGAGATGACCACCTAGAACAGCAGCAGCAGTGAAGTACAGGCAGCTGGAGCTGGAGTCGAGAAGACAAGGTGTGTGCTACAAAGGGCATGGCTGGAGAAGTGACCCAAGCCCTTGGAGGAGCCCAGAAGATCGTGAGTTGGATCCCAGACATTGGATGGTTGGAGATTGATTTTTGCTTTTGATTGTGACTGTGCCCTGATATTTTTCCCTCTTGAAGGAAGTTTTATAGTGAAGCCCACAGTTAAGAGACTTTGAATTTTAAGTACTTTGTATTTTAAAAGATACTGGATGTTTTAAAGGAATTGAACTTTTAATATGTAAAGACTATGGGACTTTTAAAGTTGTTTAGATCTTGGGGATGAATAAGAAACTAAGGGTTGAGGCTTACTAGTGATGTGTTTGTGTGTCAAGTTGACAAGGGGTCAATTGTACTGGCTAGTTTTGTGTCAACTTGACACAGCTGGAGTTATCACAGAGAAAGGAGCTTTAGTTGGGGAAATCCAGCTGTGGGGCATTTTCTCAATTAGTGATCAAGGGGGAGAGGCCCCTTGTTGGTGGGACCATCTCTGGGTTGGTAGTCTTGGATTCTATAAGAGAGCAGGCTGAGCAAGCCAGGGGAAGCAGGCAAGCCAGTAAAGAACATCCCTCCATGGCCTCTGCATCAGCTCCTGCTTNCTGNNCNNNNTNNNNTNCNNNNCNNNCNTCCTTTGGTGATNAACAGCAGTATGGAAATGTAAGCTGAATAAACCCTTTCCTCCCCAACTTGCTTCTTGGTCATGATGTTTGTGCAGGAATAGAAACCCCGACTAAGACAGTGTGGTTTTGGGGATCAAACACAATGCTCCTGCTATTTGCTCCACACTGCGGAGGCTAGGCTGACTCCATGACAGGCTTCAAATCGGCAGATCAGGACTGGGCAAGTCCAGGTAAGTGCAGGCCTCAGAAGCTGCCCTGCCACCTGGCCTGAGGCAAGGACAATGGGTCAGCAGCAGTTTCCAGACCTCCCCAACAAGTTTCCAGCCCCCAGACCCCAGTAATAGCTCACTTTGTTGTCCCGGTATCTTGTTAATGGGAGACCCCAGCATGCTGGACTTCGGTAAAATAAAACACTCTTTGCATTTACATACTGTTTGAGTCCTGAGCATCATTCTTCGCCGAATCATAGAGCCTTCCAACACCATTGCATATCCCATGCTTGTACACCTGCATCTGTCCTCATCTGTCAGATGGAGGTAGTATTTACTTTATGGGGCTGTTGGAGTGAGAAGAAAGATGCAAGACACATAGAATGTACAAAGTACCCTAAAAAGGGTCTCAGTTTCCTAGATGCCATGTGCAAAGTGGTCCCCGACACTGTGTGGCAAAACGGACACTTCAGCTCAAGTGAGGGCGGTCAGGAGAGCAGAGGCTGCTATGCTAATGACTTATACAGGGCCATGGACCCTAAGGCCCAGAGCCGTTGGTGGTTTCCCCGGAACCTACAGATACTTGGGGCTGCTTTCCCTTTCCTAACACTCTATCTTCTTCCCTGCCCTCTGAATATTCTTTTTCCATTCTCTACCCCTCGAACCTTGTAGCGCCACTATGGAACACGCCTGCTTTCTTAGGCCTTACCTCAAAAGGCGGGGTTTCCTCTCTTCCTCTTCTCCATCTCTCTCTTGGTCAAAATTGCCAAGATCTGCAGCCTACCTCCTGCTTGTTGTTCTCTCAACCTCTGACAAACAGGTCCTTGAGCTTCCTTCTGTTTACAGAAGCTTTCATTAATAAGACAGAGAACCCACTCTAGGGAATCCTGAGTTCCCCAGTGATAGCCACCCTTCACAAAGAAGGCATTTAGGTGTGGAGGGGCATACTGGTAACCTCAACACTCACAAAGCTGATGCAGGACATGGCAGGCTCCAATGCAGCTTGTAGCGCACAGAGAGAACTGCCTTGGGGTGGCAAGTGTGGGGCACCAAATTCCTGTCTTCTCTATAGCACTACTTAGTAAAGCACTCCAGTCTCTCCTACTTACTGCCAACATTCGCTCTTGACTTATAAAGTCCACTCCCAACCCTTGACTTGTTTTCAAAGACCTCCTCCCCTAACCTCCATCTGTGTTTTCCATTTCTCCTCAGGCCACATTTCCTGATCTCAGGGAAACAATTCTCATTTCATCCTGAGCTTTTCGGGCTTAGGCAGAGCTTCTTCCACCTGTGCAGTCTAACCTTCTCAGAGATGGCAGTCATTATCACAGCTATCCTTCTAGCTCTCTCACACTCTCTCTCTCCCTCCCCCTCCTCCCCCTTTCTCTCCCCCCTCTCCTTTCCCCTTTCCAGGCAACTTGAAAGGAGAGAAAGTTTAGAGTTCAGTTCAGATGACGTCCTTTTGACACACTGACTTCATCCTCTAAAAGGAATAAGGAAAGTAGTGTGTTGCTGTACTACTGGGCAGCTGCTTTTCCCAGTCCATCATTAAGAGAGGTGTGGTAGGTAGCAGGTGCCTGTAATCCCAGAACTTGGAAGATGGAGGCAGGAGGAATAGGCATTCAAGGTCATCCTCAAGTAGCAAGTAGCCAGCCTGGAATAAAAGAAACCTTGTCTTAAAATCAACACGGTCTGCAGAGATGGTTGGAGGGGCAGGGTACTTGCCTACAAGCCTTGCAACCTGAGTGTGGTGCCCAGAGCCCACCTAAAGCTGGAGAGGGTCCACTTCACAAATAATATTAAATACAAATTCCATGTACTCGACACAACTGACAGAGTGTGTGCTTATTTATTTCAACTAATGACAAATCTGCAGCTAGAGGCAGTTTGGGGATTGCTCCAAGCTGAGAAATTGACAAGACCAACTCAGGAAGCCTTGCCTTCTGATGCAGGATGCTGTTGGAACACTTGAGAAGCAGCAGAGCGTGTTTCAGACCGAGGAAATAGGGCCGGTTAGCACAGCTTTACAAGGTCTCGGTATCTAGCCCCTGTCAGATAAAGATCACTAATGACAGCCAAGGTATCATGGTAGTCACAACAAAGAATATTAAGCTGCAATGGCCACAGAAAAATTTTAAAAATCATTTCATGGGTTAAAGAGATTAGTTGAGGTTAGGTTAAACACAGCTTGGTGGTGGTGGCACACACCTTTAACCCCAGCAGTTGGGAGGCAAAGGCAAGTGGATCTCTGATTTCGAGGTCAGCCTGGTCTACAGAATGAGTTCCAGGACAACCAAGGCTACACCGAGAAGCCCTGTGTTGAAAAACCAAAAGGAGGAGGAGGAGGAAGAGGAGGAGGAAGAGGAGGAGGAAGAAGAGAGGAGGAGGGGAGGAGGAGGAGGAGGAGGAGGAAGAGGAAAAATGTTTACTACTCTTACAGATGCCCTAGATTTGGTTTCTAGCACCATACACCACCAACTCCAGCTCCAGGAGAGCCAACACTCTCTTCTGTCCTCCCAAGGCACCTGCACACACAAACATCCTTTGTTAAAAGTTATCTTTCTGATGAAGACAGAAAGGGTCCGAGATTCAGGGCTCCGCAATGAATTACTGCTAAGAGTAGAAATTTACTCAATAAACATTTAGTGCATGTTCTAGGGTAGTGAAAGGTTGAGGGAAAAGCCCAACCGTCTCAATTCCTCTGTGCGGAGAGAGGTCCAAGGCGAGAACCGGATTCCCCGAGGGCAGAGTGGGCAGGAGGACCCCGGGGAAGGATGCAAGGGGACCGTTTCACCGCCGGGTCGCGCGAGGGCGCTGCTCCCCCTCCTCGTGCGCCGGGCCCGGCGGCGCCGCCCACTCGCCTTTTCCCGGCGGAAATGCCGGGGCGATGACGGAAACCCGGAGGGAGGGAAGAGAAAGAGCGAGAGAGCCGCGGCCAGAGCGCGGAGAGGCCTGCGGGCGGCAGCGGGCGGGCCGGAGCCTCCCCCCGAGCCGAGCCGCGCCGCGCTCCCCGCTCCGCGCTCGGCGCTCCGAGCCGTGAGCCCTTCGCCGCGCCCCGGGCGCGTGGCCGGGGCCGGGCGGGGCGGGCGCTCCCGGAGGCCGGGGCCGGCGGCTGCCCGCTGGGCTTGGGCGGGGCGCGGGCTGCGCGCTCCGCGGCTCGGTGGTCCCGCCGGGGGCCGGCGGCGGGGACGCGCGGCTCGCCGCCATGGACGACAAGGCGTTCACCAAGGAGCTGGACCAGTGGGTGGAGCAGCTCAACGAGTGTAAGCAGCTGAACGAGAACCAAGTGCGGACGCTGTGCGAGAAGGTAGGCGGCCCCGCCGCGGAGGCGCGCGCGGGGGTCGGGGGGGGGGGTGGGGAAACGGGCCCTGGTCCCCCGGCTGGAGTGGGGGAACGGGGTGCGGGACCCCCAACCCCACCCCCACGCCCCGAAAACCAGGCTGCTGCAGTCCCCGGGCTCCACGGGCAACTGCCCTGAAAGTCGTTACCACCGAGCCGGGGTTAGCGTGGCGTCGATCGCTCGCAGGTGACCCACCGGCTGCAAGGAGCTTTTGTTTGCACACTAGTGGGCGTGATGGCAGGCCGAGCCTTCTCCCACGCTGAGTTTGGCGGAGGCAGGTGATTGAAGGCTGGTCTGGGCGGCCGAGTGGCTCTCGAGAGGGACGCCTTTTTCAGGAAGAAGGCAGCAAGTGCTGAGTTTGGAGACGGTGTTTACTGGCAACGATAACTGGGATAGGTGCTAGTTAGAACCGGCCACGTTACAGAAAGTTACTTCCTTTTTTTTTTTTTTTGTTTTGTCCCGTGTGTCCCTCCCGATCCCACGCTATAGCTTGCAGGTGATGGATTGGGTAAACCCTTTTTGATCGTGTCTTCTCAGCTTTCAGACATGTTTATCTATTAGTTTATTAACCACTAGTAGTTTTTTAAGCTTATATCACCTTATTTAAAGTCTGGTTTGTTTGTTTTTTTCATTCCTCTTTTATATTATGGGCTAACTCGCTTCCCTGTCTCTTCATGTTCAAGAGTCCTTCGAAAGAGTAACGGAGCTAAGTATTCAAGTCAGGGTCTACATTTTTTTCCCAGAAGTTAGGATCCTACCAAAGGATTTTGGTTATCCGTCTGATACAGGCACTCCTTACTTGGGGTGGGGAGTGATAGATAGATGGCCCTTGGTGTGTTTTTTTCTTCAAGTTGACCATGGCCTTTGTGTGTTAAATAAAAGTACTTAGCACAGGAGAGTTTCTTTCTTCAAAAAGAACCCTGGAGAAAAGGGTGTGTCCCTCAGAAACTGTTTGAGGATCGTCTCAGTTAACTTTTATTTATCTTGTGTGATAACCTGTAATTTCGGTAAGTCTTCAGATGCTCTCTCTCAAGCCGAAGCATCACTGAGCTGTCCAGCTTGGAAATTGAGTCAGTCAACCTTATTGTAGTTGTGACATCCAACCTATAATCCAAGAGGTGGCTGAATCAGGTTACGTGTTTCCGTTTGACTTCCTAATCATTTTAGGATACACTCTTACAGAAGGTTGTACCTCGACGGTGAAGTAACACACTGAAGTCTTAAACTCTCAGGAAGGTTTATGAGTCTTCTAAGTATGGATTACCAGTTAGTAGCAACATCCAGTGTTTTTGAATTTACAGCTTAGGCTGTAGGTCTCTTTTCTTTGCATATCTCCACGAACTCAGAGTGTCACCCACGGCTTTGTCCTCTAGCCCAGAGGATGGAGTTGCCAGTGGGAGAAATAGCTGGCTTCATGGCCTGTTCATGACCCTGGTATGCCCTTGTGCGTATGTGCCTGTGTGTACCTGTATGTTTTCTTCCCCCTGGTGGTCTGGTCCCATTTTATAATAGGTTTGAAGATTTATTCATTTTTAATTGTGTGGCTGTGTGCTTAGTGTTGAATGAAACCTGAGGAAGCCAGCGGTGTCAGATTCCCAGGAGCCGTCTGTGACGAGTGGTGGTGAGCCACCTGATGCGGGATCTGGTCACTTGAAAAAGTAGCACAAGTTCTCAACTGCTGAGCCATCTCCATCTCCCCTATTTAAGTTCAGCCAATCAGAATTCCCTGCTGCCCCACCTCGAGCTAGCTGCCAGTGCACATCTGATGCTTCTCTGTGAGGCCGGGATGGTGATGCTTAACAGTCTCTGGGTGGGACGTATCAAGAGCTGCTCATGTACAATCCCGACAGGAACAAGCACTCGGTGACTGTTAAGTGAGAAAGGATGTGTTCTGGTCTCATCTCAGTTGTCACTCTTGCTTTAGTGGGACTTCTGGGGACTGTAGTTGAATGGAGATTTTGTGTCCATCGGCCGTGTGTTTCCTATTGTCTTCAGCACACAGGTTACCAGGTTCACAGCAATGCTGTAAAGTAGACACCCTTACTTCCCACTCTGCCCTTCCTGAACTAGAAAGCCTCGTAGGAAGGTTGTAACAGAGACCAGCTTCATGCAGCCACCTACTATTCATTCCTTTTAGCTAGTTTCTTAAAGGTTTTGTTTTTAATTGATTTGTGTGTGCGTGCATATGTGTGCACATTAATTTTGTATGGTGTGTTTGTGAGTGCACATGGGGAGGTAAAAAAACAACTTGTGGAGAATGCCACTTTTATGTGGGCTCCGGGGGTCACATTTTAGTCTTCAGGTTTGAGCATCAAGCACCGTTAGCTGCTGAGCCATTTCTCGGGATATTTACCTTTTTGCGAGAGAGAGAGAGAGAGAGAGAGAGAGAGAGAGAGAGAGAGAGAGAGAGA
>NC_034608.1:50765550-50790450 GCF_900095145.1 Mus pahari
TTTTTCGAGGCAGGGTTTCTCTGTATAGCCCTGGCTGTCCTGGAACTCACTTTGTAGACCAGGCTGGCCTCGAACTCAGAAATCCACCTGCCTCTGCTTCCCAAGTGCTGGAATTAAAGGCATGCGCCACCACGCCCGGCCCAATTTTTTAATAATGTGACTTTTAGATTTTTGTTTGCCATACCACTCTATAGAAAGCGACATTGTAAGGAGATAGTTTTCCCCCCGGACGTTAAATTCCTGCTCTGATTTAGCTTGGCAGCTGAGGCGACTGAAATCAAGGTGAGAGTGGTTAAGGCCCTGTCCTGGGGTCATGGCGGTAGACCTCATGGAAGTGTCATTGGGGAGAAACTGCCAGAGTTCCTGCTCAAGAGATACGCCGGGCTTCTGAAGTGAATTTCTGTCACTGTAGAATTGTTGACCTACAGTGGTGAGGCCTGCCTTCTGAGACCACAGGCTTGATACACTCACCTCTGTTAGCATCCACATTCAAAGCTAATCGTGACCTGGCTCCTTTGAACATAAATACTGCCTCTGGGACTGCTTCCTGCCATGGCAGGGTGCACGACAGCTTTTAAAGATGGTGTGCCACACTGCCTGTCTGGCCCTGTCCAGGACAGTCTGTGACTAGAACTATATTTATCTCTCGTCTTGGGAAAACTTTAAAAAAAGATTGACCTGTTAAGATTTTATTCTATAACTGAAGACTGGTTTGTGATGCTGAGCCATGAGGGGAGGGGGAAGGCTTAGGAGGATGGGGGTAGGGAGGGTTTGGGGGTTGGGCTGGTTTCTGTGTGACAGATATCCATTTTAGTCTTTACTCAGAAAATCTGGGGCTTGTGTAGAAATACGTGCAAATTCTAGGCCATTAAAGGCTAGGCTCACAATAAAAACAACAGTAAATTTAAATTCTCTGAACTGGGGCTATGTCTCATGGCTCTGCCTTCAAAGCTTTGGCATGCGCAGACATTTCAGGTTTTACTTCATAATGTGAAAGAGCATATTCTTCACTTCTGAAGCAAAATTATGTTGCTGAAGATGAGATTGTAGAAATAGAACTTGTGAATTGAGATAATTGATTATTCTCTGTGATAGATGTAACTTTTTAAAAAAGACAAGTGGTTTTAGCTGGTCATGTGCGCACTTCTTTAATCCCGGTGCTCTAGAGGCAGAGGCAGGTGGATCTCTGAAAAGAGGTCAGCTTGGCGTACTTAGTGACTACATGAAGAAGACCTTGTCTCCAAAAAGAAAAAGAAAAGAAAAGGGAGTTTTAGCTGCTAAACATCCTAACTGGCTTCATAGCACGTTCCAGGGCAGCCCGAGCTACACAGTGAAACCCTGTCTCAGGAAACAAAAGCAAAAGATGCACACAAACAAACGAGAGCCCTAACTGGTGTTCATTTTATTCCGGTTTTTATTTGGGTCAGGGTCTCACTACAAAGTCTGGATGGCCTTGCCATGGTGGACAGATTAATCTCAAACTGCTGAAGTCCCACCTGCCTCCACCTTCGCCTCCCTGAGCACCGAGGTTTCACGTGTGGGACACTGTGTCCTCGTGGCAAATTTACTTTAAACTTTTAGTTGAAAAGCTTTAATGCCAGCCTTGATGGTCCATTGATAAAGAGATGTAGAGATACAGAGATGTAGAAAATGTTTCTGACTGTACCGAAGAATGGTGTGGTTATAGTGGAATTTGAAGTTAAAGACCCAGTCTACTGACTGAACAATCATTGTTCTTCAGTCTGTCTGAGCCACTCTGTCCTTAAACTAACAGGTAAAGCATTTAAACAACAAGAGAATATCAGAAACTAGTGACTAGAAAGTGGATATTGTTAAATCAGGTAATTTCTTGACTTTATATGTGATTTGTAAAATATACTATGTGGGGGGAAAATCTACACTTATATAGATAAAGATGTTTACTTGTAAAATTTGTTTTCGTTGAATGGTTTTATATGCAGCGTAAACCTTTGTTCTAATTTGAACATCTTCCAGTAAATTTTCCTTTTTTTTTTTTTTTTTTTTTTTCGGTTTTTTTGGGGGGGTTTGGCTCTGGTTGACTCTGCAGTGGGGGGGGGGGGGGGGGGGGGGGGTTCAGACTGACTAGATAGCCCATCCCTGAGCCACGCTGACAGACTAGCCAAAGCGCCAGGAGACTGGCCTCACCTGTGTTAAGGAGGGATTTTTTTAGTTGTTTTGAATTGATTTTTTTCATTCTTAAGTAAATGTAATGAAATGGAAACCTAGCTGAGTTGTTAAAAGTAACTTATATAAGGGCTGAGAGAAAGCTCAGCCGTTACAAGTACTTGCTGCTCTTGCAGAGGAGAACTGGGTTTATTCCCCAATCCCACATGACAGCTCACAACTGAACTCTGGTTCCAGGAGACCCGGTGCCTTCTTGTGACCTCCTCAGGCACTAGGCACAAATGTGGTGCACAGACAAAACACTCGTAAACATAATACATCTAAAAAACACTTTTGGAGTAACGTATATGAAAACACATTTTGGTCGTGGGGTGGTGGCGCACACCTTTAATCCCAGCACTTGGGAAGCAGAGGCAGGTGGATTTCTGAATTCTGGGGCTACACAGAGAAACCCTGTCTTGAAAAACCAAAAAAAAAAAAGTAAAGAAAAGAAAACACATTTTTTTCTCATACTATTATTAGTATTTAAATGTTACCTTTTCCTGAACATTACTTTTCAAGTCTGAATTTTTTTTAATGGTCATATTAATCTTGGGAAGGATTAATGGTGTAGATTGTTCCCTTCCTGGGAAGAGAGAGCTCAAGGTTAGACTTGATTCAGTAACAGTTATGCATTGACCATTCACAGACTTTAAAAGAAGTAATACCATTTGTCACTAATCGTGATGAAAACTAATCATGTTCACATAATTTGCAGACTAGCAGTAAAAATTTTATTTGAATTGCTCACAAAATACTGATGGGGACCTAGGCAAAGTTGTTGTCATGAGGACCTGAGTTAGGGCCCCCAGCACCCATGTAAAAAGGTAGCTATGAAGGGCGGGAGACAGAGTCCTAGGGGCTTGCCTGGCCAGCCACCCAGCCTGATAGGTGGGCTCCAGGTTCAGTGAGAGACTTTGTCTCAGAAACTAATACAGAGACCAGTAAGGACACCTGATGCCACCCTCTTCCAGATGTGGTTTAGCCGTTAGAGTGGTCATTTGGAGGTTTATCTGCACCGCACCGCACCGCACCGCACCGCACCGCACCGCACGCGTCATTCTTACGACAGGATAAAAGTCCATTGTGTGGATATAGAAGTGTGGCTGCTTATGTAGTTGGTACTTTTTGAAATCTGTTTTTGAAGCTTTTTAAATGTTACATTTTTAGGCATGCATTGTAATACACACTTACACCTTTAAAGACTGAGACAGGAGGACTGAGTTTAAAGTCAGTCTGGGATATATGGTAAAACTGTCTCAACAGAAGCAAAGAAGGCACTGGTCCAGAACTTGCTTAGAGATGTCAGCATGCGGGCTTCAACCTACCTAGCAGCTCGAATATCTGTAGCCTCTCCTGTCTTCGAATATCTGTACCCTCTCCTGTCTTCCTCAGGCACCAGGAACACACGTACATATATGCAGGCAAACAACTGCACATTACAGACAGGTAGCTATTGAAGCTATTCCCCCCCCCCTCTTTTTTATTTTTTGGTTTTTTGAGACAGGGTTTCTCTGTATAATCCTGACTGTCCTGGAACTTACTCTGTAGACCAGGCTGGCCTCAAACTCAGAAATCTACCTGCCTCTGCCTCCCGAGCGCTGGGATTAAAGGCGTTCAGCAAATACAGACGGTTAGCAATTACAAAAGCACTGTAAAGTAAGTGAGTTACTGTATCTTCAGCCTGACCTAACCAGGAAGTAATGGGAGGGACATTGAGTTTGAGGAGTTCATGGAGAAAGCTGCTTTTTCCTGAAGAGGAAGGCCAGCTGGGGGCTTTCTCTGCCCCTCTGAGCTAGCAGGCTCTCACCCCAGCATCTGAACGATTGGGATTTTGTTAAAAACAAAGATGGGGCTGGAGAGATGGCTCAGCAGTGAAGAGCACTGTCTGCTCTTCCAGAGGTTCTGGGTTCAATTCCCAGCAACCACATGGGATCACAACCATCAATACTGGGATCTGATGCCTTCTTCTGGCATGCAGGAGCACATGCAGAGGTGGGGGCAGGGAGAACACTCATATGCATAAATTAAATGTCTAAGAAAAATGACAGATATATAGGAGAAAGATAACATATATTTTATTTTGGACACAGTTTTCCCTGACGACCATTAGCTTACCTTATTTGTTTGTCGATTGTTTTGTTTGTGAGTTAGACCTTTCAAGGTAGCCAAGGCAGGCCTGTAACTCACTGTACAAGCTGGGCCGGTCTCCTGACTGCTGGGAGTGTGGGCATGCTCAGGGGGCCGTGCTGTAACCTCAGCTCTGTGTGATCCTTCATGTGCAATGATGGGGTGTTGGTGATGCTTTGTTTACATTAAAGCATCCTAGGATTAGCATCCTAAAACAGTTCACATTGATCCTGGTCAGGGCACACCTCCATAACTTGCTTTTTTTTTTTTTTTAATTATGGTTTTTCGAGACAGGGTTTCTCTGTGTAGCCTTGGCTGTCCTGGAACTCACTCTGTAGACCAGGCTGGCCTCGAACTCAGAAATCCGCCTGCCTCTGCCTCCCGAGTGCTGGGATTAAAGGCGTGCGCCACCACGCCCGGCTCATAACTTGCTTTTTAAGCCACTGTGGTGCTTGGCATTTAGACACTTGCTGTTGTTAAACTCGGGGTTAATTTCCTTGCTTGAAGGGGGAGGGGCGTTGGCTAGAGCTGCGGCTCAGTTGGTAGGGTGCTTAAGGTGCAAGCCCGCAAGCCCGGTCTGGGCTTGGTCTCAAGCACCTCGTGTTGGAGGCAGAGGGATCAGAAGTTTTCAGGTTATTCGCTACTATATATCGAGTTAGAAGCCAACCTGCCTTAATTAGACCAAACTTAAAAGAAAAAACAGTAAGTCATGTATGGTAAGGCCTACTAGTGGTGTAGGAAGAGAGCTTATATTAACTATACCATTTTGGTTGAGCTGGGTTGATGCCGTGTGGCCATGGCTGGCCGAAAGCTCCGGACCCTGCTGCTTCAGCCCCGAGTGCTGGAGGGTAGCAGCCATGTACTTCCTACCATGCTTGACAGTCCTCTAGAATGTTCACTTTTTACTTACTTTTACATATGAGTGTTGTGCCTGTATGTATGTCTATGTGTCACGTGTGTGCCTAAGCCCTTTAGAGATCATTGGAGCCCCTGGAACTGGAGTTGCAGACAGTTGTGAGCCACCATGTAGATGATAGAAACCGAATCCAAGTCCTCTGCAAGAGCAGGTGCTTAACCACTGAGCCATCTCTTTAGCCCCGCTGTAGACTTTTAAAACTTCATGAAAGACATTTGTTTCAGAGGTTGTCTGGTTTTTGCTTTCTATGAATTTGCCTGGAGTGTTAGAGGTATGTGCTGTAGCAGTTCATTCATGTGTAGAAGGGAGAGATTGTGTGTTCGGTCAAAAGCAAGGATCTTAGCCTTGGGGTATGTTACAGCTGTGGAGTCCCCGTTGGCCACAGAGGGAGTGACAGTTAAGTACACACTTAGACCCAAGTCGACATTTTTTTTTACAGAGATGAAAAGGGAAAGAATGGCTGGCGGACTTCAGTGTCGTATTTGCAGCAGTAGTTCTGGCTACCAACTTGTATATTTACCACATACAGGTTTTTTTTGGTTTTGTTTTGTTTTGTTTTTTGAGACTGGGTTTCTCTCTGTTGCCCTGGAACTCACTCCGTAGACCAAGCTGGCCTCAAATTCAGAGAGATTCACCTGCCTCTACCTCCCCAGTGCTGGGTTTAAGGGTGTGCCTCCTTGCCCAGCTGTCAACTGTGGTCTTAATCCACATTACAGCTTTAAATCTGGTCGTATCTGTGTCCTGGAAATAATCAAATTTCTGTTGCTGCGTCATAGTAAAAACTGGATAATTACATTCTTAGAACTGCTTCTGACTCCTTTTGTGCATATGTTATAAATCTATACATACTTCTCAGGTGTTGTTACTATATTGAGTAACTATCAGTCTAGAACTGCCTCCCTGGCTTGTTAATTAAAATAAACCTTCAGTTAACATTGCTCATGCACGTACAAGTAATTTCAGTAATGTGGTAATGAGAACATAGTTTGTCACAGAACTGAGAATCAACCTTCAGAGAAATTCAGTTGAGGAGGGGGAAAAAACAGTTGTTTTTACTTTATACACAGGAAGGACAATGACTTCATGCTCTAGGGATGCAGGGTCCAGACACCTAGTACCTAAGGGTAGAAAGACCTTAGGTTACACGGTTACATTAGCACCATGAAGAGGATCTCGGCTTCCTTTTCTTCTAAGTAATCCTAGGCCAGCCAGTAGGAATAGTCTATGCTCCACTGTCCACAGCTCTTGGGGAGTCACCCGGCTGACCTAAGCATCTTTTGAATGAAAAGTTGAGGACCTACGCTTGTGAATTTTGCAGAAGAGGTTAGAGCTCTCGTCAAAATTGGCTTAAAAATGGTCTAGAGCACTGCTGTTGGAATAGCTGTCCCTGCTTAGAGCTGCCTCAAAACAAAAGAGGGTGGAATGGGGCTTAATGGGAGAGCACTTGTCTAGAATATCCAACAGCTGGGTATACCCAACTGGTTAGGTCAGGCTGAAGATACAGTAACTCGCTTACTTTACAGTGCTTTTGTAATTGCTAACCGTCTGTATTTGCTGAAGGGAAGGTGTGTGCCACAGCATGAAGGTGGAGGGCGGAGGACAACTTTCGGGTGTCCGTTCTCTCGCACAGTCAGCCCTGAGCCATCTCTAGCCCCAGAATTCTAGCCTACTGCAGCTTTGTTTTTATATCAATATCCCAGATCAGAACCCTGTACTACAGTAGGACATCCCGTTGATTTCCGTTCTTATTGCACTGTGTTAGGCTGTTTGGCGTCTCCCACCTCCCTCTCTCCTGCCTCCCTCTCTCCCTGCCTTCCTCTCTGCTGTTTCGCTCTTTCCTGCCTCCGTGCTTAGTGCTTGCAGACAAGTATGATTTGATTGCATGCTTTGTTCTGTGATGGATGGCAGCAGTTTGTGACAAACATGCCACAGCAAGATGGTATAGACATTAGTTACTGGCCAGTGTACCTCCTGCAGCACACTCAGTGACATTATTGGTTTAAGTTTGTTTGTTTGATTGTTTTTAATTAAGCAGATCATGTGGGTTTGTGACTTGGCATTTTCCCTCATATATCAAACACACTTAGTTAATGCCATCAAAGATCTAGTATTCCATTCTCTGGACAGACTATGTTTATTTTCATAAGAATCTAGAAGAGAAGTTGCCTTTTTCAGTAGTGTTGTATTACATGAGCTCATGGCTTAATGAACATTTGGGTAATTTGTACTTTTCTATTAACACCTGCTGCCCCTCCAGGGACCTGTGTTCAGTTCCCAGTGCACATGTCAGGCACCTCACAACCACCTGCAGCTGCAGCCCCAGGGGTCAGGTGCCCTCTCTGCTTCCACTGGCACCGGGACACATGGGCACACAGACACAAGTAAACACACAGTAAAGATAAGGCCTTTCGGCAGAGGAATAACACAGCCGTGGATAGTTGAAACAAATTTCATTTTGATTCCTACCAGCACCTCATAAGGGCTCCAAGTTCTCTGCATCTTTGTAGACATGCCATTTCCAGATTTTGCTATTACAGCTATAACTCAGCTAGCTCTTTGTAGGGTATTGGTTTATTTTATACTTCCAAGTGGTTTTCCCCCAGATTTTTTAGATAGATAAGAAATGCTGTTAAATTTGTAACTGAGTCTTTTCATTTATTTTCCTTTTCTAACAGGCTAAGGAAATTTTAACGAAAGAATCAAATGTGCAAGAGGTCCGCTGTCCTGTTACCGTCTGTGGAGATGTGCATGGCCAATTCCATGACCTTATGGAACTCTTCAGAATTGGTGGGAAATCACCAGATACAAACTACCTATTCATGGGGGACTATGTGGACAGAGGATATTATTCTGTGGAGACTGTGACTCTTCTTGTAGCATTAAAGGTATGCTTGATGAATATAGGGTGGGGGTGAACTTGAAAGGAGGCCAAAGGCAAAAGAATGTCAGTGTTGCCTGTATCGTTTTAATTTCATGGTGTGTTTGGCCTTAAATAATAGTTGACTTTACATCTTTTACAGAGAGATAAAAGTCCATGCCTTAAAACTTGTCCATTTCTGTATAACTCACGGTTGTCCATAACTGAACTCTGTGAATTAATATTTGATTTCATTACTTACCACCCTTCATATGGAAACATTAAACAAGTCTTTTTACTTGGTGGTTCCTCTGCCTTCCTGTTCTCACTGCCCTGCACCCCGCACCTCACACCTCAGCCTTCAGGATCTGCTCCTTTCATCCCTGCTCGGGCTGTGAGATGAACCTCAGCTCCTGTCTGTTCTGGCGTGCCACTTCCCTGTTCCCAGAGTCCTCTTTGACTCCATACAGTCGTGAGAGTCAAACTCATTAAACACTGCCCGGCTCTCCTGTAGTCTACTGACTTGACTTCCTGTAAGTCACAGCAGAAGTGGCTCCTCTCAAAGACTATTTTTATTTTTATTCGTGCTCTGGACTTTGTCACTCTCACTCTCTCTCTTTCTTTCTCTCTCTCTCTCTCTCTCTCTCTCTTTCTTTCTCTCTCTCTCTCTCTCTCTCTCTCTCTCTCTGGTTTCCTCACGAGATTTCTCTGGCTGCTTCCTTCTTACTACTCCTGCTCAGACTAAGCAAATGCTTAGGACTTTTTAGATTTCAGGTGACTACATGTCCATAATGAGCTGCTTATCGTAGGGAACCTGAGTCTAAGCATAAAATCCACTTGATGTATATATAGCCTGCATACCTAGTCTTAAATTTAATTTAAAAATGGACAAAAGAACTATTTAAAGAAATGGATTTGCAGTTAAAACTAACACAGTACGGGAGAGCCTTGATTGTACCATGGTTTCTTTGCCTTGTCTTTCAGGTGCGCTATCCAGAGCGCATCACAATATTGCGAGGAAATCACGAAAGCCGGCAGATCACACAAGTGTATGGCTTTTATGATGAGTGCCTACGGAAGTACGGAAATGCCAACGTGTGGAAATACTTTACAGATCTCTTTGATTATCTTCCACTTACAGCTTTAGTAGATGGACAGGTGCGCATGTGTGTGATGGGGCCTTGCAGGAAGAGCTTGAATGTGGGGAAACAGTCACTATTAGGAATTCACGTGCACGTCTCTTTGGCTTATTTTGTTTGTTTAATACAGTGCTGCAGAGTTGAACCTGGGGCCATGGTGTCAGGTGCTAAGCAAGTGTGCTACCCCTGGGCTACAGCCCCATGATTTGGTTAGTTTAGTGGCAGTGGTTGTTTTTTGGGGTTTGTGTGTGCCTGTTTTGGAGAGAGTCTCACTAAACTACTCAGGCTTGAGACTTAACTGTACCCCCAGCATGGCTTGGTACTGTGATTATGCCTTGTGTTCCCAAGTAGCTGGGGTTCTGGGCTCCAGTCACCAAGCCCCGCTTTCCCTGGCTTTAAAGTCTTCTGGCCAAAGAAGATATGTGCCCTAATGTGTGCTTTTTAAATTTAGAAAACAGTATAAAAAATGCTTAAGTCTTTGGGTATATATATTATTAGTAACACAAGATGTTATTAGAAATTGTGCTCGTATTACTATGTTCCTGGCTATCATTAGTAACTTTTTATTCCTATCTATCTTCATGATAACAAGTATCACATATTACATCTTTTCTTATCAAGGGTTCTCTGTTCCCAGCATAGTAAGTTTTGACACAGGATTCCTATTTCAGTATTTAGAAGCTTCCTGGTGAGCTGATTGAAATTCATATATAAAACCCAGAGTAAAACTTGAGTGTTAGTGGGACTTTAATCCCTGCACTCAGTCAGCAGAGGCAGGCGGATCTCTGAGTTCGAGGCCATCCTGGTCTACAGAGTGAGTTCCAGTACTGACAAGGCTACACAGTGTTCTTGAAGGTGTAACAGATACTCTTTGGCTTGCTAGTCTGAATATAATTTAATTATAACAGTCCATATTTTCCCAGCCTTGAGTTTGGATGCTACAATAATTGAAATGACAATACTTTGCCTATACTTGCTAACTTGTAAATGTATAAGTTGCTAAATTTTAATTTAAATTGTTCAAGTAACAGTCTTTATTAGCCTTAAAGTTAAGAACAAATTCATTTAGAAAGATAATAGTAATAGTATTGGTGGTGGATCTAATTTTAAAATTTGGTTCATACATTGGTAGAACTTTTATGTATTTCTTATACAATCAGCACTCCCCAACTCATCAGTCTTTACTGTTTTTGAAATATTTATAAGAAACAAAACAGCCAGCCTACACACACCATTGTGACATTGTAACAGGCTATCATGTATGACACCATTGTGGCAGGTTATCATTTATGAAATGTTATTACTGGAAGACACCTCAGAAATCAAGTAGATAAAACAAATGGTACACAGAGTCCTGGAAGGAAGTGACAGGCTTAGGTCCTTCATAGTGTTCACTATATTGGTACCAGCAAGCCAGATGTAAATATCGTATGTGTAGTGTGTGTGGACAAGCATGTGGGGCTGGAGGCAGCTGTCGTAACTTGGTTGATCTGCACATTGCTTTTGAGGCAGGGTTTCTCACTGAACCTGGAGCTCACGATTCAGGTAGCAGCCTGGTCAGAGACACCCCTGTGTCTCCACTGAGCTTCCATGCAGTGCTGTTGTGCCTGGCTTTTTACGTCAGTGCTGGGGCTCAGTTGCCTGTATGGCAAGCTCTTGACTGGCTAGGCCATCTAGCACCACATCTGCTTTGTGGTGGTTTGGGGACTTTTTTTTATATTTGTTTACGGGGAAGGGAGGTTGGCCTACATCAGAATGAAGTTATCAGGCTTTACAGCAGCATTTGCTAAGCCTTTAAGAAACAAGGGGGAGGGGGGACCTCAAAATCCTCACCGGTGGACATGATGTACCTGCCTATAATCCCAGCACTCAGGATTATAGAGCTTCTGTCTCCAATATCAAAAAATAAAATAAAACTGAAGCCTTATGCTTAATGTGTAAGTTCAATAGCTAACCAAATATAGCAAGCACAAAAAGATAAAACCAATTTGGGGGGAGGGTGTCTATATCTGTGATTTAAAATTCAGTGCTAATTTTTTTTAGAAAATCCATTAACTGTCTCCTTTAGTTAGGGACACATTACAAACCTGAGCAGAGCCAGGAGAAAAGGCTGATAATGGTCATACAGATCTATTCAGGAGAAAAGGCTGATGGGGTCATATAGATCCATTCGGGAGCTTTGGGCAGACTTTTGAATCCTAAGCTAGCCTGGGCTGTATACACTATTGACCCTGTCAGTGAACGAATACAAAACTGTTCACTAAAATATTTATTATTCTCTTTGATTCATAGTCTAGTCCTTGAATAATAAGAGGATAGTCCTGAGAAAAAATTTTAAAATGCTTATATTATCCCACTTTCTGTCAGAAGTACTGTAGATACATTCTATAGTAAAGGGAACTGAAGACAACTGGGAGGTGGCCAGGGGCGACCAACATTTTCTTCCTAATTTGTATACACATAAAGTACGTGTTTTGCAAGCATGAAGGCTGGTGTTGAGGTGCCTAGCAGCCGTGGAGGGCACAGTGCCGACCTGTGACCCCTCTCCTGTGATGGGATGATGTGGTTAGCTGTCTAACCACACCAGCAAGCTCTGGTGAGTGAGGTGGAGTGATCGGAGACATCCAGTACCAACCTTAGGCCTGCACATATATGTGCACCCACTTACATGTAGACGGGCAAACTACATGCAGTTAGCAGGTGTACAGGAGAGGCGACTCGGTGAGTCAAGTGTAAGGAGAGAGAGAGCCCCAAAGCTGCCCGATCTCTGTTAGATGTGCTCTGCACACCCTACAGTGAGAAACGAGTGTGTCAGGGAACTAAAGGTGGCAAACTATACAGGGGAAGTGTATGTAAAAGTGGTTATGTGCTCAGTAAACCTGAGGAAAACCAAAAAACCCTATAGTAATCTACAACGGGAATCAGTAGGATGTTAATGTTGTGAAAGAAACCAAGTTTTAGGTGTCAGATGTGTGACCTCAAACGCAGTGACAGGTGATGAGCACCCTGTGCAGCAGAAGCACTGTATGGACACCACACTGCGGCTCAGACTAGAGCGTGCAGGCCCTCCCACCCCCAGTCCCACAGATGGGGTAGGAGAAGAGCCCTCGTCGCTGGAACTGCTTTGGAGGTTATTGCTGGTGATTTGACTCTGCTTTGCATTGTATGTCACAAATCTTTCAGTTAATAATACCGTTTGGAAAAAGAAAAAGCTGTCATGACTAACATTTGCAACTGCTACTTAACTGTTCATTCATTTAGCAATTATAAAAACAAAAACATTTTCTTCTCAATTGAAAAACAGATATTCTGCCTCCACGGTGGCCTCTCCCCATCCATAGATACATTGGACCACATAAGAGCCCTGGATCGCTTGCAAGAAGTTCCACATGAGGTGACTTTGCATTTACTTCATTTGTTTTGATTTTAAGGAGAAAAAAAGTGTAGTCACATGTGGGAAGGATAACTCAATTAAGTATCATAACTCATAGTGCACACGTGTTCTTTCTCCTTGTCCAGGGCCCAATGTGTGATCTCTTATGGTCAGATCCGGATGACCGTGGTGGCTGGGGCATTTCTCCACGTGGTGCTGGCTACACATTTGGACAAGACATTTCTGAAACATTTAACCATGCCAACGGCCTCACACTGGTGTCTCGTGCTCACCAGCTTGTAATGGAAGTATGTACTTTTCCTGCCCTCGTGGTGTGTGTGTGCATCTGTAATAAGGCTTCTTGACTTAGAATGTAGGAACCAGGCCCCATCACTGACATCCAAATCTCCATGTGTATTCTGTCAAGGCCGTTGTCTGTTGTAACCAGTGTTTCAACCAGAATGTTTCCATCAGTAATTCCTACTTCTCAAACCCTTGGGTCAGATGATTGAATTTTAAGTTTTGCAGTGTGTATAGCTTAATCCAAGTTACCCATGGAAGTAATTTTTCAGATTTTATGATATAAGAAATATCTTTCTAAATCTGGGCATGGTGGGTGCTTGTAATCCCAATATTTGGAAGACCAAAGCAAGAGGTCATGAGTTTCGTGCTATCTGGAATCAATAAGGAAATACTCTTTTTTTTTTTTTTTTTTTTTTTTAAGATTTATTTATTTATTATGTGTGAGTACACTGTAGCTGTCTTCAGACACCCCAGAAAAGGGAATCAGATCTTACTACAGATGGTTGTGAGCCACCATGTGGTTGCTGGGATTTGAACTCAGGACCTCTGGAAGATCAGTCAGCGTTCTTACCCTCTGAGCCATCTCTCCAGCCCGATAAGGAAATACTCTTAAATAAAATACCTTCAGTAGGGACTGGAAAGATGGCTCAGCAGTTCAGAGCACATTGCTCTTCCAGAGGATGCTCACTTGAGTTCAGTGAGACGATTATTACATGCTGCTTTTGAGGTGCACACTGAGGAGTGTGCTTGCTGTGTCCTTGCTACATTTCACCAAGGAGGTTTGAAAGCTCTTTGTCCACTGCTGGTTATATTCCGTGGCCACTCAGTTGAGGTAGCAGTTGCTGGATTTCTCCTGTTGTGTTAGCTGTGTCACTACTAAAGGAATAAATGAGAACGGAGTCCCTCTAACCAGCAGGTGGTGGCTTTAAGAGGTAGCGCAAACTTCACCAGCCTAGAGCAGGCGAGGAGTAGGGTGGGGCGCCGTACAAAGCACACACACATAGTGACAGTGAACTTCATTATACTGGCAAGCACAGGTGGTGACTGAAGATTTTTGGAGAAAAAATAAAGTGGAATGACTAAGCTTTAACATTCCTAAAAGTCCTGAGATTCCAAAATTGGAAAGTAATCAAAATTCAGCTATTTGAGACAAAACTGAAACATTTAACATAACATGGGAATGGTGTATTATGTGTCAATACCACCTAACGTCACCAGTGTCGTGAGGCAGAGGCTCTGACACAGGTGACCAGGAGAGTGTCAAGGTTACTGCTTAGCGTTGGCTCAGCGCTCTGGGAGACCGTATTCTAAGTTGGCATTTGCCTAATACTAGCTTCAGGCAAACTTCATAGCAAACTTTTGAAGCCAGGCTCATTTCTATCTTGTCTCAGCACGTGGGCAATTGCAAGTTTGAAAACAGGGCAGCCTAAATGGCAGAATTCTTCCTGAAAATAAAATAAAATACAACAAAGTTCATGAAGGAAACTGGGGAAGTTCAGTGTGCACCCTAAGTTAAAGTGTAGGTTAAGAAAAGCTGTATGGTCACTAAGGTATATAATAGAATATTGTACCTAATAATTGTTTAATATTCTGAGCAGTTGCATAAACTGTTAGATTATAGAAGGTAATGATTTGATCTGTGTCAGGATTGGATTTTATAGTGAAACAATGACCTTTTTACTGTTGCAGGGATATAACTGGTGCCATGATCGGAATGTGGTCACCATTTTTAGTGCGCCCAATTACTGCTACCGTTGTGGGAACCAGGCTGCTATCATGGAATTAGATGACACTTTAAAATACTCGTTGTAAGTAATTTTATGTTTTAATTGTATGTGATGACTTTGAGAGGAAAAAGTAAGCTCAGAGCCCAGCCTTGGGGGCTGGAGAGGGGGTTCATCAGCTCAGAGCCCACAGACAACCACACACGTGTGCAAATGCCAGTCAGACCCATACATGCATGCATGAAGAGAGACAGGAAAGAGCTCTGCTTATGGCAGGGTAGGAGGAGGTTGGTAGAAGGGGTGTGCAGACCCTCTTCCCTAACCTTGAACTCGAGAACTTTCTGGTGTGCAGCGCTCACAAACCACGGCCTCCTGCATTGCTAGGCCACCGCTATAGAAAAGTGGGTTGTTTGGTTTGGTTTTTCAAAACAAGATTTCTCTTTGTAGCTCTGGCTGTCCTGGAACTCACTCTGTAGACCAAGCTGGCCCCAAATTCACAGAGATCCACCTGCCTCTGCCTACAATTTATTGAAAATTTCCCAAGAGCTTACAGCTAATAGAAAAACATTTAAGAGAACCATAAGCCAGGTGTGGTGGTAAAAGTCCTTAATCCTGGCACTCAGGAGGCAGAAGCAGAGATGGGTTTGTGCCAGTCTGGTATAAGCTGTACATGAATTCCAGGACAGCAAGGACTACAGACAGATACCCTGTCTTGGAAAGACAAACAAGACTCAGACAAAAAGGAACTTGCCCGTTATAACTATCGGGGCCTGGGAAGTGCCTTGGTGGCCAGGAACACAGTTGACCTTCCATGGATACCAACTTCATTCCCAGCCCAGCGCTTACACTGCAGCTCACAACCACCTCTAATTTCAGTTCCAAGGATCTGACACCTTAAGTATCCACATACACGTAACTGAAAGTGACTTTTGGGGGGCTGCAGAGATGGCTCAGAGGTTAAGAGCACTGACTGCTCTTCCAGAGATCCTGAGTTCAATGCCCAGCAACCACAAGGTGGCTCACAACCATCTGTAATGGGATCTGATGCCCTCTTCTCATGTGTCTGAAGACAGCTACAGTGTACTCATATACATAATTGAGCCTTTTTTTAAAAAAGTGACTTATTTTAGGTTTAATAAAGCCTTTACTACTAGGGGTTTATGGCCTTATTGGTAGTGTTTATCCTAGCATACATGAAGCCCTGGGTTCAAGCCCAGCATTTTGTAAACTGGCCATGGTGATGCACGTCTGTACTCCTAGGACTTGGGAGATGGAAGCAGGTTGATTTGAGTTCACAGCCAGACTGGAGTACATAAAACACTCGCTGGGCATGGTGCCACTTGTGTGCCTGTAATCCCAGTACTGACAAGGCAGAGCCGGGGACATCAGAACTTCACAGCCTGCTGGGAGTTTATGGCCACTGTAGGCCAAATGAAACCATGTCTCAACTACAGCGCCAAAAAATGGGGTATACAGCCTGACTCCTGACTGCTGTGAGTGTTTGTGTATGCCTGTGGTTGCATCCTCTCAGGACTGTTTGGAGAAGGAAAACACAAGTAGGATTTATCCAAGGCTACAGTGTTGATTCAAATAGGAAAAAGTCAGTGTAATAACATTAATATTAAACACACAGACAAAAAGCTATTTTGACAGAAAAGGCACTTGGTAAAATTCAGTGTTCTTTTCTGCTGGGCACTAACAGACATTTTCACCATAGCTGTGAGGTGGTAACAGCATGATTGCCAGTGATGAATGGATTCAGGGTCATCCCAACCACGTGGGATGCAGTGTAGCTGAAAGCTACAGGAAGGAAAGCTCTGACTCTTCCAATTACTGGCTGGCTTACTTACTTACCATTTTCTTTGTCATTTTTAGTCTTCAGTTTGACCCAGCACCTCGTCGTGGAGAGCCTCATGTGACCCGGCGCACCCCAGACTACTTCCTGTAAATTCCTCCCCAGGACCTGTCTTTGTATGTGGAAGTATACCTGGCTTTTTAAAATATATATATATACACATATATATTTAAAAACAACAGTTATTTGTGTTTCTGTAACAAATTGTGATATGTCTTGACATTAAAACACATCATGGACCAAAACGTGCCATACTAATGATGAGCGGTTAGCACAGTTTGAACTTTAGTACACTGTTGTAGACAGCCCAACAGCCTGCCTGCTGTACTGTAGTAACCATTTTTCTTGGCTGGTTAAGCAAAAAGGGTCACTGACTGCTTCGTCTCCTTTGCGCTTACTTGGAAATTTAGTTACAAGTTTAACTGGCATGGATTATAGAGTTGGAGTTTTATTTTTTAAGAATTCACAAGCTGACTTCCACTTAAATTCATAATCCTTTATTTTATTGAAATGTATGACTAACTGAAGAAGAGATTCTTGGGAGTATGTTGTCATAACATTAAAGAGATTTCCTTTAAAGTTTCCTAAACTAAATTACTGTTGGATGTTGATCTGCATATTTCTGTATATTTGTCATGACAGTGCTTGCATCCTCTTTGGTGTACTGAACAAATAAAAATTTCCAATTTAGAGAAAAACATTTTTTAACTGTGATGTGCATTAAATGCATCGTCATTTTGAAACTTTATACAAATACTTAAAACTGTGGCTGGCTGGTTTTGGGCTTACGTCAAGCTTTTTAGACTTTGGCTCTCCTTGATTCTCCTGGCTCTCCTTCTGAGGAATAGGAGTACAGGGATGGGGTGGGGCGCGGCGCCTTGCTCGGCCACAGCTATCTGCTGAGTTGTAACAATAAGCAGCTGTACTGACAGGACTCGCATGCTGTGTTTAGGGGCTGGGGATTAACTCTGGTAGGATATTCACCCCAGGCCTTATATTCAATTCCAGGTTATGTGCACAAATAACTACAGAAGTAATGTTTGTTTATAGTTTACATTCAAAAGCAGAGCAACGTCAAAATAACTTAGACCACTGAAAAGGCAATTTTCAAATATCTAAGCATTTCATTAGGTGGTTTGTATTTATTCTTAATTTTTAAGTGCAAAATGTGGATTGTCTACTTTAATAACTATATTCTAACTATAACAGAAGAAACTTTAAAAGCTGAGCTAGGATGTCTCCTTTAACCTAGAAACAGGAATTGACCTGTGTATTTAGTAGCAGTGGTAATGATACTATTCCAAGGGCATAAATACCAGCTCTGGGATTTACTTAATACTTAGCTGTAGAATGATTTTAGGGCGTACACCAAAAGTAGACCCTTGGGTAGTTTGGAAATTGAAAGATAGAAAGCATGGGGTCTGGGAAGCAGCTCAATTGGTACCGAGTATCTGCTGGGCATAATGAAGCACAAGGGTCAAGCCTACTGCCTCAGAAACTGGGGCAGGTGCTCAGCTGGTAATCCTAGGTCTTGGGAAGGGGGCAGAGGATCAGGAGGGTTCAAGGCTACCTGGACTTATGAAACCCTCTCTAAACAATTAAAGATTAAGAAAGATACCTTAGGCCGGGTGGTGGTGGCGCACACCTTTAACCCCAGCACTTTGGAGGCAGAGGTAGTGGATTTCAGAGTTCAAGGCCAGCCTGGTCTACAGAGTGAGTTCCAGGACAGCCAGGACTACACAGGGAAACCCTGTCTCGAAAGAAAAAAAAGAAAGATACCTTAGGACAAAGTTTTCAACCTCTGTAATACTGCAACCCTTTAATACATTGCCTTATATTGTGGTGACCCCCAACCATGAAATTATTTTGTTGCTACTTTATAAGCAATTTTGCTGCTGTTATGGATCATCATGTAAATCCCATGCAGAGGGTCTTAGATGCACCCCTGTGAGCCCCACAAGACCCTACAGGTTGAGAGATGCTCTTAGGGCATCAGCTCATACACAAACAACAGCTCACCTTCCAAACGCACTTAACAACAATGGCCTTGTTTACTGTAGTTTCAATATGTTCCCCAAAGTTCATGGATCAAACCTTCATCCCCAGATCTAAGTCAAAATTATATAGGATCAGTTGGCTCTGGAAGTTCTTTAAATATTTAGAAATACAATAGAATCTTCATTCCTCCTTAGATTTTGACTGAATTGTGAAATACTATATGGTAAGGCAGACACAAGCAGGAATCAGTTCTTATATGAGCTAGGGTTTGGTTTGGTTTGAAGATGGTCTAATTAACTCAGAAATTGTAGGAGTTGAGGCATGTCCCACCATGCCTGGCTGAGGCCGACATCAGGTGTCCGTCTTACTCGTTTCACATTATAAGATGACAGAGGCCACAGACCTCACGTGCAAAGCAGTCCTCATCCACGGTGTGGGGGTGTGGACACCTGTGGACAAGAGGAGCTCAAGGTGCAGAGTGGCTTGAACGTGATAACCGCCCTGTGGAAGGACAACGGGTGCCTCTGATCTCTTCAGTGGCTGCTCTGCTCTTTCTCTTCCACGTTAAGTACAGTGTCCACAGTTATTCCTATGTCCTCCAGGGACAAGCCTCCCTCCACTTCCAGGGGCCTTCTGGGAAAGGAAGTCGAAAGGCTGTATAGGGATTTGTGGTACCCAATTTTCATCATCCAGTCAAATAAGACCTAAGAGGCAAAAAGAAAAAAGTATCAGACTGTACAACATGCCTCCAGAATCTTTATCACTGTAGCACTGTATAGCTTTGTCATTCTGAAATCCAGTCCCTAGGAATAAAAAAATAATTTCCATATCTTCCAAAGTAATTATTTTAGACTTTAATGTCTCTATTCCAGAGAATTATGTGGACCTACTGTCATGGTAGTAACAAAACCTAATCCATAAATGAGATGAAAATTACTTAGTAAAAATTTGAGATGCCATTAATCCAAGCACTTGGGAGGCAGAGGCAGAGGGATCTCTGAATTTGAGGCCAGCCCAGTCTATGGAGAGTTAGTTCCAGGACAGCCAGGGCTGTTACACAAAGAAACCATGTCTTGAAGAAACAACAACAAAGTTGAAAAGTGGATCAAAATCACCAAGAAGCTTTGTCAAAATACATGTTTTGGCACCTGAGACAAAGTTCATTCACTATGGGCCATTCCTGTAATTGTCCATAAAGATTACCATATACACACTGGGGTCAAAGTCCAGCACCACAAAAAAGAAAAAGAAAGTCACATGGTCATGATAAAAATTTTCATACCACTTCCAGCTGAAAACATACTTGACTCAAAACATGACATTTTAAACAAAGCATGTTTTGCTTCAGAAACAACAGTAAGCTGGGTATGGTTGCTTCCATTATAACTGTAGTCCCAAAGCTACGACTGGAGGATTACTGGAACCAAGTTACTAGGTTTGAGACCAACCCACGCAACAGCAAGATCTTGTGTCTTAACAACAAAAGGCAGGTAAATGGCAGAGACATAATGTTCCCAGGCACTCTTAAGTATCAAATCATGCAACCAGAGCCTTAAGTTGCCAGCTACCAGTCAAGAATCCACTGCTGACCTAAAGAATAAATCTGTCTGTCATCATTTTAACTAAGACAGTTTTGGAAGCGTTGGGAATTGAACCCGTTTTCTACACGTGCTGAGCACCCACTCTGCCACTCAGCTCACAGTAAGGTTACGGTTGCTTTGAGACAGAGCCTGCCTAGCTGGCTCTGAACTCACAATCTTGCCCAGTGTCAGATCCACAACCCCGGCAGCGGAAGCATTACACTCTTATATTACACTGCAGCCGCAATTAAAACTGTTTTTAAAATAAGAGGCCATGTGTGGCAGCTCATGCCTGGAATCCAGTCACTTGGGAAGCTATTGCAGACATGGAGTTTCAGGCCAGCCTTGACTACAGGGTAAGTGCTAGCCTCAACAAAACCTAGTATCTTACCCACCAACGTAAATGTAGTAAACAACCAAAGAAATACAGCTCAGAGAATGCCTGCCTGAAGACTTTAAGATTCTTTCCTAATATGAAAAAAGAAGAAAGAAAAGTAAAGGGGAAAACAAAATGTTAATGTAGAGATCACAATTTAAAGAAATCCTCAAGCCGGCCGTGGCCGCGCATGCCTTTGATCCTAGCACTTGGGAGGCAGAGGCAGGTGGATTTCTGAGTTCGAGGCTAGCCTGGTCTACAAAGTGAGTTCCAGGACAGAGCTATACAGAGAAACCCTGTCTCAAGAAAAAAAAAAAAAAGAAAAGAAATCTTAGGAGAACCTTCAAATTGTGTGGTCTTGTCTCTCACTGCATTTGAACATACTGTTGACAAATTTCATAAGACAATATTTCTGAAAACATTGATTTCCCCACCTGGGAATTCCACGACTTGAAAAATCTTCTCTTCAAAACTCGTCCATTTGGGCATCGAAGGGCAACAGTAACTACCTGTGGATTACAAATGTAAGCTACAGTGGTCATCTGGACCTACGGTCCACACAGGTGGAAGATGGCAGATCTGAGTCCAGCCTAAGTGGCCAAAGCAAGACCTCATCTCACGAACAAGACAGCAGTCCAGATGGGAACTCTAGCTAGCCTGGGGATCAGGCTCAGCTGGTACAAGAGTGCCTAGCAGCACAACACCCTGGGTTCACTACCCACCACCCCATGCCACACTGTGGAGAGAGCAACATGAGTCCTGTATGGATGTACCACCTGGCAATTTAAAAGCCATAGGGTCTATAGCTTGGGCAGGAAGTGGAAGGTGGAGCACCCAGGAGACAAAGGATTCTGGGGTAGAGCCAGGCCGGCTATCCACCTGGGAAGAGGTAAGAAGGACGCATGGTATCTGAATGCAGGTAACTAGTCACGTGACAGAATGTAGGTTAAAATAATTGGGTTATTTTAGCTATGATCTAGTCAGAGTAGAGCCTAGCTATATGGCCAGGGTATAAGTATATTTTGAGTCTGAGTCTTATTCCTGAGAGCATGTGGCTAGGAGGAAGAACCAGGACCTAACTTTACACCGCACATGGTGGTGCAAGCAGTTCGTCACTGCAAAGGTAGAACCAAGAGGATCGGACACTCAAGATGGTCTGCAACCACACAGTGGGTCTGAGGACATCCTCGACTACATGAAACTGCACCTCAAAAGAAAATGGTGTAAGTAGGTGGGAGAGGTGGTTAAATAAGCACACTGGCTGATCTCCCAGAAGACCCAAGTTCAATCCCCAGCACCTGCATAGCACCTGACAAACTAACCCTAACCCTAGGGCTATGATGCCCTCTTTGGACATGCAAGGGCATGGTGGCTTGAATAGTTAACCCCATAGACTCATGGGAGTGGCCATAGGGAGTGGTACTAGTAGGATGTGTGGCCTTGTTAGAGGAAGTGTGTCACTGGGGCGGGGGAGGGCCTTTGAGGTCTTAAATGTTCAACTACACTCAGTCTTCTGCTTTCTATGGATCAAAAGGCTCCTTCTCCAGCACCATGTCTGCCTGCATGCTGCCATGTTTCTCACCATGATGATAATGGACTAAACCTCTGAAACTGTATGCCAGTCCCAATTAAAGTTTTCCTTTATAAGAGTTGCCAAGGTCATGGTGTCCCTTCACAGCAATAAAACTCTAAGATAATGGGCATGCATGTAGTGGACAAACATATATATTCAGGCAAAACACTCATACATATCAAATGATTTGGGGATATCTTATCAACTAAGAAACCCTTTGCCCCAGTTTTCTTAGTTGTTAATTTCTGCTCCAGGATAGCAGGATATGTAAATATTTGTCACTTCCACACCTGCCCAAAAAGGCAAGCGGCAGCAGGGGAGGTCACTTAACCCTTAATGCCAAAAGGCAACAGAGAGATGGACCAGGCATTGTCTTGGGGCGGCTTGGTTCAGATGGAATGAATAAATGTGACTTTTTGCATAATAAAGAGCTAGCTGCTGGAGCTCGGGCAGCACCACTGGACAGGGAGAAAGACAAAGACAGGCCTGCTCATCAGGAGAAGGGCAGGGAGGGACAGCAAGGAGAGCCACATGCAGAGGTGAAATGGTGGGGCAGTTAAGTCAGATGGGCTGAAGGACTGCACCCCTTCCGCCAACAAGCCTTATACTATGTCTCCGTGCCTCTATTGTTAAACCACGGGCAGGACCCTTGAAAACTGAAAACCTCACAATAAAATCGAAAAGAAAAAAGAAAAAGAAAAAAAAAATATATATATATATATAAAATATTATATTAAAAGGGGCTGGAGAGCATGTACTGCTTTGGCAGAGGACCTGGGTTCAGTTGCCAACACCCACGTCAGATGAATCACAATCCCAGCAACCCCATCCTAGGCAATCTAATGACCTCCCCTGGCCTCCATGGGCACCTGCACTCGTGTGGGACACAAACTCTTGCAGGCACATACACAGACACACACAAAATAAATGTCTTTCACCTAGGGACTCAGTATCTGGATTGCTTTCAATTTTCTTTATCTGTGAGTTTCAGATTTTCCTAAGATATCGAAAGTAGCAATCTTAGACTTTAGCAATGTGTTGACAAGATTAACTCAACATGCATGGCTGCTTCAAAAACTGTTTTCTTAGGAGTCTAATGGATGCTAAACTTCATGGGATACAGACAGTTCTCTTTCTAGGCATGCAGACTAATAACTTAATGGTTCTAAAGACATGTGGTCCCCTGCATCAGTCACCTGTAACTAAGCCAGCCAGGCGCAGAAATGACAAACGGTGAAGGCAGGTGCAGAATCTCCGTCCTGTCCCAGCCCAGCCACAGCAGACCTTTCTCTTAACTTTCTCTAATCCAGCAGATGCAGGCTTCATCTTAAATGGAGGACTACAGGGAAGCCTGTGTCAGTGCTGCTGTTAGCAGTAAGCCAGCTGTACCCTCCCACGCAGCAGCACTCAGCTGAGCATCTATCTGATGCCATACTCACACCTGACTCCAAGGCAGCTGCAAGGAACCCGCTCTTCTCTGACTTACCTGATGTCAAACAAAGGGAAGGGTGTATAAGAGAAACAACGTACCTCTTCAGCTGTTTCTGATGGTTCTTCAGGTAAATCAGGAACCTAAAGAAATATGAAATGGAAATATGAGAACTCTCAGGAAGAACCCTGTTCAACAGGCTACATGCACTAGGGTTTAGAAGGCTTCCTAAAATAGCTACATCTATCAGACCTTTACAGTGAACTAGGCCTGGAGGCTCAATTAATGGTGCTTGCTGTCCAGTGTGACCTGGGTTTTGATTCCCAGGACCCACATGGAGGAAAAAAAGAACCAAATCCTGCATAGTTCTCCTCTGCCACCACACATGCATACATACACACACACACACACACACACACACACACACACACGCCTATACACACACACACACACACTAACTAATGTAATTCTTATAAAAGTTTTTTCTAAGTTTACAATAGAGTTCCAGCACTCGGGAGGCAGAGGCAGGTGGATCTCTGTGAGTTTGAGGACAGCTTTGTTATCAAAGAGAAATTCTGTCTTAGGAAACAAAAACGAAGGAAGGAAGGAAGGAAGGAAGGAAGGAAGGAAGGAAGGAAGGAAGGAAGGAAGGAAGGAAGGAGACAGACAACTGTTTTCAGTTGTGTCTAACTTGCCTCTTGACTCTTCCTCCCTTAACCAGAGTGCTTAAGATCTATAAAAGAGACAGGCAGATCTCTGAGTGCAATGCTAGCCTGGTCTACATAGCAAGTTCTCGGATAGCCAAAGCTACATAGTAAGACATTATCTCAAAAATACCACATAAAGTTTATATTAATATCTATTTGGTAAGCAAGATGGCTTACCAGATGTGGTTTGAATAAAAATGGCCCTCATAGACTCATAGGGAGTGGCACAATCAGGAGGTGTGGGCTTTGAGAGTTCAAGTGCTCAAGCCTGTCCCAACTTCTCTTTCTGCTGCTCTGGGATCCTGGTGTAGGACTCTCAGCTACCTCTCCAGCACCAGGCCTGCCTGCGTGCCACCATGTGCCCACCATGCTCCCACCTTGACAATAACGGACTAAACCTCTGAAATGTAAGCCAGCCCCAATTAAATGGTTTACTTTATACGAGTCGCCACAGTCATGGTCCCTTCATATCAAATCAGTAGAGCATGGACTAGGGACCGGGGTGGCAACCTGGGTTCAATCCCCAGACAATCGGATTCCCCAGGGAGTTCTTGGATCTTCACACTTCCATGCACACACACATATTCGCTAAGTAGGTAAATGTAATTTTTAAATGTCTCTGAATTAAAGAAGAAAGAAAAGAGTGAGTGTAGCCTGGAAGGCAGCCCAGCAGTGCTTCCGGACGCAGCATATACCAGGCCCTCCATCAGTGGTCAGCATGCTTTCCCTAACTTTTTTTTTTCTTCTTTTTTTTTT